>NW_026057580.1:4933055-5027585 GCF_023721935.1 Panthera uncia
CTTTCTTTCTTTCTTTCTTTCTTTCTTTCTTTCTTTCTTTCTTTCTTCTCTTTCTTTCTTTCTAGAGAAAGAGAGGCAGAGTGTGAGCAGGGGAGGGGCAGAAAGAAGAAAAAGAGAACCCTAAGCAAGCTCCATGCTGTCAGTGCAGAGTCCAATGGGGTTTGAACCCATGAACTGTGAGATCATGACCTGAGCCAAAGTCAAGAGTCAGACGCTCAACCAACCAAGCCAGCCGGGAGTCCCAATAGTTTTTTTTTTAAGTTTATTTATTTGTTTTCAGAGAGAGAGTGAGCACAAGTGGGGGAGGGACAGAGAGAGAGGGAGAGAGAGAGAATCCCAAGCAGGCTCTCCTGTCAGCATGGAGCCCAACATGGGGCTCAATCTCATAAACCATGAGATCATGACCTGTGCCAAAACCGACTGAGCCACCCAGGTGCCCCAAAACAATAGTTTTTTAAACAGGATAACGTTTACTTCTCTCTCACTTAAGAGTTTTGGAGGTGGGGCACCTGGGTGGCTCAGTCGGCTAAGCATCCGACTTCAGCTCAGGTCACCATCTCGCAGTTCGTGGGTTCGAGCCCCGTGTCGGGCTCTGTGCTGACAGCTCAGAGCCTGGAGCCTGTTTTGGATTCTGTGTCCCCCTCTCTCTCTGACCCACCCCATTCATGCTCTCTCTCTGTCTCAAAAATAAATAAACGTTAAAAAAAAAATTAAAAAAAAAGAGTTTTGGAGGTAAGTGGTTTAGGACTGGTGTGGTAGCTCTATTCCTTGAAGTCCACCAAGTTTCTTCTAGCCACCATGAGTGGCCTCCATTTCCATTTCTTCATCTTATCGCCCAATATGGCTGCTTTAGCTTCAGCCATCATTTCAACATCCTAACCAACTGAAAGGAGGAAGGCACCAAGAGTAGCATGCCTTCTTCACTTAAAAGGTCACTTCCTCAAAGTCTCATGTATTAATTTTGGTTACATCCCTTCACCAGAACCTATTCTCATTGCCACACGTAGCTGCAAGGAAGGCTGGGAAATGTAGTCTTCATTCCCAGTGGTCATCTGCCCACCTAAAAGTCTTTTAGGAAGAAGAGTATACATATAGGGGATTGCCTTTGCCCAGGAGAAGGAAACTTGATATTGATCACTTTAGGGAAGAGGTTTGGGGCATGGAAAGTAGTCAAATATTAGGGTTTTTTAAATATCCTACAGTTAATGCTTGATCTATTTGAGTTATTATTAAAAATGCATTACTTTATTGCTTTTGTAACAAAGAATCCCAATAACAGATTTCTTTTTTTTTTTAATTTTTTTTTAACGTTTATTTATTTTTGAGACCGAGAGAGACAGAGCATGAACGGGGGAGGGGCAGAGAGAGAGAGAGAGAGAGAGAGAGAGAGACACAGAATCGGAAGCAGGCTTCAGGCTCTGAGCCATCAGCCCAGAGCCCGAGGCGGGGCTTGAACTCACGGACCGTGAGATCGTGACCTGAGCTGAAGTCGGACGCTTAACTGACTGAGCCACCCAGGTGCTCCCCCAATTACATATTTCTTAAAAACCTCTCTGATTGGGTGGCTCAGTCAGGTGAGCATCTGACTCTTGTTTTGGTTCAGGTCAAGATCTCAGTTTGTGAGTTCAAGTCCCACGTCAGGCTCCACGCTGTCAGCTGTCAGCCTACTTGGGATTCTCTCCCTCTCTCTCTGCCCCTTCCATTTCTCATTCTCACTTGCTCTCTCTCTCTCTCTCAAAATAAATAAATAAACTTTAAAAAAAAAAGTTAAAAAAAAAACCTCTCTGATTGCTTTGTTTCTTTTAGAATAAACTCAATCTCTTAGCATGGCATTCAGAGCCCTCTCAAATCTGTCTAGGCCACACTTTGCAACCTCTTCCCTCTTCTGTGCACCTTGTTATGGCCACACTTTTTTTTTCTGTGAACCATCCCCTTTTCCCTGTGAACTCCCTCCCTCTGTGACTCTGTATATTCTGGTTCCTCTTCCTACAATGACCTTTCTTCTCCTTGTCTCATCTTTACAGATGCCACTCAGGAAATCGTCCTTCCTTGCTCTGGGTGGTCGCCCCTCTCCTTGCACCTCTGCTGCCTTCAGTCTCCCTGTGAGCACACACTGTGCCCTCTGGTGATTCATCCCCTCTGCATCCACTTTCCCCATTATACCAGGAGCCCCTCAAGGGCAGGGGTAGGGACTGTCACTCATTTGCTCATATCTTCTGGCACTTACTTATGATGGTACTTGTTTCATAGGAGGTGCTCAACGAATGTGCCAGAGATTCCCTGCAAGCATCACCTCATTTCATCTTCATATCAACCTGTGAGGTCAATACCATCATTCTCCGTTTTACAGGAGTGGGTGGCAGTACTGCAGAGTGGTTATAGACAAGGAGCCAGGCAGGCCTGAGTTCATGTAATAATACCTGGGTAAGTTACTTAACTGTCCAGTGTTTCCCCATCTGAAAATCAGAGCTCATGATATAGGTCAGTATACAGTAGACACTCAATAAATGACAGTAATTATGGACTATCAGATGGCTGGGGCTAGGATCTTTGTCTCTTCCTTCCTTTCTATAGCCCTCTTCCACTCAGGTGGAATCATACCGCCCACATCCTTTGCCCAGCCCTGTGGCCAGGTCCAGGACAGGTCAAGTCCACCCCAGCCTATCCTCTCACCAGCCCTGATGTGGAAGCTGGAGGAACAAGGGGGCAGAAGCATGATGTCCCTTAAGTGATCATACTTTCTTCCCAGTGTGTTCTCCTATGGCTTTTCCACACCTGGCTCACCAGTCTGGACAGAGTCTTTGCAGCCGGTTCTGGTTCCCTCCTCATTTAAAAAAAAATTTTTTTTTAACGTTTATTTATTTTTGAGATGGAGAGAGACAGAGCATGAACAGGGGAGGGGCAGAGAGAGAGGGAGACACAGAATCTGAAACAGGCTCCAGGCTCTGAGCTGTCAGCACAGAGCCTGACTGGGGGCTTGAACTCACGGAGTGTGAGATCATGACCTGAGCTGAAGTCAGACGCTTAACCGACCAAGCCACCCAGGCGCCCCTCCCTCCTCATTAATAAGAAGGGACTTTCTCTGTCTGCAGGACCCTGAGTCACCCTTCTGGAGTTGAGATGGGACATTGGCAGATGTAGTTTTCCGGGACCCTGAAAAGAACAGGTGCCAAATGGGGGAAGAGACCCTTACCCCATCACCCCCATTGTCGGTCAATATCCACCCTGGCAGCCTGCTGTACAGCTTCTGGCTGGGCAGCCCTCCCTCCCTCCCATCCTTTGGCACCCATTCCCTGGGTCTGCCACCCCAGGAAGAGAAATCATCCTAAACTGTAGGAAGAGAACAAAGACAGGCTTCCCATGCAGAGGAGCAAGATTCTTCTAGCCTAAGCCTGGGAGCCCTGTAAATTCAGCCTGTAGATGACCTTAACTGGACCACACACACACACACACACACACACACACACACACACACTCAGAGGCTAGCAGTGGCCTCCCTGGGGACCCCACAGCTCCTCCCCAGAGTCCTGTGTGGTCAGAAATCATCAAACCTTCTACCCCATATGTCTAACTATGGCCCCATAGTTAGAGGCCATGCAGAGAAGAAAATGTCTGCCCCTCCTCGTCCTCTGGCTTCTGTTAATATCCACAACCACCACCTCATCCAATGATACCTTCTGTACTGAGCCAAGTGGAAGTCAGAAAACTGTTGAACCAGGCTCTAACTTTGGTCACACATGAGCAGAAGCATTTGGGAGGGGGAAGTTCAGGGAATGAGCACAGAGGATTCTGGAAGGATCTACCATGAGCCTCCAAAAGTGGATGGTGAGTTCTGTGGCTGATTGCTGGGAGGGAAATCTGGGATTCATTCTCCTTTCTGGGTGGGGGAGGTGAGCCAGTAGGCAGAGGCAGATGACCTTTTACCAGGCAGACCAGGTGACTTCTGGGTTCTGGGGTCTGAAGCCCTGGCTCCCACACCTCATCCTCTTTTGTCACTTGTTTTCCTGTTCTGAGGCTGTGTGTTTAATGGCCAAGTCCTGACTTTCCCTCAGCCAGGTGGGAGCGGGGTAGGTGCAGAAACCTCAGCCTCCATCACCAGAAAGGGGCCTCCTGAAGGCCAGAACCTGTGTCCTCCAGCAGACACGGAATGACTTCTCCTGTCACAGCAGGTACTGATTCCAGAGGATGGACCCTGCCTCCCGCCACCAGGCTGGGCACCCAGCTCTGGCCTCAGCGGCCCTCAGCTGGAGTGGGGGGTTTGGGCAAGAAGAGGCGGCAGGAAGAGACCTCCTGTCTCTGCCCTCTGCCCCCACCCCAAATTGCCTCCTTCACCTTTCCCAGGTTGTGTTTACCTTGGCCTCCTCCTCCTGCCCTGTTCTCCCAGCCGATCTGATTGCTGTAATTAGTTAATCAGTAACTGGCATAATTTCCTCCTGATTAATGCAGAAATAATCACCCGCCAGGGCTGCCAGCAATTTGCTTATCAGAGTCACTTTGAAACAGCTTTGAAAAAGAACGATTGGCACCTTCCTTGGGGTTAAAATTAGAGCCTGAGGAGCCCGCCCTGGGCCGTGGGCGTCTGGGATATTGGGAGGGGCCCACAGGGGAGCCCCCACCCCACTCCCTGTGCAGGGGCCTCCCCTCTGGTCGGGGGCGGGGCAGGCACACCCTCGGCCTCCCGGGTCTCTCTCTGTCTCACCGGACTGACCTGTGAGTGGTCAAGGTCCTCCAGGCTGCTTCCGGTTAGCCCTGGGCTCAGCTGCACCCCAGGGCAGCACGGAGCTTCCGGAGCTGGCGAGCGCCGAGGTCCCCACAGCGTCTGGCTCCAAAAATGTTTGCCCAATGGATGGAGGAGAGATGCTGTTCCTGCCACTGCCACGCCTGCTACCCGGGGCTCCCGGAGATGCGGGGAGGCAAGGCGCACTTACTCGCTCATACCTTGCAGCCAGGCGGTCATTTGAAGGGCGGGTGGCGGGGTACTGCGGCGCCTTCCGGGAGGGAGCTGGCAGGTGGAGACCAGGCATGAGGCTTGTCCAGGAGTAGGAGGCTGTTGGTAAAGGGACAGGGCAGGGCGATGGCCCAGAAGGAGGGGCCTGGCCTAGGTGGCAGTAACAACAGCAACAACAGCAATGATAATAATAATAGCAGGAGTGAAAGACAACCACCCAACCTCTTATGCAGTACAGGAATCGTACTACATTCTTTACGTACATGATGTCATTTAATCCTTATGAGATAATAATAAACACTTAATGAGCACATAACTATGTGCCAGTTCTGCTTCTTCATTTTTATAAATTTACTTTTAATTATGGAAAATTTCAAGCAAACACAGAGAGAATTGTAATAGTGAACAACTCCTAGGTACTCAACGCCCAGTTTCTGCAATTTATTAATACTTTCCTAATCTTGTTCCATCTCTTCCACCCTCCATTCTTGTGCCTGTTTGAATATTTTAACACCAGTGCCAGTTCTATCATTTCACCTGTAAAATGAGATGCAGGTAAGAACATGATCCTCACCGGGTTGTTGAAGGATGTAATGAGATCATGCATGCGTAGGTCTTAGGACACATATGCACGCCATAGATATTGGTTATTATTATGTAGAAGCGAGGGAGTGTTAAAATCTTATCTGCATCTGTAAGGTCTAGAGGAGAAGCAACAGACAGGGCTGGGGTGTGAGAATCTCCAGGTGCTGGTGCTGGGGTTGTTGAGTCAGGTCTTGGGGTTTGGGTCAGGAGAGGCTGGCGTGATTGTTGTCAACGTTTCCTGTGTGCGTGAGTCACCTACGGAGCTGCGAATGGCAACTGCGTTCGTGATCACAGGGGCTGCTGTGGCCTTACAGCTGAGCTATGGCCCCTGGGTGTTCTTTTTTGGCTCATCAAATACATGACTCTCTCCCCAGGTCTCCTCTAGTAGCCTGAAGAACTGAAGGAGAGGGGCAGGTGGGTAGTCAGAGGCCCTGGAGGACTCGTTCCAATTCTCTCAGAAGGGGGCATCGTGGCATCAAGTCAGGAGAAAACGGGGCAGTCCCTAGAGTACCTCTATATGCTGGGGGGCTGGGGGTGCTGTGTTGTTGGTCCCAAGTGCGCTGCTGGGTAATGAGGGATATGGGAAAGCGGTGGTGGAAGCCGCTGTCCCTGGCCATTAGGAGCCCACAACCTGGTTGGGACACACTGAGTTAAACGATAATCTACAAGACGCACAACTGTCACATGGTGTGGTGTGATCGTCCAGGTCAGTTCCCAGGCCCGGCCTGCTGGGGACGTCCGAGCACACCTTGGACTCACGCTCCTGACTTGCAAATGCGCTGTCCTGTGCACACATTGTCAAGGGGACACCTGTCACCGAGAAGCTTTTGTCAGGGTAAGAAATAAGCAGAGGTGACTACAGAAACATTTCTCTGTCAGACATGTGGGACCGTATGACTAGCTGCATTTAAAAAAATAGCTCCACAAAAGATTAAAAAAAATTTTTTTTTAATGTTTATTTATTTTTGAGAGAGACAGAGACAGAATGCGTGTAGGTTAGGGGCAGAGAGAGAAGGAGACACAGAACCAGAAGCAGGCTCCAGGCTCTGAGCTGTCAGCACAGAGACCAACGTGGGACTCGAACTCACAAACCATGAGATCATGACCTGATCCGAGGTCGGACGCCCAACCAGCTGAGCCTCCCAGGCACCCCTGGCTCCACAAAAGATTTTTAAAATGGACTTTGTTTTAAGTTTATTTATTTATTTTGAGAGAGAGAGAGAGAGAGAGTGCACACGCATGCATTCGAGCAGGGGAGGGGCAGAGAGAGAGGGAGAGAGAGGGAGAATCCCAAGCAGGTCCCACATGAACCCAACCCCATGAACCCTGAAATCATGACCTGAGCCGAAATCAAGAGTCGGATGCCCAACCAGCCGAGCCACCCGGATACCCCTAAAATGCACTGTATTTTTAAAGAATCAAGCTGTTTTCCATGCTTGGCAGCTGCCATTGGTCAGTTTGCAGAGAGCACCGGTAAACAAGCTTGAGGGATCAGGCATAGGAGGGGGTGTCTGTATTTCTGAAGGTGAGGCTGCAGCCCCCTCCCCTTGTCCTCCTTGTCACCCTCTCCCCACCCCTTTCTGGGAGCAGGGTTGGCCTCCTCCCTTTGACTGACATTGACACTTTGTATCCATCTCCTTCCTTCTTGCAACTCTCACTCCCTCCATTTTGCTGACACGGAACTTAGTCACTTCTCCTCCTACATCTCTGGGAGGCCCTCCTCCTCCTCCTCCTCCTCCTCCTCCTCCTCCTTTGCTCACTCCTCCCTCTGCCCTCCCTTTACATGCAGGCAGCCCCTCTGAGACTCCCTCCCGGGCAGAGTTCCATCCTGGCACCACCTGTCCCCGCCTGGTGTGAGCTCTTTGATTCTCTTGTTTTCAGCTCCTGTATTGCCACCAAGCAGACTCCCAAACACATACCCATCCCTTATCCTGATCTTTCTCCAAGGACGCTGGCCGGCGTTCCCCTTGTGTACTGGACACTTCCACTAGGCTCTCCTGCTGCGACTTCAAATTCAATTTGTCTTTATCAATTTGTCATAATCTTCTTCTGCAAATTAGATTACCCTTCTGCAATCCCTAAACCCTCAACGGGCACCACCGCCCTTTCAGTGCCTTTATCCAGAAGCTCGGGAGTCACACCCAGCCCCCCACCCCACCCCATAACCATGTGGGTCCAGGGGCTTCCATCCTGGATCTGTCTTCCTCCTCCCCTCTCCTCGCCATCCCCCACTCTCCCACTGCCACCCTCCTTCTCCTCTCATAGGGACTCTGCCTCTCGCTGTGTTCTGTCTCTCCTCCACCCTTCAAGCCATAATCAGGGTATAAAGTCCAGACTACTCAGGGAGGTACGTGTGAGCTCCCTGTGATGGGTTCTAACCAGTTCCTTCCACTGCGCCTCCCTGTGCTCGCTTCCCTCACCCTGAACCCAAGCATCACCCTGGGTGTGGCAACGTCCACAGAGCAAACCAGGCACTTGCATACATTTGTCCCTCACCCTTCCCAGCCCCGTCTCCGATTTCTACCTCTCCCGTTCCTACTCATTTTACTACTTAGCATCAGGTCCAGCTGCAAATAAGAGAGACCTCGAATAATAATGCCTAAAGTTAGATGTTCTTTCTCTTTTATGCAGAAGTCCACATGGAGTGTTGCTTCATCAAGTCCTCAGGGACCCAGATTCATTCTAGTGTACTGGTTTGCCATCCCTAGGAATGGCAACCTCGTGATCCAAGAGGACAGCTAGAGCTCCAGCCTTCACCTCTGTGTTCCATGTAGCAAAGAGGGCAAAGGGTATGGGCGGACCTGATCAGGTGGGGGGCAGCGGTGCGGGTGGTGGAAGAATTTGCCCGGTGTAGAAGAAAAGAGAAGTTTATCGAATACGCCCCAAAGGAGCAGCTGGCAGGACAGAGAAGGAGAGACTGCTTTGAGGGGCCACAGCTATATGGCAGATTGAGGGGGTATGGGGACATACGCAATTTTCCCTTTCTTGGTAACTGTGCCTGGTTGTAAGTAGCCCATTGCTCAGTTAGGGCCTATGGTTTTCGAGGTGGGTCGCTTCCTGAGCCTGTTTGCATTCGGCATAGTGGTCAGTGGTCGCTGTGGTTCCTTTTGTCTTACTCAGGTTTCCATTGCTCAAGCCTGTTGCCTAAAAGTGGCCTCTATGAAGGGCGTGTGTGACTGTGTTAAAGGAAGGCTCCCAGAGGTACTTACGCTGCTTTTCCATTTATATCCTCTTAGCCAGCTGCAAGGGAGGCTGGGAAATTTATTTTGAATCACGTACCTGGCGAAACCTCTGATCTTGTAATATACTGTAGAAGAAAAGGAGAGAGGCTATTGGGGGAACTATTAGAAGTCTCTGATACCATCTGACAGAGACCCATTTAAATGTCTCTCCTTCAAGTGCTTTCTCAGAGCCCCACATGGAATTAACCACTTCTTCCTGGGCCCTTGCCTACAGTACTTCTCAGAAATTCTCTCCATTGTCTATTGCAGTCAGTGGTGGAGTTGGTCTCCCCTCCCAGACCGTGAGCCCCTAGAGGCAGGGCAAGTGTCTCCTACAACCTTGAGCCTCCTCATGGCCAGTCACGAGTGCAGCAGAGCGGGTACTTGGGGAGTGCGTGTTGACCAGATTGAGCCCTTGAGCACCTCAGGTCCTGCCTCCCTGGGGAGCAACAGCATGGTTTCAGAGGTGCCTGGTTGTTGTCAGGATCACAGCCTGCTTGTGGACCTACCCTGTGGCTGTGTTTGTTTGCTTTCACATAATGGCACTTTACTGGGGTGTAATTTATATACCTTCAAGTGCCCTAATCTTAAGTCCAAATCAATGACTTTTGACAAGTGTACACACTCATGTAACCACCACTCAGAGCAAGAGATAGAACATTTCTAGCACCTCTAAAGGCACCCTTGTGCTCCTCCCTAGTAATAGCCCTTGCAAAGGTAACCGTTGTCCAGGATTTTTGGTGGCTGTGGTTTTATGGGTGCTTATATTGACTTCAGCAACAATTGGCTGCTTGGTGGCTGTGTAGAAAGTAGGAACTGGGGTTGGGGAGCATTAATGTCCCTGCTCCAAGTCTTCTCCCATCTCTCTATGTGCCAATCATACTAGTCTTTAAGTTCCTTTAACTCACGCAGCTTTCTCTGGCCCCAGGGCCTTTGCACATGTCATTTTATCTTCCTGGAGTATTCTTCCTATGCTCATATGGCCTATCTTATTCCTATTTGATCTTCAAGTCGCAGCTCAAACATCACTGCCTCATGAGGCTGTCCCTACCTTACTCAGACTGGGTTCTACATCCCACAGCACCTGGAAACTTTTCTTTTGTAACAACCATCACCATCGTAAGTCTTTAATTCCTGCATGGCAGACACACCCCAAGATAGCCTCTCACTGAGTCACATATCTGAGTCACATATGATTTGTTTCTCATCAATAGACTATGTCAAGGGTTATAGGATTTCACAGTGCCAAATCAATTGATTTGGGGTTAATAAAAAATTTATTCTAAGTTAGCCTTACTTAATCATGTTAAAGCTCCTATAAAAAGGATGGGGGACCTCCTTGAAGTCAGAGACTTTTTTCCTGGATTCAGAGAAGCAAGTTACCTGGAGTCCCACCTCTATGTTGAAATTAATTTGGTTGATGGAGCTTGGAAGCAGATCTCTCTCCAGTTAAGCCTCTGCTGAGAATATGGCCCAACTGATGCCTGGATGTAGCCTCGTGGGTCTATGAGTAGAGGACCCAGACAAGCCACGCCTGGACTCTGGGCCCACAGAAACTGTGAGATAACAAATGTGTATTGTTTTAAGCTTCTAAGTTTGTGGTAATTTGTTACATCACAATAGATGACTGCCTTTAGTAATACATCTGTCTTGGGGTTCCTGGACGGTTTCCTTGGTTGAGTGTCCATCCGACTCTTGATTTTGGCTCAGGTCATGATCCCAGGGTTGATCTCAGGTCACGAGCCCCATGTTGGATTCTGCACTGGGCATGGAGCCTGCTTGGGAATCTCTCTCTCTCTCCCTCTCTTTCTCTCTCTGTCCCTCTCCTCTACTTGCACTCTCTCTCTCTCTCTCTAAAATAAAAACAAAAATCCAAAACTAATATATTTGTCTGCCTCTACCTCTAAACCATGAGATCCTTGGGGGCAGGGACCTTGTACACTGTGGCTATCCCTGTCTTCTGATGTAGAGGTTCTCAAAGCTTCTTGGTTCACAGTATCCTTAATGTCTTAATTTTTTTTCATGGTGTCTCTAGATCAAAAATACTAACACTTCTGTTAATTCGATAGCTACACCAAACAACTTAAGTATTTATGTCCTAACAACTTAGTAGCCATTTGCAAAAAATAATGCACATAGATTAAAAGAAAAATTATATTATTCTATTCTTAACTGCAATTATTTGCTCGTAGGACGTGTGTACCTGTCGGACACTGCACAACTTCTCCAACCTTGGAATCAGAGTCGACACCACCACACCACCCTCATCCTGGTTTCCTTTTCTACATTGATTTTCACTCATGGAGTGAAAATCTATCTTCGTGACATCATTGAAAGGAATGTAAGGCAAACTAATAGCTGATGTGAATGTGAACCAGCTCAAGCTAGTAGCTTGCATGATGATGTACAACAGGTGTTGCTGTGTTATCTTTGAAAATGTCAAATGGGGCAACTGGGTGGTTCAGTTGGTTAAGCGTCTGACTCTTGATTTCGGCTCAGGTCATGACCTCATAGTTCGTGAGGTCGAGCCCTGCATCCATCTCTGCGCTGATGGTGTGGAGCCTGCTTGGGATTCTGTCTCTCTGCCCCTCCTCTGCTCAGAGGTGCATGCTCTTTCTCAAAATAAATAAATAAACATTAAAGAAGAAGAAGAAGAAGAAGAAGAAGAAGAAGAAGAAGAAGAAGAAAATGTAAAATGTCCCACAGCTCCCCTGTGAATTGACTGAGATGCCCCAGGGCTCCCTGACTGGCACAAACCATAAACCTGTATGTGGAAGGGACTCAACAAATAGTTCATGAACTGAAAAGCGACTGACTGCCTGAATGGGTGAAGCATGGTGGGAGGGGGGTGCCCAAAGAGGAAATAGAGCTTTGAGTGAAAAGGCCTCGTTCTTCTCCCCTAGCACAGTGGCTCTAGAGGGCTATCAGTTAGAGTCCAAACAGGACAGCAGAAACCACTCTAGATGTTTCAAAGAGGAGGAACTCAACACAGGGGATTGGTTATGCAAGTGGTGGAGGACCAGAGAAGATGGACAAGGGCTGGTGAGGTGACTCGGAGATTGGTGAGAGCTGGAAACTGCTCCTACCCTCAGGCTGTAGACACATAGGAAGGAGGGTATTACCCACAGCAGGCCTGTCAGGCAGGAACTGGAGCCATGAAGGAGACACAACACTGCTAAAGACGCCAACCGAGGCGGGGGGGGGGGGGGGGGGCTCTCCCTTCTAATTGCCTTCCAAGCTCTCACCATTGGCCAAACCCAGCAAGACGCCAGGTGGCACAGAGCCTGACAAACACAACCTGTAGGGGTCAGCCCCTGTCAGAGAGAAGAGTGGGGGAAGAGTAAAACAATAGACCTCAGAAGGGGCCCAGGAACTGCTCAAGAGAGGTGGAATGAATTAACTGTGTCTGGGACAGAGACTGGGCTGGGAGGAGGGTCCCTTCACCCAGGCCCTTACCCTGGCTTGGGAACAAGCAGGTATCATTCCGAGAAGGGTCAGCATGTCCAGGACTGGCCTGAAATGGACACCTTCTGTTCTCCTGGACGCCGGGGAGGCCCCTCCTCCCAAATCCAGAACTGAGACCAGGCCCACTATAGATCTTTGGAGACAGGCCTGTTGCCAAGTGGCTGAATGACTTCTGTCAGGTCACTTAACCACTCTGAGTTCTGGCCTTCTCACCGTAAAACAAGGGCTCGGACAAGATGACCTCTTGGATTCTTCCTATCTTTAGGATCCTTCGATACATGACTAAGCCAGACTTTGAAGAAGTTCCAGAGGGGCAGTTTGTAGATGGGGGAAGGGGTAAGCAAGAAGGTGGGGCCAGATTCCACTCATTTATCTAGGGAAGCAGGGGCTAGAGGCAGGTCACCAGCCTCGCTGGCAGGATCTGGGGGAGTTGCCTTCTTCCTGGAGGTACTGCCCGCACCCAGGAGCTTTCTCCGGAGGGACAAGAGGCCCCAAACAGTCTACACTTCTTAAAGGGTGGAGAGAACTTGGTGTCTGGGAGAGAGGAGCATCTAACTCTGGAGGCATCTGCAGTGATCCCAGGGAGGGGAACAGAGCTTGGGAGATGGATTCAAAGACCCAGGAAGATTGGAGCAGGACGAGGAGGAGTGAACTGGACCAGAAGTTGTCAAGTGACTCATAGACCTGGAGAACGTCAGAACTGGAATGCACTTGACATATTACCTAGTCCAGTCCTGTTGCTTTCCAATGAGGAAACTGAAGCCTAGAGAGGGAAAGTGACTTGACCAAGACTCCTCATCTATTACTAGCCAGCCTCTGACTCCCGGCTTGGAGCTTTTCTGAAGCATATAGCTGCCTCCCACCTCACACTCAAACCAAAGCTGACTTGATCTGGGTCCTCCTCTCTGAGGACTCTGGTCTGGATTCTTCGTTGCTCTAGAAAGTGAACTGAGCAGTGAGTTTTCATTAAAACACAAGTTTAATATGCAGTCCTACTAGCATGTCAGCCCCATGAAGGCAGGAATGTAACCTGCTTGTTTTTCCTACTGTACCCCCAGCGCCTAGAGCAGCGTCTGCCACGTTGTGCTCCCACTCTGCAGTCTCAGTCTGCTGGGACGATGTTCTAGGCACAAAGTGCAACAAATGGTGGGTATTTTGAGGCTTTGGCTGGGGGAGCCGTTTGAGATCCCCCCCAACTCAGGAGTGCTATGCTCCTCATGCTCGCTCTGAACAGCCACCCCATGGACCCCAGGGGAGACTGTTCGAGCTCTCCTCAGTTCCCCCTGCCAGTTTTCTCATCTAAGAATATCTTTAGCTGGATCTGCTTGGTCAGAGTCTCTCCTCCTTCCCCTTCACTCCCTCCTTCCGAACATCCTGTGGAGCCCCGTGCAGGGGATTAAGAGAACCGTGCCTAAGACCCTCCCTCCCTCTTGGCCCCAGCCTGGCATCACCCGCGGAGCTGTTTAATCTGAAGGTGTTTTCTCAAGAGCCAAGCTCACATTCTCAAATACTCAATAAGCATTTCCTCCTGGATGGTCATCATGGGTTGAATTGCGTCCCCTAAAAAGATTTATGAGGGTACCTGTGAATATGGTCTTATTTGGAAATCATGCCTTTGGCAGATGCAATCAATACTAGATTGAGATAGGCTCGGAATCCAGTGTCGGGATGTTGTTTTTAAGAAGAGAGAGATTTGGACACAGATGCAGGGAGAATGCCGTGTGTCAAAAGAGACAGAGATTGGAGTGATGTGTCTACAGGCCAAGGAACACCCGGGATTGCTGGTCAACACCAGAATCTAGGGAGGGGCAAGGGGAGTTTCTTCCTTAGTGCCTACGGAGGGAGCATGGCCCTGCCGCACCTTGATTTTGGACCTCTAGCCTCCAGAACGGTGAGAGAAAACGTTTCTGTGGTTCTAAGTCACCCAAGTGTATGTTAATTTGTTACAGTGGCCCTAGGAAACCAATACAATGGTTTACTGGTGCCTCAAACTCAACAAACATCCCAAACAGAGATCATCACCTTCCTTGTCAAGGCTGTGCCTCTGGCAGCCGCCCTCCACCCACGCTTCAGGTCTGAGCTCCGTCTCGGCCCCTTCCTTGGCAAATCACTGCCAACTGTTGTGGTCTGCCCTGCCCCTCTGTCCCTCTCCTCTCCCCCCACCTTCTTAGTTTACGCCCTTATCTGGATCTCGTGACCCCTGCCTCCGATCCATCTCACACAAGATTGGATGATTAATATTCCATCATGCAGCTATCCCATGATACCCCACTGCTCTCTAGCTAAAAATCCAAACAAACCTCCTTTGTAAGGCACCCTGCTGACGGCCCAGCAAATCCCCTTCATTTGGCATGTGCTCTTATCCCCCAGCTGTTGTGAGCATTGACTGACAATAACTCACAACCGTGCCTTCTTTGGAGAATTGCCCTGGGCCAATGGGAGCCATCTTTTCCAGGAGCTATGTCCTCTGTACCAAGGGCAGCCCGCAGCAAATGACTGACTGATTCAGGGGCGCAAAAGGCCAGCCCCCTTGCCTCAAAGCAGGGCTAAATCTGTGGTATAATTCATTCTCCAGAGCTTCCTGGGGGATCAGGCTGAAGCCAGACTCTGGGCAGAGACCATACCCTTCCTTGACCCCTTCCCCTGCCCTACCCTGTTCCCCAGTTTCTCCTGAGAGTTTTATCTCCATAATCACTTCACTGAATATGTGTCCCGGGCTTTGCTTTCAGGGAGCCCCCCTAAGATGACCCTAGGTAGAGCAATGGCATTTCTTAGTAAAATCCACACCTTTTTACTTGGCATTCAAGGCCCTCCATGATTATACCCAGAGCACCTATGTTCCCACCTTGAGTCCCCTCTTTCCCCATCCCTTGTACTATGCTGGTGCTAGCTTGGCAGATCATCGACCCGCATACTGAATCAGGCAGGCGTTCCTCTATTTCTCACCTCTGAGCCTTTTCTATGATCTTCCTCCTGCTGGGCCTCCCTACTCTGCCTCCCTCATCCACACACATGGAAGCACTTACCAACTCTTCAAGAACTGCCTTCACCAAGTTTTCCCAGCCCTCGAGCAGGAAGTCCCATGTTCCTTCTTTGATCTCCTAAGCGCGTCCTGTGTCTCTCCAATGACATGAATCACTTTCTGCTCAGGAATCGTAGGGTAATACCAAGTTAAGTGGCACAGTTTCTGTCTCAGTGGAGGCCCCAAGTTACCAGGTGCCAACTGGCCCATATCCAAATTGGGGTGCAAGACCACTCCAGCAGGACCTACAAAGGAGGTGGCCGAGAGCTGGCCCTCACCTCCAGGCCATCGGACAGATGGGGAGGCTGAGAAGTCGGAGGTTAGGAGGGGCGAGCTATTGGTGATCTGAGTCTCATGATGGCAGATGGGTCAGCATCTGCAGGGGTTAAAGATGCTGAGGATTTCCCATGGAGCATCTGGGCACCAACTGGGATTCTTTTCAAAGGGATGGTCTAGCAGATGCCCAGAGAGGGGGGCAGATGAAATGACAGCTGGAGAGTGCCACACCCATGTCAGGGAACAACCACAGGTGAGAAAGCCCAGCAATGGGTTCCCACCAGAGGAAGAGGCAGCTTTGTACACCTGCTGAGCCCCTGGACACTCACACTATAGTATCTGACAGAACCAGGCAAGCAAAACCTTTCCTGCCCCAAACCTGGGGAGGACAGAAGTGGCCTGGTGATTGGGAAAGGGAAATGGGGGTCTATCAAGGAAAAAGAAGAGAAGCAAGTGAAATATGTCTCCCCCCTTCCCACAGCAGAGTGAGGCCCCACTTGGGGCAGGGAGCCAGGGAGGCGCTTGAAACGTATGGGACAGTGCCTCTCTGGCAAGCTGTGGACTGGACTTAAAAAAACACGCAAGCTGTATCATGGAGAATTTCAAACATATCCCAAAGTAAAGAGAACAGTCTACTGGATTCCCACTCGCTCTGCTTCTGTAGCCCGGTTTCATCTGCACTCCTGCTCTTTTCCCTTCCCCTTAATGGACTAGATGTTTTCATTAGCAAACGATAATTTGCTTTTGTTACACTGGCAAATGAGAACTTACTGCCTAAGAATAGTTTTGGCTCTGTGTGGCCTTGGGATAGTGGTTATAGTTACTATAGTGCTATAGTCACTGTGCTATAGTTACTGCCAGGGCATGATCCCTGTCCTTTTTTTTTTTTTAATGTTTATTTATTTTTGAGAGGGAGAGAGAGAGAGAGAGAGAGAGAGCAGGGGAGGGACAGAAAGAGAGAGGGAGAGAGAGAATCCCAAGCAGGCTCCGCACTGCCAGCCCAGAGCCCGATGCGGGGCTTGAACTCATGAACCGTGAGATCACGACCTGAGCCATAAACAAGAGTCGGACGCTTAAGCGACAGAGCCCCCCAGGTGCCCCTGATCCCCGTTCTTCTGACCTGGAAGATGCAGGCCAAGGAGGTCCTCTGGGAATGATCGCATGCCGGGTGGATGGCAGGTGGTGATGACAACAGTGGTGACTACCAGGACCAGAGGGTCAATGGATGGCGTGTGTGGTTGGAGTATGGGTGACCCGTGGTTGGGTGGCATGTGGACAGATGCTGGATTCGTGGTAACTGGTTGGAGTGTGGTGACGTGTTCAGGCACACGGCTGGCATGTCTGTGGCATGTAAGTGGGAAACTGGATGATGTGTCGGTTGGCACCTACGTGGCGTCCAAGCAAGGAGGTGCGTGGGTGCCGGCTGGTTCGCTGTGGGCTCAGGGTATGTAATGATTTATCTGATTTGCCCTCCGCTGTGCCTCCCCTCCCGGCGGCTGACTGCATCTCATACATACAAAGGTTCTTATCACATCAAGAATTCATAATCATCCCAAAATATTCAATGGGGACATGAAATATTTACACACGAGGCGCCAGACGATGAAATGAAACGAGCCTGTTCCCAGACCCTGATAGAAACCTCTCTCCTGCAGGGACAGGAATGGGGCTGAGAAGCAGGGGCCTCTTCATGGGTTCCTGGTTCTCTCCCAGAGCTCTGGGGCCCACAGGACATATACCATACGTGCCCTTGTTTGGTGGGGGAGAAGCAGATTTCCAGACTCCTCCCTGTTCCCTGTGTGGGCAGGGGATGGCTGTGGGGGTCACGGGAAAGCTGAGAGCCACCAGTCCTGTATCATAGGAACCCAGAATCTTGGAAATGGAAGCAATCACATCATTCACTCACCTTCTCCACAAAATGCTGCAGGGATCCTCATTTTATCTGCTTGCTTAACTCTACCAACAGGAAGCTCAACCCTTATTCAATAGCTAGTGTGACTCATGGTTAGAAAGCTCTTCCTTGTATTCAAATGCCTGTAAACTTCATTTGCCAGTCTTCTTCAGCCTGACGACATTTCAGCTCCCTCTGTGGGTCACCTTGTCCATCGCCCTGCCAGCCTGGTCCTTAGTATCTTGAGGCCCCCAGCCCTGCCACCCGCCCTGGGATGGCCCAGAGCACAGATAGGCCCCTGAGCAGCTGTAATGGCATCGTCTGTTTAATTAGCATGCAATTAGCCTAATGCATATTTTAACATCACACCAGAGCTGCTTATCAATCATCTGTAGCCAGGGACAGACAGACAGACAGACTGGGGATCTGCAAAGCTAGGAGAAAGGAGATTTTCTCAATGACTTTTAGGGGCACAGCACCCCCAGAGGGTTACAGAGAAGCCTGAAGGGTTGTGCCGTGTTAAAAGACCCAAAGTCCTTCCCTCCAGCATCCAGAGCAGGAAGATGATGCTCAGGCCTCAGTTTCCCTGGTTGCAACTCTATCCTCACTTAGGCCAGCACTAATGTCAACTTCTTAAGGATACTATCTCCGCCATCAGGCTGGAAATCCTTGTCCTCTTTGAGGACAAGTACCCTGTCTTCTCTTTCCTCCCCTGACCCCTTCTCACTCCGCCTGGAATTCCCAGCTAAAAACTATGATCCAGAACAGAAAGAGCACCGGACTGGGAGTCACTGGATGTGTGTGTTATGTTGACCAAGTTGTGTCTTCTGGCAGAATCTGTCTTCTGGCAGAATCTGTTCGCACCATGGTGGGGTAGAGACAACAGAGGCTTGCAAGCTCGATCAGTGTTTCATTTCAGCTCTATCACAGGCTAGCTGGGTGACCTTAGGAAAATGTCTTAACCTCTCTGAGCCTCTGTGTCCTCAAATGCAAATGGCTCATAATAATACCTACCTTATGGGGTTGGTGGGAGAATTAAATGAGTTAACACAGTGCCAGCACTTATAGTACCGAAGACATGATATTTTCCTCCCTCCCTCCCTCCCTCTTTCCCTTCTATCTCATACTGTCTTGAATTCACACGTTCCTCCAGGGTTTCTGGCCACTTTGCTGGTGGGGAGGTGAGACTGGATCTCTGGGGGACAAAATAACCGTTATTGTCTATAAGAGCTCTTGGGTGGAGCCCTGAGTGGGGAGAGCTGGGGGTGGTGCTAAGCAGGCAGAGGCAGGGCATTCCTGACTGACACCTTTTCCATGAGGATAAACTGGAATGTGACATTGTTACTGCCAGATCCTGAGTGGCAGAACACAGAGGAGTCTAAATATTTCATGGTCAAATTCATCAATAATGGAGACCGAGACTAAATTACATAACTGTCACCTTTCTGTTAAATAGTATTTTCTGGAAGGGGGGGGGGCTGGGAAGGGGCCATGGAGGCCTTTACTGAAAATCATGAATGATTTAGGCCAGCAAATAAAAGGGATCAGGAAGAAAGGAAGGGAGAGGGATTTTCTAGGACCACCTATCTCATCATCCAGGGGTAGCTGGATGGAAGCTGAAAGGTGTGAGGGTCTTGGGGGAGAGGGTACCGGGTATAAGGCTTTGGGGGTTGGGTCACACCTTCCAGAACAGAGTGGGGTGATTCACGTGCTAACCTGAGTTTCACTGTCACTAGATCCTTTTTCATGGAGGTGGACAGAAAGAAGCTCAGAGACAACTATAAATCAGGGGCTCTGTCTCCCCATCAAACTATATTCTGAGTGTAGGCGCTTGTCTCCACCATCAGACCAGGGACTCCCTGAGGCAAGAGCTTGTCTGTCCCATCAAAACAAGGGCTTCCTGAGGGCAACGGCTGTTTCTCCTTCTTGAAGGCAGGAGCTGTGTCTTACCCCATGAAACGGGGTTCCCAAGGGCCTGTGCCTTCCTCATCAGAGAGCTCCCTGCGGACAACACCACGCCCTCCTCATCAGACTTGGAGCCCTCGAGGGCAGGAACTGTGCCTTTCTGACAGACCCAGGGCTCCCCCACCGCATGGGCATGTCAGATCAGGGTTCCCGGAGGGCAGGCATCCTGTACCCCCCGTCAAAGCGGGGCCCCTGCAACCAGGAACTGTGTCTTCACCATCAGACTGCACGCTCCCTGAGGGAAGTAGCTCAGTCTTTTCCTCACCTTCGTTCTTTATTCAGCAGAAGAGGGAAGGCATGAGGCCAAGCGCCCGGTGTCTCAGGGCCTCGGCAGCAGGGTGCTCCTCCCCTCCGCAGGAGGGAGCCTCAGTGGGCGTGTGTGCAAACTCACCCTGCACCGTCAGCCCTTCGTGGGAAGGGTGAGGGTTGGGAGCACTATGCCCGCTAAGTGTATAATTACACAGTACTTGGGGTAATTTTCCTCTTCCTCAAGAAGCGCACGTTGGCCCTGATTTTCCTATCTGCAGATTGTAAGCTCGTAATTAGCAGCAAATTACCCACACAAGTGACAAATTTTTGTGCTTTCAAGTAAACAGACAAAATACCCACAGTTCATAAATTGCCTCTCGGTGCCGCAGCCACCTGGCTCCCGGCGATGCCCAGCCTGCCCACACGTGGCAGAGAAGGGGGGTGGAGAGCCAGCGTGAAGGCCAAGGCTGCAGTCAGAGGGATGACGAATACACCGGCTCGCTTTAGAATCAGTCCTTCCCACTCACCAGCCAGTGTGGCGGGTCAAAATCCTTGGTGCAGGTCAGCTTCATGGTGCTCGCTATGGATGTGAAGCACTGGGGTAGCAGCACCAGCCTGGAGGGTAAGAAATAGGTCCCCAGGCCGCCGTGTGTCACCCAGGATTTCATTGAAGCTGACCCCGTGTCTTCTCTCAGCCAGTGTCACCTTGTGTAGGTCACCCAGGCCTGCTGAACATGGCCTCTTCCTTGTTTGGGAACACAAGTCTTACCTGTTTGGTGCCGCGGATTCTTTGGAGATAAGGCGTTTAAGGAGGTAATTAAGGTTGAAGGAGGCCATAGGGTGGGGTCCTAATCTGATAGGACTGACATCCTTCTAAGAAGAGGAAGAGACACCAGATCTCTCTCCTTCTCTTTCTCTCTCTCTCTCTCCACCCGGCCCCCTCCACATGCACGCAGAGGAAAGGTCAGGCGAGGACACAGGGAGAAGGCGGCTGATGTAAAAGAGATCCCACCAGGAACCAATCCTGCTGGCGCCTTGATCCTGGACTTCCAGACTCCAAAACTATGAGACAATAAATGTCTATTGTCTAAACCACCCAGTCTGCAGAATTCTGTCAACGGCAGCCTGAGCAGACTGACATACCACGTGGCTTCTCTGAGCCTGTTTCCTCACAGGCAAGACAGGGGTAACCGTGGAGCCTCACGTAGGACTGTAAGGATTAAATGAGACAAGGTATGTAAAATTCTTATCAGCATTCCTGGTCCATGGCAAGTGCTCAATTGCTGTGCTGTTATGAATGTAGCAGGATGCTAAGCCCATCAGCAATGACCCCCTCATCCTACAGTGACCTCATGCCCAGCATGGCCCCCTCGCCAAACTTGAAACAATGAGAACCCGGGGTTGGCCTCCCTCTTCCCTGGTCCCTGGGAGAAAAGAAGAGTAACATTTACCTTCCTCCTAATTTTGTCCTTTTCAAATGTCAACAGGGAAGGGAGGGGATTCTGTTCCTCTCTCAGCTCCACATGGGCCCTCCCTAGCAGAACACTTCACTCCCTATCTCCTTGTCTGCTTCCGTGGGATGGGGGAGGGGTGTGAGGGCGGATATCCTCCGGGATCCCTGGAGGATCAGGGTGGCTCAGGGGCAAATGAGTCGACCCCTGTTGGGGTGCAGAGAGCTGGGGCGCTTCCTGGAACCAGGTAATGTGGAAAGAGATGTGGAAGGTAATGAGACAGTGGCAGGGGACACAGGTCCATCTGGCCCTTTGCCTCAGGATCTATGGTAGTTCTACCTACTGACGCATCCTAAAGTACCCCAAAACTTAATAGTTTAAAACAATAAACGTTTTATTTGGTCACAGTTCTGTGGGTCAGAAATTCAGACAGGTATGCCAGGGGCAGCTCATCTCTGATCCCTGTAATGTCTCCTTGGGCTAGAATGTCTATGGCCTCTTCATCCACAGGTGGGAAGGCTGGAGGCCAGTTGGAATGTCTTGACTGGGTCGTTTATCTGGCTTCCTTGGTTCTTAACCATGTAGTCCCAGGGTCTCTTCTCCCCATGGGGCTTTTCCAACCTGGCGGTCTTTCCTGAAAGGTGGCTGAACTTCTTACGTGTGGTTCAGAGCTCACAAGAGTTCAAAGGTGGACGGTATGGGGCGCCTGGGTGGCTCAGCTGGTTAAGCATCCAACTCTTGATTTTGGCTCAGGTCACGATCTCACAGTTTGTGAGTTCAAGCCCCGTGTCGGGCTCTGCACTGACAGTACAGAGCCCGCTTGCGATTTTTTCTCTCTCTCCCTCCCCTCTCTCTGTGCCTCCCCTGCAGGCATTCTCTCTCACTCAAAACAAATAAATAAACTCAAAAAAATAGATCCAGAAGTGGAAGCTATTGGGCAGTGGTGTGCTGGTAACGAACTGGCTTTACAGGAAAAAAAAAAAAAAGGCGGGGGGGCCGATGAAAAAGGAAGGAAGGGAGAGAGGGAAGGAGGGAGGGAAGGTCCTTGGTTTATAGTATTTGCCAATTTCTGCGGTATACATACTTCCACCAAGACTAATTTCAAGCTACCAACTTGATGTCGATCAACTCATAAAATTCCTCAAAATTTAACGATCAGCTCTTGCAAGCTAATACAAACCAAGGGTGCACGCAGGGCTTCTTAAGGAATTTCAGCCAGGAATTGAGCCAACATCCCTTCTGCCATATTCTACTGGTTAAGGCAGGTCTCAGGTCGGTGCAGAGTCAGTGTGGGAGGGGAGTACACAGGCCATGTTGCATGGAGGTGTCCTTCTTTGGGGACCACCAAAGTAGCAGCTCACCAGGGACGGTAACACTGATCACAGCTATCATTTCATTGTACCAGATGCTCGGGACAGGCATTTTGCAAATATTACCCCTTTCCGGCCTGAGGAAGTATTTAAGATGAAGGCCCTGAGATCAGAGAGGGTGGCAAAGTGCCTAAGCCTTAGATCCTATTGCCTCCAGCATGGAGGCATCTCCTCTCTAGGAGGGCAGGGATGTTATAGTTATTAGATGGTATTAGGGAGCTTCAGAGTTTTGGGGAGCACAAGAAACAGATTCTTATTAAACGAGTGTTGTCACATCTGGGAGTACGGTGGGGAGTAACATGAATGAACATGAAGGGGAGGGACAAAGAGGGTATGAACTAACTCACTGAAACCCTATAATATAAAGGAGGTTACCGGGAACAAGCATGGGGGCAAAACGAGGGTGCCCTCTCCATCCCATCCCAGCACCCCTGCAGCTGGGTAAACTCAGGATTCCAACCAGGGGCGATGCCACAGGTCTGCCGTGTTTCCAGATTTCTGACAGCTACTAATTGGAATCCTGAGAACTCTTGGAAATTCATAAAAGCACAAATTATTCTGTATTTTCCAGAACACGATACTTACGCATTTTAAATGAGTGACAATAAATAACAAACAGCGAATCCTTTTTCTGTCATAGGGTTGTGCTAAACGTTTCAGAGGTCTTTTGTTTCTAAAAAAAAAAAGATATAATGTTAAATGCATGGCTTATTATTGCTATGAACCAATATATTTTGACAAGATTATATATTTCAATAACGTGTAAAATTGCTCCCTACCTGAAATTGACACTTGATGAGAGAAAACACTAAATGAAGATGTAAATATCAACACAAAATTAATGATAAATAAAAATCATTAAAAATTGAAAGATAACAGAAATATTTAACATTTAAAAATTTTCATTCTTGGGGCGCCTGGGTGGCTCAGTTGGTTAAGTGTCTGACTCTTGGTTTCGGCTCAGGTCATGATCTCACAGTTTGTGAGACAGAACCCGGAGTCTGGCTCTGCAATGACAGTGAGGAGCCTGTTTGGGATTCTCTCTCTCCCTCTCTCTCTGCCCCTAGCCTGTCCTCTCTTTCAGTCTCTCTCAAAATAAATAAATAAACATTTTTTTAAATGTTCATTCTTAAAACATTTTTATTATTTTTTTTAAGTTTATGTATTTATTTTGAAAGCGAGAGAGAGAGAGTGAGCACAAGTTGGGGTGGGGTAGAGAGGAGGAGAAACAAAATCCCAAGCAGACTCCACACTGTCAGTGCAGAGCCTGATGTGGGGCTTGAACTCTTGAACTGTGAGATCATGACCTGAGCAGAGATCAAGTCAGATGCTTAACTGAATGAGCCACCCAAACTCATTAAAATTACATATATATATATATATATATATATATATCATCATATATATGATGATAAATATATATCACCTATATCATTTTAATGTTTATTTACTTTTGAGAGAGAGAGAGAAAGAGAGAAAGTGCGGGGGAGGGGCAGAAAGAGAGGGAGACACAGAATCCGAAGAGGCTCCAGGCTCTGAGCTGTCAGCACAGAGCCTGACACATGGCTCCAACTCATGAACCATGAGATCATGACCTGAGCCGAAGTCAGATGCTTAGCCAACTGAGCCACCCAGGTGCCTAAAATGATATTTTTAAAACATACAACACATTATTTGATCTGACAGTCTTGATCTTTGTTTTACAACAAATATTCCAGATATAGAAAAAAAAATCGTTTTTGTTGACATTATTTGAACCATCAAGCAAATGTTCAAAGTATTTTCAGCTTGGGTGTTAGGGCACACGGTGCTTCGTATATGCTCTCTCTCTTTTTTTTAAACAATGAAAATCTTTGTGTGCCTGCCCTGATCTTTTTTTTTTTTTTTTTTTGCCATTGAAATTGATATTGCTTTTGCTCATTAAGATTTTAGATCAGTTTCTAATTTCATGTCTGAGAATTCCACAACATTCCTATTTCCTTCTCTACATTTCTTCCACAGTGAGTATCTAAGCACAGGCAAATGCCAGTGACCATCCTGGTAAGTACTTAAAGACGGTAACATTCATATCCTAGCAAGGTTAACAGCACTTCACATATCAAAATTGACAGTTTAAGGGCTTATTTTGCTTCCAAAATTTATTTCTTAGAGTACTGATAATAGGATTTATATGAAGTATACCATGCATATAAACTTCTTAACATTTATTTTACTTGTAAGAATGTCTCACCATTGGTAGCACACAGGGCCACAATCACATCTTGATATAATGGCAATAGCTATGAGCAAGACTGATTGCTTCTCACCTATGAGCTCTTGTCCCAGTTCCCAGAGATGTTGACATTAACCTTCAACTCCATGGTGAAGGACTGTATCCAGCTCTTGTTTTCAACTTGAAATCAGTTGATCCTTACAAACCAGTAACATCTCTATGTTGATTATGAAGCTTTAGTTTCTGCAGGGGAATTATAACACTTTTTTTCCATTTTTCAGTTTTCTTGACTTTTCTTCAGATTTTGAATTCAAGAAAGAGAATTTCTGCGAAATGCTGGGAAGACACTACTGTGTTGTAACGCTGGGTCTATAGCATGACTGAAGGGATGTGAGCTCTATCCAAAAAAGTGAAGTCTTGACATGCCTACTCCTAGATGGGATGTTATGGCCGAGAGGTTGGAAAGGTCATTAAAGAGAGGGCTGGACTCCAGTAGAAAGACCACCCAACCGTGTGGGCTCCCCAGTGTTCTGTCTCCCCTGCTGACCTCTTGCAAGGCAATGTGCCCCAGGGACCTGTTTTTAGCTCCTTTCTTGTCTTCATCTTCACACCCTCTGGGGCACCCCATTCATGATCTTGGTTTCCTTGTAATGATGAAACCCAAATTCACATCTCCAGCCCAGACCCCTCCCACTTTTCTACCTAAAGATCCATTTGCAAGTTTTTTGCTTCCAACCACATGATTCCAGACTTTGCTGGTTTAGAAGTCAGAATATCCAAGGTAGAAATGCTTCTATGAGGAGAAAAAAATGGTTCCACTAAACTGGAAGTTGAGTTGTTACCAGGCCCTTTTGTTTCTCATGCACAAGAGGGATTATAGCGCTGGTTGGGGCAACTCTAATTATCACTGGGAAACAGTGGGACAGGGAGGTGTTTGGGGCATTTCCTAGTACTTCTAGGTCAAGTGGTAAACGTTAATGGAAGACCATAGCAACCCAAACAGGCAATACCATCCAAGTCTCAGCCTTCTCCAGGCAGAAAGTTAAGATTGCCCCCCCCCCCCCAAATGAAGAACTCTGAGTAGCTGACATACTTGTGAAATGCAAATCGGAGATGGGATAAAATGACAAATATGAGCTATGGTCTTGTGATTAAATGCAGAAGTGAGAACTATAGTATTCACCCATATTGTACTCCTTGCTTTGAGATGGATATATTGATCTATTTTATTTTGATAAAATTTCCTTCTTTCTCCCATCCTGATATCCTATTATTTTTATATAGTGACATTTTTGATGGTTCAATTTGCAATTTGTTGGACAGGTTATAGAATATCAAGATTGGATCATGATGGAATTAGAAAAAGAATGTGTCGTAGACTCTGGGTCTGGAGTTCTCTCTTGTCCAGTGAGAGAGTGGGACCCAGGATTAACATGCTAGAGAGGCTAATGTCCAGGAGGAGACAAGAGCCCCAAGTAAGGGTCCTTGCTCTGTTTTTGTTAGGATCAGAAGGCTTACAAGAGTGATGGGCATACACAAAGAGACAATGAAACTGTGAACACTAACTCATGGGCATTGGGGAAAGGGGGTTTTGAAGATATGTGGTCTTAGAGGTTTAGGTTAATATAAAACAAAATTCTGGTGCTGGGTGGAAGGTTGTTTACAACAGATATGAGGGCCATCTCTGTTTACCTAAACTGCCTAGGGGACAAGAAAGACAGAGCATGCACTTCAAGGTCAACAAGGCACCTTTCTTTTGCTAATTAGGTACCTTTCTTTTGCTAATTAGCTCCACTCTGGGCAACTTTGCCCTGTTGTGGCCTAAAGTCCTGTTTACCTATTTTGGTCCTTCTTTCCAGGGAAAGCAGCTTTCTGCTATTGTACTAAATTGGGGGGCGTTTCCGCCCTGAACACCTAATCTTGTTTACCTCATTTTTGATGCTTTCATCCTGAGGCTTTTCTATTCTTGTATCTTTGTCCTATACTGGGGGCCTTTGCCCTCTTTACCTAATCTTGGGTGTGTTCATCCTGTCACTAATTCTTTATGCCTTGTTAACCCTTTGGTGCAGGCTCAGGGAATTCCTAAGCTTATTCTCCACAGAATGGACATCGCAGTTATCCAGGTTGAATGACTGATGTAAATTTGGGTTGTCCCCCTTTGGGGAGAAGGGTTAAGTTTTCATTTGTGAGGAATTAATTACATTACAGTAGGCAGAAGCAGATTATGATGGAGACTGCTCATGGTGGGTAAGTTTAAGTTTAAGAATGATTTCGACTCAGGTCATGATCGCAGGGGTCATGGGATCCAGCCTCGTGTCAGGCTCTGCACTGACAGTGTGGACCCTGCTTGGGATTCTCTCTCTCCCTCTCTCTCTGCCCCTCCCCTGCTCAAGCTCTCTCTCTCGAAATAAACATTTTTTTAAAATTAAAAAAAAAAAAAAAGAATGGAGGAAGGTGTATGTTGATGTTGGGCAGCCAAAACAGGGATCATAGTGGACCTCTGCCATTCTTCTTGTCTGCCTATATCTTTTAAACTTTCTTCCTTTATCTGGGACTTCCTTACCTACTTTTCCCCTGAGTAGAAGGCAATAGAGCTCACTTTCCCAGGATGCCTTGCACCAGGCATCTAACTTAATAGCTAACATTTTTTGAGCACTTGGATTGTGCCAGCCACTGTGCTAAGAACTTTTCCTGCTATATCTCAGTACTTACAACTAATTTATATGGTAAGTACTATAGCTTCATATTGGAGACAAGGAAACAGACTCAGAGAGGTTAGGCAACTTGGCCAGGGTTAGGTAACGGTCTGACTGCACTGACCGTACTTTTAACCATCTGCCTCCAGGCAACATCTGTGTTTGGTGGGAGAACACACAGATTAATGTCACGATAATCTCAATGTGTTGAGGGTATTACTCTGGGAGCAAGGAGAAGCAACTAGTGGAGATCCAGGAAGACTTCTGGGAAAAGACATAACCTGAGCTGAGTCTTGAGGGATGTAGGGAACAGGTTAGACGAAGGGGGATGGGCAAGGCACTCCAGACTGGGAACTGCACGTGCAAAGGCCCAGAGGAATAACTGGCATGACTGCAGTAGCCATATTTCAGTGTGTGGCAGGGAACAGAGGGAAGGCAGGCAGAGTCCAGATTCCTCAGAGTGCCTCGTGCTAAGCTGAAGAGTCTGAACTTGATCCTGGAGGCTACGGAGGGCAACGAAGGGATTTGCAGTGGATTTGTGATTTGGAAATCTCTGGCAGAGCAGCAAGATGGCTTGTGGGGTGTGTGGGCTGGAAGCAGGGAGCTTGAGGAGGCCTTAGCATAATCCAGGTGAGAAATGAGCAGAGTCACACGAAAGAAGCTGCAGTGGTCGGGAGGGGAAATGGACAGAGGGGATGGATATGACAGACATGGATGAGGTAGAATCTGCAGAGTTTGGATGTGGATTCTAAAGGGAAAGTTAGAGCTCAGGTTCAGTCCCAGGTGCCTGCCAGGCTAATGGGGGAAATGGCGAACCATTCACTGAGATGAACACAGGAGGAAGAATGGGTTTTTAAATTTTAAGCAGAAAGGTGGGCAGCCTCAGGGAGCCTCGGAGAGCCCAGGGCTGACGATGCACCTAATAACAGCTAACAATGACTAGGTGCCTACAGCACGCTAGGCTCTGTGCCAAGAGTCAACTTTACAGGGATGTGTAAGGATTAAATGAATTAATACACATGATTAAATGAGTTAATATGTGTAAAGTGTTGAGAATAGTGCCTCTCACAAGTGAGCACCCTGGAAGAATTTGCTGTTATTATTACTATTAGTGGCCTTGATTTAGAGGGCTTAGGGAAGTGAGGTAGCTTGCCCAAGGTCACATAGGCAAGGAGCAGCCATCTGATTCTAAGGGCCATCCTCCCACCCCCCACCTCACACCTTGCTGTCTGCAGGTCAGAGTGTAGATGCTGATCAGAGCCCCGGGGCAGATGAGCTCACAGCGGCTGGGGAGGGGGTGGTGGGCTTGGAAAGGACAAAAGCGTGGGCTGATTGCTGAGGCCCATAGGAACACTGATAAAGCTGTCCTCAAAGACCCTCAGCCCATTGCATGCCCTCAGGGCCCCCCTGGTGCCTGTGCTTTAATGCACACACTGCTCACCTCTGGAGCATTTAAAACAATTTTTTTAAAGTTTATTTATTTTTGAGAGACAAAGAGAGAGCACAAGCCGGGAAGGGGCAGAGAGAGAGGGAGACACAGAATCTGAAGCAGGCTCCAGTCTCTGAGCTGTCAGCATAGAACCCGACGCGGGGCTTGAACCCACAAACCATGAGCCGAAGTCGGACAGTTAAATGACTGAGTCACCAGGCACCCCATGGAGTGTTTTAAAATAGTATGTTCCTAGTATATTCCTGCGCCCCACCCAAGAACCTCTGCCTCGGTCGTTCTGGAAGAGTCGAAATCCTGGACCAACCTGGAGAGACCCTGAGCTCACAGTGAACTCTGTCAGCACAGGAGGGATGCTGAGTACCCTCTGCTGAACGGTGCAGAAAAATGTAGTGCCTCTTAGAGGGCTGTGGTGAAGGTCGAGATAATGTTGTACATGTACTCCATAAAGTTTAGTCTTTATTATCATCAGCCATTATTATTATTGCTATTGGTGCTCAGGCTTGAATCTCTGGGGTTTAGCACGGCTTCTAGGACTTAATACATAACTGCGGAATAAATGTCTGGATCAGAGCACCTCGGTTCTGGTTCTAGCGTCCCTTTGGGTGAGTCATGCAGAGCCTCAGTTTCCTCATCTGCAGCCTGGAGACACTGACCCCCCCTCGCAGGGCTCCCTGGCATTAAATGAGAGCATGCAGGTCTGTATTTTGAGGGCTGAGAAGCGTTCTACAAAATGCGGTGCAGTGTCATGCTCTCTCTCCCCTCCCTGGAGGCGGCTGGTGACAGACCAGGGGAGGTGAGTGGGAGGCTGCCTTCAACTGGTGGGACACTCTCGGTTCCTTGTGAAACAAGTGGGGTGAGGCCAGCAGGGTCCTGGGAGGATGTGGGCCAGACGTGGGCCGCCACTGGCTCACCAGGTTCAGGAGGAATCATTGAGGCTAATGGACTGAGGCCTCCTTTCTGCCTGGCGCAGCTCACGTCTGACGGTCCGGCATTCAGTGGTGCTGCGTACAAGATGCATGTTTACCTCTGCACACATGTGTGTACACGTCTGCACACAAGGCGTGCACACTTAGGGAAGCCTCAAATATCTCCCAGAGCGAAGGGGTGGCAAATATGAAATCTTTGAGAAGCCACCTCTCACATGCAGTAGAGATAATTGGAATATGTGGAGCGTTTGGATTTGTCTGCGTGTCTGTCCTGATATCCGTAAGCCAAACATGTGCACACATGTCTGTGTGAGCTGCTAAACGGTGCCGATGAGCCACACGTGGAAAAATGAGGGGCCAGTGGTGGTGAGGCCAGCCCGGTGGCTATACCCCGTGGCTTACACTGGTGGTAACAATGTCGGTGGTGTTGAGGGTAGGCTGATGCTGGCTCTTGCCTGTCCCTTTCACACACTGTAGACATTTTCCTTGTAGGTTAGGCCTTTTCTTGAGAAGGAATGGTGATGAGGAGGAGGTTAGGAGGAGGGGAAGGGAGGAGACGCACCCTTAGCACTTAGCACCCAGTGTTCAACCAGCAGTCTCTCCCTGACAATCCAGCTCTTACAATATCAATTTTTTTTGCTCTAGAAAGCAGTGCACTTTTGCTATGTAATTAGGAAGGTAATAGGTGGGAGCAGCCCCCCTGTTGTGGCATTAAAAACAAGGTTTTTTTAATGTTTATTTTTGAGAGACAGAGACAGAGACAGAGACAGACTGCAAGCAGAGGAGGGGCAGAGAGAGAGAGGGAGACACAGAAACCAAAGTAGGCTCCAGGCTCTGAGCCGTCAGCACAGAGCCTGATGCGGGGCTCGAACTCACAAACCACGAGATCATGACCTGACCCTAAGTCGGATGCCTAACCGACTGAGCCACCCGGACACCCCATGGCATTTTTATCTGGGTGGAATGAACATACTCTGCCTGGGTCTTCCTCTAGACCTTTGCTCAAACTGCTCCCATTACCCAGAATACCCTCTGTTCAGGCTGACATCTCACCCAGCCCTAAAGGCTCAGCTCAAATGCACCTCATTTGTCATGTGATAGAATTAAATTCTCTCTCCTTGCTACTCCTTGGCTGCAAAGATGACTGTATAGTGGTTTTGTGTGGCTCTGAGGCCAACAAATCTAGGTGGGCCAAAGTTACACTAAAAATGTGGTCAATGTCCTTCTCTGGTTTAGACCATAAGTACTTGGTGTGGCCCAAGACACCAAGGCCTGATACAGTGGTATATTGGCAAAGGTAATGTTTAACAACCAGGTATCTTGGGAGGGGGGGAAGCCCTGATTTGGTCTACTTGCCAATTTCCATGGTATAAATATACTGCCACCACATTAAAGCTACCAACGTAACACCACAGCGGGTGTGTCTGGGGAAGAGATGTATACCATCAGCTCTATGAGCTCGTATGAGCTGGTTTCAGTATACAATTGCTGATTCATGTCCATGCTCCATAAATGTTGACATCAGCTAGTGCCCGGCACATAGTAGGCCGTCAATACATATTTGAATGAATGGACAATCAGTGAATACAGAGATAAATGAATGGCTGAAGAACCAGTTGAGTGGGTAAAATTAAATCAGGTGGCTACAGCGGTGGTGACTCATGGCTGGCTTTGGCAGGGGGAGGTAGGAGTAGAGAAGAGGTTGTGTCTGTGTCTCAGGCAGGGGCACCTGCCTGGTGGCCAGCACCAGGCAGATCCAGGGGATCTCGGTCCCCGCCCAGAGGGTCTTCCTGCCTCCCCCAGGCTTCCCCTGCAGCTGAGACTGCTTTGCATTCTCTCATAAATAAACTGTAATGCCGCTGAATTCAGTTTTCTTGTTGGGTCTTTTGTTTCTTCAATCATGACAAAAGCTGTACTAATGAGTTATTGGAAAAACCAAACCCTGCTCCAGGCCAGAGAGGCTGGGTGAGCACAGAGTGGGGGGAAGGTGCAGAGCACAGCAGCTCAAGCAGGGCTAGAAGCAGAGCCATTCCCCGAAGAGACCTTGCGAGTGCTAGAGAGGGGATTTAAAAAGCCCTAATAGCTCATATGTGTCCAGGGCTTTCCAGTTCACATAGACTATCTCAAGGAATCCTTCTCCTCAAGCTGCTTGGGCAGGTGTTATCACTATGCTGCCGCTCAGGTGTTTCCAACTCAGGGCCTTGCACTTACTGTTCCCTCTGCCTGGAACACCCTTCACCCTTGCAGCCAGATATCTACTGGTCTCCCTCCCTCCCTCCCTTCACTCCGGTCCTTGACTGAACTGTACATCCCCTTCTTAGAGGGACCTTCCCCAACTACCCTGTCTAAAATGATGCCATCCCTTGTTCCCTACATCCTTATCCCCTTTAAATTTTGTTTTCATAGCACCAACTCTAATCTGATGTCTTGGATTGGATTTCCCCAGAGCAGACCCAAGACAAGTAGTTGAGGACAAGTAGTTATTGGTGACTCCAGGAAACACCCACGGGAGAATGGTGAAGTGATACAGGGAAGGGAAGGAAGCCAATAAGGGGCATTTTTGAATCCAGTTACTGTGGGAACTGGAGCCCAATCCTGCTAGGTACTCTGGGAGCTAATGTGGGACACACACCTTGGAGACATCCTGCCTGAGGGGTGAGGGAACCTGGGTATTGATGCACCAGCTCTGGGAGTCCCTGGCCCTTCTAGCTGTTATGTGGGTAGGCAAAGTAGACCTTGAGCGAGGGCACACCCTAATTGGGTGCTGGCCGTTAGAAGTCAGCCAGAGGGCACCGCAGTTAGCGTGAGACGATGTGGGATGAGCACCCACAGCACCTACTAGACCCAATATGATACAACAGTTTTATCGTTGGTCTTGGAGGGACTTCGTCATGTTCCCTGGTCCATCCTCTGTGCCTGAACAGTGTTTGGTAATCATGACATAGTTGTTGAATGAATGGAGGCCCATTGTACAGATAAAGATGGTGAGGCTCAGAGGCCTGAAGGACTGTGCCGAGATTAGATTCATGCACAAGAGAATTATTTACTGAGCACCTATTTTGGGTCTAACACTTTAGACGCTCTGACTCCAATTCCTGGGCTTCCCCTTAGGAACTCCCTTCCCCAGCCTGGGTCCTAGGAAGGGGGAGGTGGAATTTTCGTGACTCCATTCCACATCCCTGGCAAGGAAATGCTCGACTGCCTCTGTCTGACCTCATGAGGAGAGGTCTGAGAAGCCATCACTCAAGGCATGAGTTGTATAACCAGGATCTGTACTGAGATGTTACTGGGTGTTTTTCCCACATCACTTGGAATAATGACAGACATCTCCCCCTCCTCCATCCCAAGAAAAGAACCAAGGTCAGTGTCTTCTTTCTGGGCTTTTATTTATTTATTTTTTTCCTCAAAGAGCTTTGGGTTTTGTTGCCAAAGCAGCAGGGGACCACCCTCTTCCCCCAGTTAGGTTTGGGAGGTAGAGGTCTCCTGAGAGGGGGTGAAGAGAGAGAGAGGACTGGAGAAGGATGAGGAAAGGTGGTTTGACTAGGAGAGAGAAGGCAGACAGGCTTCTCCAGCCAGGGGGAGGACAGAGATTTGGGGCCTTTGTCTGGGGCCTTGTGTCCCTCTGGCCAGAGGTGCCAGATGGGGATATTTGTGAAGGCTGGATGCTAAGCACAGAGGCCTGGACGGTGTCCAGGGCCTACTTGTGGTCATTGAGAGGGATGCCACGGAGACCCCAGAGCCTGTCCGGGGCAGCTGAGCCCAACTGAGGTGTGGCTGGGGGTTCAGGAGCCAAGGTGACAGGAGTCAATTACCACGGCAATGACAAGGCCTCAGGCCTCTTTTCCTGGGTCCCAGATTCTTCTATGACCTGAGACTCCCCCCCGCCAAACATAACTAAGGCTGATTTCTCAGAACTCTGGCAATTGGAAACTTGGGATCAGAATTTATTTGACTTGAAAAAATAAAACAGTATGACATTTATTGCATGTGGATGTTGCTGAGTAAATTCAAACCCACTCCAGTGCAAAGGGACCTGAGGGCTTTTGGATGAAGGGCACACACAGGCCTCCTGTCTGCTGACAGGCCTGGCCAGGCAAAGCCAAACCTCAGGGCAGGCCTCCTGGGTGTTTGGAGGGCCAAGGAGGCCACAGGGGAAACACTGGAGGAATTTAATAAAAAAAAAATGTATTTGAAAATCACGTTTGTTTATTTCTGATTATAAAAATAATACATACTGCTTGTAGGAAATTGGGGAAAAATAGAAACATATGAAGACAGAAATGCAAATCACCCATAATCCCACCGCCCACGATAATCATTAAAATGGCATTATCTATCCTGCTCATCTTTCTTCTGTATACAGCTTTTTACATAATTGAGACCATATTAATATTATTTATATAATTTATATTCTATCTATCATGGACAACAGGTCCCTGAACTCTGCACAGTGAACGAATGAAGAACACACATACACAAATACTCCCACACAAACACACACCAGTTAATTTGCATAGACAATGGAGAATGGACCAGGAGAAAGGACACTGAATGGTACTCACAAGTCCCTACCCTGCTATTAACCAGCATCATGACCCTGAAGAAATCACTTCACCTTCTCTGTGCCTTACTTTCTTAATCTGTAAAATGGAAGGGTTGATGAAACCCCATTTAACTGCCTCCCAGCAATTTGGGGAGGGTCAAACGTGAAAGTTCTTTATCAACTGTAGTGGTATCATTAGGCCTCGTAAAAGAATTAGGAGCTCCTGGCTTTTGCCATTTAATGTGCTGTGTGTGTGGCTTTGAGCCAGTTCCTTAGTTTCTGTGGTCTCAACCACCTACTTAGTTACATGCAGGACTGGACTAAGATTCCTAATAAGGAAACTAAGAATTTTTAGAACAATTTATTTTGTGCCAGGCACTGTACTGAGCACTTTGGATGCATTTTCTCACTTAATCCCCCTAATAGCTCCGGGAAGTCAGAACTATTTTTGCCACGCTTTTACCCACAAGGAAATAGACCCAGAGAAGTTAAGTGACTTGCTCACAGTTGCTCAGCTAGTAAGCAGTAGAGCTGGGGTTAAAATTAAGGACTCCTGAATACCGCTGTCAATTAAACCCCTATAATGGTAGAAACAGTCTCTCTCCCTATTGTCCAATAGGGTGGCCACTGGTCATGTGCAACTATTAAGCCCTTGAAAAGTGGCTACTATGACTGAATTAGCTAGTGGCTATGTGTCAGCCAGCGCAGCTATAGGGTGTTAGCCTTAGGCCCTCTTCTATGTCAGAGGCAGCACCAAGTAAGGGTGAAGAGTGTGGACCCTATAGCCTCTGGAGCCAGATTATCTGGTTTGATAATCAGTTTTGCCACTTATTAGCTGTGTAACCTTGGGAGAGTGACTGAACCTCTCTGTTCCTCAGTTCCCCCATCTCTAAAACGAAGATGATAAAGCTCCCTGCTCCTTTGATGGCTGTAAGTCCTGGGTTAGCCGACCGAAATGGAAATGGAGAGACGTGGGGATACACTGGCCTCACAGGGCTGAGTGGGAGGGTCCGTTGGGTACCCATTCCCACGGCGGGGACCATATGTGGCTCTGAAGGCCCGGGCTAGTGGTCTTGGACGATCCCTGAGGAGAGCAGGGAGAGCCAGATAATGAGCCGAATTCATCAAAAAGGCAGCAAGTCTCTGGGGCTCCCAGTGTGTGCGGAAGGGCGAGCCTGCGAGCCTGCGGGGCGGCCAGGACCCCTTTTTCCCTGACTGCGTCCTGCGGGGGTGGGGCGATTAGGCCTGGCGTGACCCGGAGGGGAGGGGGCGGAGGGTGGGTTGGAAGTGAAAGGGCGGGGGAAATGAGGCACAGGATGGGTTGACACCAGCTCGTCCTGGGGTTGGCTCCGAGCAGAGGGAGCTGAAGCGGGGCCACCACTTTGCACACTGGGGTGGGAGGTGGGCGCCATTCGTGTTGTATTCTGTGTAAATGGCGCCCCCTGGAGTTTATGGCACGCGGTCCTGTCCCTGTGTGTGCGTGGGTGTGTGTGTATGTGTCTATGATTATTCCACTCCAGATTTCCTGCCTCTCACCCCTTTATATGGGTCAAAAAGAGGTGATGACAAAAGGAACGAGAATTTGCTGGGGGAGGTTAACCAGAAAGGAAGCAAGAAGAAACACCTGCCTGGTACCTGGGCCCAGCCCTGGCCCTGTTCCCTCCCCTGATTTCAGCTTCACTCCCCGTCCTGCCCTTTCCTCCTTTCCCCACACACCCTAGCCTGACTTTTCAAGCTTGAGAACATTTGATCCGGCTTCCTTCCGAAGAGCTGCCCTGGAGAAGGTGAGAAAGACCAGCTCAGCGAAACTCGATGCTTTCCTTTGGGGCTGCTGGGGCCCTGGGAGCAGATGCCAGAGGACAGAGCCCCCTTCAGCCTGGCAGAGCCCGGGGTCTTCAGGAAACCCACCAGGCCCCCACCCCCACACCCCTCCTAAAAAGCATCCCAGAATGAGGCAGAAGTGGAAAGTCACTTCCCCTGCCCCTTGTTTACGCAGGATTTCCCAAAACCTTCTGCCCCTCGTTTGCCTACTTCCCTAAGAATCTGCTTCCCCTCAGCCTGTACATAACACAAATATTTCCTCTTATATATTTATTATTTATATTTGTCCCTAATCTACATATTGTCTGGATAGTTTGGGCTTCCCTTATCCTGGTAATTCAGGTCTTGACCAGAGCCTGTTTTTGTCCGAGTTAGTGTAATCCAGATCAGCTCATTTTAATGAGCGGACATCAAGTGGCTACTGGGTGCTCAGCCCTGCACTGGGCTACCTAATAGGAGTGGGGCATCCACCCTGCCCTCGAGCTCAAGGCACAGGTAGAAACAGAGCACATGACACAGATGCCACCTGGAGCCTAGGGTCGGAGGTGACATCCATGAGACCAGGTGGAACCTTGGGAGAGTTGATCTCCAGGTGTTCTGCAATCCCCTCAGCCAGATGTGTCCCTAGGGAGGCTAGTGGACTGAGGCGGGGATGGGGTTTGTTGCTGGGCTGGGGCCTGGCCCCCAGAGAGAGTGGGTTTTCTTCCCTACAGGGGCTGACTGCTACATACCAGCCTCACAGTCTTGCCTCCAAACAGGCCTGGTTCCCAGGAGCCCAGAGAGACATTTGCATTAGGAGAAAATACCCAAATAAAACACCAGGCTGCTTCCCCTGGGCTTGGTTGAAACTTGGAAGGCTGCAGGCAACCAGGCTTAAAGCAGGGAACAATCTTGCAGTAAGAGCCAAGAAGTCAGTGTAACCAGCAAGATGTCTTCCTTGTTCCCTATCTCCTTAGCGATTACTTTATCACTGTTACAACATATCTGCTCCTAGATCTATATCCTGACTCCATTAAAAAAATTTTTTTTAATGTTTATTTATTTTTGAGAGAGAGAGAGACAGAATGCGAGTGGGGTGGGGCAGAGAGAAAGGGAAACAGAATCTGAAGCAGGTTCCAGGCTCTGAACTGTCAGCACAGAGCCCGATACAGGTCTCGAACTCACAAACCACAAGATCGTGACCTGAGCCGAAGTCGGATGCTCAACCGTCTGAGCCACCCAGGTGCCCCCTGACTCCGTTTTTATAGCAGGACCTGTAACTCCATAGTAGCAGTCTCCTCTCTCAGACTGGGGCTCCCTGAGGCAGGGCTGTGTCTCCTCCCACAGACTGGGACTCCCTGAGGGCAGGGCTGTGTCTCTCCCCTCAGACTGTGTCTCCCCCTCAGACTGGGACTCCCTGAGACAGGACTGTGTCTGTCTTCAGACTAGGGTCTCTGAGGTCAGGGCTGTGTCTCCCCCCTCAGACTGGAGCTCTCTGAGGGCAAGGCTGCGTCTTTATTTGTTGATATCTCCAGCAGAATACCCAATATGATGAAGGGACAACACCTGGCTCAAGAAATATGTGTTGAATTAATAAACAGTCAAGAGAACCCAACTTTTTCAGCCTGTTCATCCCCTTTCCAGACCAACCCAGTGGGGAAGTAGAACCGGGTAAATCAGTGCTCCTTACACACACTCAGAGTGGGAAGACCATGTGTTTTCCAAGCCGGTGTTAAAACCAAACTACTTTTGATCCATTGGAACATCAGCTCAAAAAAATTAAAACTCCCCCGTTCCAATATTAGTGTGGACAAAGGGAGCTTGGGACAGCTTAGGTGACCCTCACCTGAGAAGCACTGGCATCCAGATAACAGGCCGTTGACACAGCTCATAAGCATTTGGAGTTTGGGCTGGGAGCAATCTCAGTCTGCTTGTTGTGAAAATGTGAATTTGGAGCCCAGAGATGGAAGGCCGCACGGTGAGGCATGACACGCTTGTGGAAAGGTGGCCAGAGAGGGGAAGGGACTCCTATCTCTTTTGTGTCCCCACCCCCACCATTCCAGGACTGGTATTTTCAATAATTAATTGTTAAGCCGGTCAGCAAATGTCTCTTTGGCTCAGTCTTCACATCTGTGAAATGGAGGCCACATGTCTTACCTCACAGGCACGTTTTAAGGACCAAATAGGGTAGTGGGTGTGGAATTCCTTGGAAAGGTCAAATGTGAGGGTACCCTTGGTGGTTGTAAAATAATTTACAAGAGGACCCATATAAATTGGACTTTCAAAAGTGATGTTTCCCCGTCTCACAATCCAGCCCCATCAAGTTTTATGTGCCAATTCATATGACAAGCATTTATTGAGCACCCACTAAGTGCCTGGCACTATGCCAGGTGCGAGGGATACTGTGGTGCCCCCTTTAGTCCCTTACACAGAGCCAGAGTGAGCCTGCTAAATTCAAGTCAGATCCTCTCCCTCTTCTGATCAAAACCCTGCCAGAGCTCCCATCTCCTGGGAATAACACCCAACCTCCTGCAATGGCCCTAAGGCCCAAAAGACCTGTCCCCTTAACCCCTCTGATGTCAGCTCCTACTACTCTCCGGTCACCTATTCAACTGCAGCCAAATCCTCTTTCACCACTGCGGGGCCTTTACACCTGCAATGCTCTTCCCCCAGATATTGGCACAGGTTGACCCCCCCCCCCCCCCTCTTCTTCAAGGTCATGACTCCAGTGTCAGCGGAATCTAGTCCAGATACCCTCTCTCACATTTTGGCCCTCCCACTGCCTCCTCCTCTTCCTAGCTGTAGTATTTCCTTGCTATCTAAATACGATTTCGTTTCCTTATTCATATAGTCTTTTGCCTGCCTCTTCACCAGAAAATAACCTCCCTGAGGGTAGGCTCTGGTCTGTTCATTCACATTGAATCTGCAGTGCCTGGAGCAGTGCCTGGCACAGAGACGGAGATACTCGTTAAGTGAATGAATGGTGAACAGACAGGCTCCCAGAGCAGAGGATCTGCCAATGAGGAGGGAGGGGAGGGGCTACAGAACCTGGGTGTCGGAAGTCTCCTCCTCTCCAAGGGTGTCATTGCAGGACTGCATTGTCACTAGTCTTGAGAAGCACGTTTTAGAACGGGAGTTAACTGCTTACTAATTAGCAGCTGGAACCACTAATTGGCTATTTGTTAGAGCCTGAATTAATAAACTGGTCTTCCTGCGAGGTCATAACTCTGCTCATTCTTTACCCCTCCCAGTCAGCCTTCACCCCACCTGACCAGAAAGTGTCTTGCCCTGAGATTGAATCGATACCTGCCACTGTATGATTTTCAGAGACAATCTCCCTCACAAAGGCGACAACACCATTTCCACAAAGACTTCCTCTCCCTCTCTCTTTCTCTCTCTCTCTCCTCCTTCTCCTCCTCCTTCTCTCTTCTCCCAGGCTCTAACTTGCCTAAGGCAGGAGGAGATGGGGGAGCTTTCTAGGAAGGAGCTCTCACAATAAAAGCCCTCAGCTGCCCTGCTTGGCCAAAGTCTGGGGTTCCTGGTTCCCTGGCCTGTCACCCCCCCCCCCCCCCTCAATCAGCAGCTAGTTCCTGAAATCTCTTGGAATCCAAGGACTGGGATTTCTCCGGGGCAGAAGAATAGGGTTTTCCTAGACTATCTTGGGTGGAACTCAGGAGTTGACATCAGGTGCTACCCACGGAGCCTCCAGGCAGCCCAGCCTCAGTCGGGCTCAGGTCCAGTGGTCTAGAGCTCATATCCCCACCCCTCAACAGCCCATTTGGGGCCCAGTGAATTGTTCTCCGTGTGTGAGGAGAATAGGAAACATTTCTTGTGAAAACATTTACTAGGCACCTAAGCCCTTTTCAGTATAGAGCAGTAGGAAAGAGCAGTGTCGTGGAGCCCAGCTACCTAGGTCAAAGCCCGGTTTGGCCACTTAGCTGTGTGAGTCACTAAATCGTTCTATGTTATTCTATGAGAATAACAGCCCCATCTCACATAGTTGTTATGAAGATTAAATAGTTACCGACATGTAGGGCTTAGAATAGTTCCCAGCCCATGGTATCAGCTCTTATCCACTCCTGTTTCTCAACCATTCTGTGAGATAGGGATCCTACTCACTTTACAGCTGGGGAAACTGAGGCCTAGAGAGGTTAGGACTGGAACGTCGGGCTGATGGTTCTCAAGTCTAGTACTTTTTCCCTTCTCCGGGGTTGCCAGACAGAGGGCCGTGTCAGAGGCAGCAGACCAGGCACACTTGGGGGAGGAGATGGCTGAATCTACAGGCACACGCAAACAGGATGTCAAGGTATTTACACTGCATACAATTAGCTGCAGAGTATTCACAAGTGAATTAGCTACAGCAAATGTTCAATCCCAGCCTGGCTCCCTCACCCCCCACCCCTCCTCCTGGTCTCTCCCTGACCATGAGTCTTCTCTCTCCTTCAGGCCAGTGTGTGTTCAGGGAGGGCAAACTCAAATGCATGTCAGCTGAGTCAGTGGGGTTCCCTGCTCCTCAGTAATACATCCCAAGGCCAAAGAGGAGCAATCAACTGCTGTCTGGGGTTGGACCAGCTAATTGGAAAATAGGAAGGCAGTCTCCTATGACATGGATACAAGGTCATTTAATTCAGAATGGGCGAAGCCAAGGAGAGCGGGGAATCACCCTGAGAGCTTCCTGGAGGCGGTGAGGGTTTCTAGGAATTTTTGAACAATGGGAAGGAGATGACAATAAGATATTCATCATCACACCCTCCATCGATGCCACTTCCTCTTCAGACTTCCCGTGGAGCAGGAAATGGATTTTTCTCTTTGGGGTATTGGTTTGGGGTGGAGCGTAGAAAGGATGGCTGTACGGAGGGTATCCTAAGTCTGTGGTCTCTGGCCTTATGATGGGTATCACTCATCCATTCATTTAGCAGATCTTCAGCTGGCCTCTGCCAGGTGCTCAGCACTAAACTGGATCCTCTTATTCAGCCTTGGATCCACAGGAAACGAAAGAGAGAGAAGGGGGTGGGGGGAGATGAAGAAGGAACAATCAGTTGGAGGGGGGCTGAAAAATAAGATTCTTCAGATGTTTTCGGACTTCCCAGGATGGACCGAAAGGGAACTGAGGAGGTGCCAACTGATGGCACACCCCCAGTGGCGGCCTGGCATTTCTCCCAATACCTCCCACTGCTGCCCGGTCACGTTCTCCGGTGAGCAGTCCCTTGAGGGTCAGGGGAGGGGGGGACCTAGCAGGAAACGACCTGGGGAAGGGGTGGGTTTTATTATTTTTTAAAATTCATGTTTTAATTTCCATATTGAAAAATTAAATCTTTTTGGTGTAAGTTCTTTGAGTTTTGGTAAATGCAGAGTCGGGTAACCACCATCACAGCCCAGATACTGAACAGTTCCGGGGAGCGGGGGAAGGAGGGTTAATAATCTCCCCGCTTGTTAGCTGCTGCGGTTGTCCGCGCTCCCACGGGCCGCCCTGATACAGTCCTTGCGCACAAGCCGAGATAAATAACGGCGACAGGTGGAGCAGGTGAGATTAGCAGGACCGGGGTAGGGGGAAGCGATCGGAGGCGCAGCGGAGGCAGCCCTCCCGGCTTCCCAGCCGACGCCCCCTCCCTGCTGGCGTTTGGGAGGAGCGCTCTCCCCACCCCAGCTCTTGGGGGCGGGGTGAGGTAGCGGAGTTCCGGAGTGTCTGACGCCCGCAGCTGGAGGGGGCCCCGGGCTTGGCTGCCGGAAGAGAGTGCGCCCCTGGGGCGCTTGGGGGCGCTTGAGGTCCTAAGGAGAGGCAGGATGGGGAGAGACAGGGGCAAGCCGGGGAGAATGTGGGTGGCCTCGGGGAGCTCCGGTGGCGGGGTCCTGCGGACAAACCTGTTGGCAACCTGTGGGCCGAGGCAAGGGCTGGAGCTCTAAGCGTGCGCTCTCCGCCCCCGGCTCAGCCAGCTGCTCTGGCGGTGGCCCCCACGCCCTACGCAGGGAGAGGCCGAGGCTGCCTGGAAAGGGGCGGGGGCTCGGGCGGGGGCGGAGGGACTCCGGGGCCGCGCAGACAGCCCTGCAGACCGACAGCAGGCGGCCGGCTCGCGCGCCTGCAGGACCCCAAGAGACGCGGGCCCTTGGCCTTTCCTTCCGACCTCCGCTGTAGTTCCAACCACCAAAAGTGCAAAACATTTACAAAGTGTGCAGTGCCCCGCAGGCTTCGGTCCCCGGGGCGAACGGCCGTGCTTGCCCCGCGAGCTTACTGGAATCGGTGTACCCGGCTCGGCAGCCAGTCTGGGTGTGCAAGGGCGGGCGAAGAGCGAGCGTGAGAGCGTGCGAGCGCGCGGCTGCAGAGCCCGCGCCGAAACCCACGTCCCTCCGCCACTGTCCTCGGGATAGATGGATCCATTTCTGCTTTCTGACATTTTCCTGCTGGGGGGGTGGGGGGGCGGAGAGAGGGAAAGAAGGGGGAGGGGCAGAGAGAGAGAGAGAGAGAGAGAGAGAGAGAGAGAGAAAGAGAGGGAGAGGAGAAAGCAGGCAGTCTGCTTCCCCCAGCCCTGTTTTGTTTTCTCTAATTGGTCCTGGGGGAGGCGAGGAAATTGGACAGAGGCTGGGCCGGGCGAGCTGGGCTGCCTTTAATTGGCTCCTTTTTTTAACTGGAGGGGAATCAAACAGGAGAGCGAGCGACAAAGGGTGGGAGAGCGAGAGACCGAACGAGGAGACGCGAGGAGGAGGGAGGAGGAAGGGAGGGAGGGAGGGAGGCGGGGGGAGCGCGGAATGAAAAGCTCCTAGGGGGGAAAAAGCAGCACAGCGAAGCTCAAGTTGCCGAGCGAGCGGAGCGCTCCCGCGGCCCCGAGCCCAGCGGCCGCCGCGCCCGGGAGCCCGGCCCGGCCCCGCCCGCTCGGGGCCCCCGCTGGCCGAGGCCGCCGGGCGGGGGCGGGGACGACCAACTTGGGGCGCGGCGCAGCCCCACTCTCCGGAGAGCATCGAGACCGGGAGCGCCACGGCCGCGGCCAGACGGCGGGAGCGAAGCGCGACGAGCGGAGGCGGCGAGCGGCGCCCGCGCCGCAGCCCCGGCCTCGCCGAGAGCGCGAATATTTTTCAAACGACTCAAACTTTCCTCCTTTCCCCGCTTTCCCGGGTCTCTCTTGGCTGGAATTGCTCTCCTGATTCCCGCGGGGCGCCGGGGCGCGATTCCTCCCCGGGGCTCCTCGGTGGCTCGGGTAACTTCGCGGACCTGGGGACCCGTGGATCTCGCCCCTTGGCCGAGCCCAGCCAGCGCTTCTCCCCCGCTCAGGAGGGCCGGGGCCGGGGCTCCTTCGCCTTTGGGAGGGCGCCCAATCCGGCCCCCCTGGGTCGGGCTACTGAGACTCCAGGACCCGCCGCAGGACTGGAGACCGCGGATTAACCCGAGCGAAGCCCGGGCCTTCCAGCCCCCACTCCGCGGAGGGGCGTCCCCTGGGCGGGGAAAAAGACAAGTTTGTCAGTCGTCGGTGGTCTGTTGGATCGAAGAGCCCCTGCCGCCGCAGAGGGGTCCCTGGCGCCCAGCACACGGAGCAGACAGCCCTGGGGACCCGGGGCAGATCGGCGGCCGGGCTCCTCGGGCCGGGGCGCTGGCTGCTGCGCCGGGCGCGCCAAGGCACCCGGGGCCGGGCCAGCGCCCCCTGCGTCCCCACGCGGGCAGCGGCCCCGCCGGAGGAGAAACCCGGGTCGCCGCCGCAGCCACCGCCGCCTCCTCAGTCTCCCGGTCTCCGTCGCCGCCCCCTCTGTCGCCTCTCGGGGAAAGGGGGGACGCAGGGGGCTTCGCGGGGCCCCGGCGGATGCGCCCCCCGCCACCTCTCGGGCTGCGCCGCCTCGCGGGGATGAAGCACCGGCCGTGAAGATGGAGGTGACCTGCCTTCTACTTCTGGCGCTGATCCCCTTCCACTGCCGGGGACAAGGAGTCTACGGTAAGATCCCGCGTCCCGCTCCACGCTGGCTTAGCACCGCGCGGAAACTTTGCAAGAGGCACAAAGTGCGCGCTGCCGGGGTTTGGTGGGGACCCCGGCTCGGACTCTGGAGTGGATGCCCGGGTCCCCGCCCTTTTCAGGGCGCGAGGAGATCGAGCTCGCTGTTTCAGAGCACGGAAACGGGTCGTAGGGTCTGGCGTGAAGCCGGGGATGCCAGGGGGAGGCACACACTTCCTCAAACCTTGCCGGGGGCCGGAGTGACTCGAAACCCTTGAGAGCACCCAGTGGGCTCGGGAGATCCCGACTGACCCCAAACCCGAGCCTGGGGCAGCGACTTGCACGGAAACCTAGTCCTACCCTGGCTCGGCCTCCGGAGTACAAGCCGAGCGATGCACGATCCGGAGTTGCGCGCGGCTTGCGGGTGAGCTGGCTGCCAGCACGGCGGCGGGGCGGCGGGCTCGCCTTCCCCGCTCTCGCTGCGGCTTCGCTTCTTTTACTCGCTTCTTGACTGCCAGAGCGGATGCCAGCATCCCCTGGAATGGGCACCTAAAACCCCGGCATCCGTTTTCGGATCTAGCGTGAGCCAGTTCTTCCCATCCCCGGTTCCCAGCTACAAAACCCCAGCCCCACCTTCTTTCTCCCTGAGCGCATACACGGACGCATTCAGCCACCGTCCCCAGGAAACGCAAACACGGCACGCACCCATCGGGCTACGTGTTCAAACTCTGCCTCCTGCCACGCAGCTTTGCTCCTGCGTCCCTACGCCTCGCTTTCCGGCGCTAAGGGGGCGCTGGCTGGTTACCCCTTCTCCTGTCTCTCCCGTGGGTGTTCCTGGGGAGAGGTCCTGAGAGCAGGCATCAATGTCCAGGATCACCCCAGGGCTCACCACTCTCAGGGACCCTCCTTCTGAGTTCTAGTAGGCTTCAGTGCCCTGACCTTACAGTCTCAGGGCCTAGTGGCCCTTACTCTGCCTTCTGACTGCAGGATGGTCTGCACAGATCACTTTTTAATATTGTATAGGTGGGGTGGGAGGGTTCCCCGTCCCTCTATCCTGAGTCCAGGGCCTAATTATTCATCTTTAGATCAGGGGAGAGTTTGACCTGTTCTGTTGGTGTGGAGGCAGAGACATTGTCCCCCCAGCTGCCAGCCTGGGGCGCAGATGTTAAATGCTTCCTTCTGGGGGTGGCTGGCGTTGCCTCCTGGTACCTCGCGAGGGGCAGGGGTGTCTTGAGGGGTGTCTGGGAGGTGACATGCTCCTGGCTCTATACAGCTTGCTGGCTTGGGCATAATTCCCTGGGGAGGCCGGCCCAGGCATCTGGCCAAACTCTGCTCTTAATTAGTTTGTGTGTCTCTTACTGCCTGGCCCTTTACATAGGCCAGAAGAGGAAAAAAGAAGGAAGAATGTAGCAGGGACCTAGAGAGGCTGGGTTGTGGGGAGGAGGCCACTGAGCTAGCCCCAGAGGCCTCCCCGGGGGCAGAGGAAGACACCAGAGGGCTGGGGTGGGGGTGGGGGTTCTTTTTCTTCGTTGTCCCCAAGGTTTTCTTGTAGCTTCACTGCCTCCTTAAGAGGTGGCCTAAGGATGGATGTCACTGAGGTCTTTACCTCCTCACCACACCCCAGGGGCTCTGAGGGTGACAGAGAACCCTCACTATTCCCTACTGTCCTCTACTCTGCCCCTCCCCCCTAAGTGTCCTTGGGCAGATCTGGCGAACTATCTCCTGGTCATCCCTCTCCTTGGTCCCCTCCAGCTTTTCCAGACTTCTCCAGGGCTGCACAGGGCCCATGTTGGGGAAGCCCCTCTGAGCCTAGCCTGGAAACCCCAGCAATAAGGGCAGGGTTGGGGTCGGGTGGGGGCTATGGAAGCAGTGTCTGTAGACCCTGATTTCAGAGTCCTAGGGGACCAGGATTTAGCCATTGGCTTATCTGCCTCTCATTTTCTGTATTTTCTCCTCCCTCATGTGCCTAGATCTCACTTTTTGTTGCTCTCCACTTAGAGCAAACCAAGCTGGGTGTACTGGGGCCAACCCCAGGGCTCTAGGGTGACAGTCTTTGCATCTTCCCTTTGAGGTGTTGGCTCCAGGGCAGGCTGGGGCCTCAGGGAAATTGCAGAGTGAAGCATCTTTATTGGGATAGATGGGGAAGAGGTTAAGATCTAGTATGAGAAGGAGGATGGCAAGAGGCTGCTGAGTTCTTTGTGATGCTAGAAGCTTTGGCCAGAGACAGCAGAAGGGGGAACTATGGTACTACCGTAGTTCTTCTGCCCACCCCCCCCCCACCCTGGTTTCCCTCTCTGCCTAAAGCAGATGAAGCAGCGTGAGAAAGAGTAGAGTGTAGGGGTGAGAGATGGCCACTTGTGTCCATCATTGTATCCTGGCATCCAACATGGTGCCGGGCACACAGCAGGAGCTCGGCAAATGTTTGCTGCAGGAATGAAGGGCCATGGTTGCAGGTGGCAGGGCGTGGGGGGAGGTTGAGGAAATGCTTTTTGAAATTCTTTCTCCCCAAGAAGTCTGTCTAGGATGTTTTCCAGCAGGGTAGTGGGGCACACTCTGAGGGTCTCTGCTTTAGGGAGAGTCACAGATTCCTAGACTGGCAGCTGTAGGAGACCTCAGGGAGGAGGAGAGAGAAGAGGCTGAAAGCCCAGTGCTGCCTTGGCAGTGAGGAGAGGCCAGTTTTAGCCAAGGCACAAAAGAAAACATGTGTCCTGGGGAGGGAACCCGGCCCCTTCCCCTCTGCCTAGCCCTGCGTGGCTGAGGGAGGGGTAGATTAACATGGAAGCTGAATCGAGAGGGCAGAAGAGCAGGAGGGCAAAGCCGGCAGGATCTATCTAGCTTGGGCTGTGGGTCTCTGTTGAGGCTGGTAGGAGGCAGGTGTCCAGAGCCTATTGGCTGCTTCCATCTGAGGGTCCTGTTGCCGGGGTCTGAGGTCTGCTGTCTGTAGCAGGGCTGGGGAGGTGCTCTCAGTCTGGCCAGGTGGTTTCGCTCCTTCTTTGGGACACAGATGCTACGGCAGCCCAGTGCTGGACCAGATGGTCCATTTGGAGCCGATCTCCTCTTCCCTCCCTGCCTCCCAATCTCCTGGCCCGGTTTGTTGTGCTCCGTGGTGGATTCTGCAGTCTGTTTTCTGGCCGGCCAGGGGGGTGGGCTGGCCCCAGAGGCCTACTCCTGGGCAAAGGCAGGAGCCAGGTGAGGGAGGAAGGGCATCCCGTGTGTGGAAAGCATCAGAAAACACCCGCTCCTCCATCCTGGCTTCCGCTTCTCCCCGTAGCTGCCGGACGCCCGGCCAGGGCAGGTCAGTGGGATTCCACTCCCTTACAAAAACACAGCAAACCTCTGGATTATTTAATATGCAGGAGTAGGAATTGACATTATCCTTAAGACAGGTTGTTTGCAACTTACTGGTGGAAGTCAAAATATTTCACCAAAGGTGTCATCAGAAACTACCATCCTATGCTAATTTTTGTGGGAACATGAAGACAGATGTTGAATAATTTGACAAGAGCAACATAGCTTACAGAATTATCACCAAGTCAGGGTTTTTTTCCCCCTCCTCTGAGGGGTGCAGAGAAAGAATTTCAGGAAGTGCGTCTCCCAGTGCCATCTTCTGGGTGTTGATCCTGGCTGTGGGCACTCTTGGGATTTCTCACTAGAGTTTCTACCACAAGTCTTGAGTCTGGCTGTCCAGATCTAACCCTGTCCTTGGAGAAGGCATGCCATCAGAAAACTGGTCCCCTAGGGCTAATGGAAGGCTCTGGGGGTTTCTAAATGTCCTCAAGAAGGTTCCAGCCTCTGTTCCTTCTTCCTTCCCAGTTATGGTAACTGCATGAGAGAGAGATGGAGCCTTGTGCCCACAAGTCAGGCTGGTTTCTTTGCCTTGCCAGCATTGTCTTCCCACCCCCCTCCACCTTTCCCTGCTGAAGTTGATGTTGGCCCCTGAGCCAGCCTCAGGACTCCCCAGGTCCAGTAGCAGAGCCTGGAGAGCCCCACTTAGGGTCAAGATCTGCATGGTGCCCCATCCTACACTGCAGGCAGGGGATCGGTGTTTCATGGGTGGTGGTGGGGCCCTGGTGAGGGGGTGGTTAGAGAGGATTTTATTAGCCGGAAAGCACCCTTGAGGGAGTGTGCTGGGGACATGCCAGGGGCCCACTTGTAATTGGCCAGGCTTGGCTGTGAGTTGCTGAGGCCGGGCGGCAAAGCTTCCTTTAGAGCCTGGTATTAGCTCTGCTTTGCTAGAACAGGGAGGAACGGGGTGGGGGTGGGGGTGGGGTGGGGTGGGTGCTGTTGGCAGGGGGAGTGCTCCGGAGGGAGAATGGAAGGAGCTAATCACGGCCGCCAAGGCCCGGCAAATGAATGATGCAGGAAATCAATACCTGGGGGCGGGGGTGGAAATCCGGGCAGTGGTAGCAGCCCCAGCGTCTCTAGCTGCCCAGGAGGCACGGGTGGGCCTGGGAGTAGTGAGATAGGCTGAAGTGTGAAGGACCCCTCTCTGCTACCTCCTCCCTTCCTCCTTCCTCATCACTTCTCTGCCTTTCTTCTCCCCCACTCTTGTCTTCCATCTCCATGTTGGGTCAGGCAGTGCTGCACCCCACAAAGGCAAGGGGCCTGGGAGAGAGGACCTTGGGCCTCTCAGTCCTGGCAGGACATTGCCCTGCCCCCTACCTACCGCTGGACACCTGAGCCTGACCAGGCCCCAGGTGCAGGGAGTGTGCGTAGCTGCCCAAGGACTGTACCTGATGCTGCTGGCACTGCCACTCCAGATGTGGCCAGCAGGGGGAGGGCTTGGCCACCACATTGCCTTTTCTGGGCTCCCTGGGCCTCAAGCCTCCCGGTGGGATGAGTTATTCCAGTTCCTCAGCCTGGGGTCTTTGGGAGCTCCTTAAGGCCTTCTGATGCTCCAGGCCACCTCCACCTCCCACACACCCACCCCCTGTCACAGGGCATTTGCCTGTGGCCAAAGCCACACTTGCTGCGCCCCATGCCGCAAGAGAGCTCGGCAGTAGGTCTCAGCTCTGTGGGATCCTGCCCAGGTGGGGCGGTGTGCAGAGCTGGGACTGTATCCGTCACAGAGCTGCCTCTTTGTGAACCTGGGGTGTGGCCCCTGTTCTTCATCTTCCTCCCCTTCTCAGAACACTCTGCTTTGCAGGCACACAATCTGCCCATGGCAGGAACTAGGTATTAAGGGACCCCACTGCATTTGAATGCCGATACAGGAGTCGAGACCAATGCTTAATAACTGAGGAATCTTTTTTAAACAATGGAATTGTTACCCCCACCCCCCACCCCCGCAGTCAATGAGTAACACGTGCTCTTTGCAAAACAATCAGAGAATACAAAAAATTATAAGGAAGAAAGTAAAGCTCACTTGATATCCCACCCTGCATTTGGTGATGGTTCTTTCAGGTGTCCCTTTATGCAAAGAAGAATGACTCTTTTCGAGAGAATCATTGGTTATTACAACAATCCCTCATAGGGAGTAAGTGTCATGTGCCTTTACCCAGTGCTCGTATGCCTCTGATTCCCGTAAGGTTCTGAGAGGTTAGCATAGCATGTCCTATTGTCCGCATTTAAGAGAAGAGGAGACAGACACTTAAGTGACCTGCTCAAGGTTACACAGCTGGTAAGAAGTGGCCACGAGGCTCCATCGCTGGGGACCTTCTGATTTGGAGGTAGGAAAGATGGAGTTTCCTCCCTCAAGGAGAAGGGGAGAGGAGTTACACACAAGATGGTTCCTGAAGATCTTGGTAAATGCCATGTGGCCAGGGCAGATAAAGGACTGAGGGAATTCAAAGGGTTAGGAAGTTACTTCCAAGGTCTTGTGAAGGGGGCGTTTCAACTGGCTCGATGAATAGAAGTAAGGCCTGAGGAGAACATCACAGATGGAGGGCTCACTGTGGCAAAGGCATGGAGGGTAAAGAACCTGGTCTGTGCAGGGAGTAATGAGTTGTTCTGTCGGGCTGGAACATCGTTTGAAAAAGAATGGGCACTTAGAGTTGGCACAGCAAAGGAACAATCATAACAATGGCTAATGTTTACTGCCTGGGCTGAGATCACAAACGTGCATTCACTACAAACATGCAGTCACTACAACCCTTGGAGTGAGTCATTTTCAGCCCATTTTACCAAAAAAGTAAACTGAGGGCTCAGAAAGATAAAGTCACCTGTCCAAGTGCTGGAGCTGGGCTCAAACCCATATCGGATTACGGAGCCTGTGTTTGGGTGTAGGAGGCTGGAATTCTGGGTCTGGGAGAAGCTGTCAGGAAGGTCCTGAGCAGAGAAATGGGTTGATGTCAGCCATATTTCAGGCTGCTGTGCAGCTGTGTGTTTTGAAGAGGGTATATATGGTCAGGAGGAGGGAGACTGGTTGGGAGGTTCCGCGGTTGTCTGGGGAATTCATAGGGAGAACTCCATCCAGGGTGGTGGCTGTGAGAATGGACAGGAGGTCTCAGGTACAAGAACCACAGGGAGTAAAGGCTCTGTATGGAACACGAGATATCTGGCGAGAGAAATAAGCTCTTACTCTCTTAGAGTTTGCATTCACGCTGAGGGGAGACAGACAGTAAACAGTAAACAAGTATAAAATGCATCCTATGGTGATGGGTTCGATGAAAAAGGGGAAAGGAGCTTAAGGGACAAGGAGGGGTAGACTGTGGTTCAAGTTCACATACAGAGTGGCTGGGAGGCTTCCTTGTATAGGTGCCACCAGAACAGAGAGCTGAAGATGCGGAGGGAGGAAGCCCAGTGGATATCTGCAGGAAGTATATTCCAGGCAGGAGATTAACCAGCGCAAAGGCCCTGGAGTAGGAGCCTGCCTGGCCTGTTTGGCAACAACGAGGAGTCCAGTATGGCTGGAGCAAAGTGAGCGATGCAGGGGGCAGGGGGAGGAGGTGGCGTGAGAGAGTTAGTGGGGCCTGGTTGTTTGCAGTCTTGAAGGCTATGTAAGGATGTTGGCTTGTATTCTGAGAGGCGTGGGGGAGCCATGGGAGGCTTTTGAGCAAGAGAGAGACATGAGTTGACACCTTTTTAATAGAATCCCTCTAGCTGCCATGTGGAGAATAGACTGTAGGGGGTTGGGCGTGGGGGAAGAGATCCGGTTAGAGATTGTCGGAAAACGCAAGAAATGAGACTGTACAATCATTAGGGTCCAAAAGGGCTTCAGGAAGAGCACAGGCAAGAGCTGGGGCTGAAAATGGCTGTGAGGTTTGGCACACAATGGCAGAGCAAAGGCCACAGAAGTCAGGCAGGTTTAGGGCAACGGCGTGACGTAGTTAAGAGCTTGGAATTCGGGGTAAGAAACCAGGGCCGAACCCCAGCTCTGCCCGGCACCAGCCACGAGAGCCTGGAAGGTTACATCAGCTTTCTCAGGCATGGCTTTTCCGCTTGTCGGAATGTTTACTGCCGACAGTAGTAAACTGCGGTGGGTAGTCGAGCCCACCGCACGGGTTTGTGATAAGCACGCCATGAGACCGTGCTGGGGAGCCCTGGGCACTGTGCTCGGCACTCAGCCAGGCCTCAACACATCGCTTTATTCTAATGACTGATGCCCGTGCAGTTTTGAACTTTATGGGATTGTGGTGTGGGATGTGTGGGAGCCCTGGTGGTGGGGTAAGTGGACACGAGTGTTCATGCTCAGGAGAGAGAGCATTCTGAAAGAGGCTGATTTGCACACGTGGATTTATGTGCACAGAACAATGTGGGCTGAAATCATGAGTGGACTGAAATTGCCAGGGAAGAGAGAGTAGAGTGAGGGGCACTGGACTGAGACCAGCACCCTGGGGGTGGAAGGAGTGAGAGGAGACAGAGTAGAAGGCATCAGGGAGGAAGAAGGAGACCTAAGAGGGGACAGGGATCAGAAAGCCAGGAGAAGGGCCAGGGTCTATGGGAGGAAGGGCCATTTAAGGTGGAGGAGGAGACAGAGTAAAGGCCATCTGGGGACTAGGAGGTTGGCAGAGAGGCAGCAGGGCTCCTCGAGATCCTCTGGGGACTTGGGGAAACCTCAGATGCTGATTCAGTGGGTCCGGGGCTACGCTGAGATTCTGCATTTGTAACGAACTCCTCGGTGTGATGCCCATGCTGCTGGTCCAGTCGCTCTTTGGATAGCAAGGGCATACAGGAAGGAGGTTAGACTGAAGCGGCAGACTTGGGATGGAGGGCCAAGTAGGTGGCTTGCTGCCTGTGAGGGGCTGTGGCCCAGTAGCCTCACCTCCGAGCCTCAGTTTCCCCATCTGGAAGGCCGGTTTAGGCATGCCCGCCTCTTAGGATTCCAGAGAAGCCCAACAGTGATAATGCTTTGCAAGCTCTCAGGCGAACTCTGGGGACTCTGTTTCGCGAGAGCAGAGGGGGTGGCAGGCAGATGGTAGGGAGCCCCGGGTGTGGGTGGCCTGTTGAAGCAGGAGGTGCGGGCTGCGCTTTTGAGAAACGTGGCGGGCCAGGGAGGGCTTGAACAGCAATTCCTGCTCCCCTTGCCTGGCCTTCCGCCTGTGGGAAGCTGGGCTGCAGGGGTGGGCGATCTGGGTCAGTGGGTGGTGACCTGGGCAGGCATGAGGACGCTGCTTGGCCAGCTTTGGAGATTCCACCCCGCGCTCTTCTGGGTTCCTTTCCAGTCCAAGAAACTCTGCTGAAATAGACTTTGATTATCTGGAGGGCTGGAAGCTTCGTGGAGAAGTGGTTCTCAACCCCAGGGGCATGGCAGAACCACCTGGAGAGCTTTTTCAACGACAGATGCCCGGCTCCACCTCAGACCTCCTGATTCAGAAACTCTGCAGGTGGCATCAAGGCAGCTGTGGTTGTAAGAGCTCTCCACTCGATTCTCGGGCACAGCTGGTGTAGACAGTGCATCCGAATGAGTCAGGCCCAAACAGATGTCTTCTTCCCCTGGGCTTTCTGAGGGCATTTCTGGGTTTTCTAGGTCACCGCCCAAGCTTTGTTTCAGCCAAGCTCTGGACCCTGGGGTTTTAAAAAAAAACCCCTATGCTTATTATTCTGTAAATTAGGAGCAGGGAGGCTTTCTAGTTTAAGAGTTCTAACTGGCAAGTGCAGGTCATGATCTTTGGGAGACTGGCCCCTCCCTCTGCTTCTGACCACGGGATTTCCAGTCCCGAACCTAGAGAGCCTGAAAGAAACTGCCCCAGAAATGCTGTTTTCATTGATTTTCAGTAGGTAAATTCTGTTACCATGTTGAAACGTTGCCCTTTTGTTTATTCTTTTCTCTTTTTGGTTTAGAGAAAAATGAAAATTTCAGAGCTGGACCACATCACAGCAATTCAGTGTAAACCAAGCAAATATTTAATGAATATCTATCTGCCGAGTGTCTGGAAGGGTAGTGGGTGCCGTGGCTGCAGGGGTGAAGGGCACCTGCCCCCGGGGAGCTCACAGTGGAGCAGGAGAGTGCAGTCCTTTCCAAAGCCCTCATTTTGGAGAAGCTTGAGTGATTTGCCCAAGGCTGTAGGGTTAGCAGGTAGTGGAGTAAGGATTTGCACTCAAGCCTGCCCAGTGCAAAGTCTAGGGTCTGCCTGCTGCCCCACATGTGAGGTTCCTGAAGGAAGTATCTGGCCATTTTTTGTTCCCCAGCCTGTGTTGTGGAGGATGGGTTGGCTGAGGACCCTCAGTCTTATATCAGATAGACATCACATTCTGTTGCTAGAAACAAAGTCTTGACTATGGAGCCTCCAACAAATTAAAGCTGACTTTCTTAAGTCGAGAGGTAGACTATCCATGACTGCTATGGTGACTCCCTGGTCAATGCAGATCCATTCTCTTTCCATCTTATTGCTCTGCTCTCTCTACAACGGTGCTTCTCAAACTCTGCCACGTGTTAGAATTACCAGGTTGGGTGCTTAAAAATCCTGATGCCTAGGTCATACCTCATACCAGTTAAATCAGAACATCTGGGAGTAGGAACCAGGCATCAGTGTGTGTGTGTGTGTGTGTGTGTGTGTGTGTGTGTATGCGCGCACACACACACACACACACGTTCAGCATAAAGAACTCCAGCCTTAGAGCATTTTGCTTCAAAGTCGCCAAAGGGCTGCTGGGGCTCAGCCATCGTGACACATTCCAGGCAGGAGGAAAGGAGGAACATTTAAAAGGGTGGACCTTCCAGCTGAGTCAGCTTCTATTAAAGAGCTTTTCCAGAAGCCCCCTCCCAATGACTTCTGCTTGCATCCCATTGGCTATTCTTAGCTGCAAGGGACGCTGAGACATGTAGTCTTTTAGATGGGCACATTGTCACCTAGGAAAATATCAGGTTACATTAGAAAGAAGTGGAGAATGGGTATTGGGTAGGTAATGAGTAGTCTTTACCACAAATCCCTACCTTGGGGCCAGTTGGCATTTCTTGAAATGAGAGAGGATTTAGATGGATGTCAGTGCTGCTCTCACCCCTCCCTGCCAGCCTAGCTCAGGGGCTCTGGCTGCTCTGAGGATGCCCAGAAGAGACATAGGGAGGAGACTTGCTTAGGGTCACCCAGACATTCATGAGGGGTCTAGTTTCCCATCTGCCAGTGCTCCTTTTTTTTTTTTTTTAAGTTTATTTATTTATTTTGAGAGAGAGAGAGAGAGAGAGCGCTCACACAAGCAAAGGAGGGGCAAACAGAGAGAGAGGGAAAGAGAGAGAATCCCAAGCAGGCTCCGAGCTGTCAGTGCAAAGCCTGACGCGGGGCTTGAACTCATGAACGGTGAGATTATGCCCTGAGCCGAAATCAAGTGTCAGATGCTTAAGTGACGGAGCCACCCAGGTGCCCTGTATCTTCCAGTGCTCTTGTTCCTTCCTCCCCACCCCAGCACCATTCACACTTGCTTGAGGTTGTTCATTTCTGCTGGTCGATACCCCTTTCCACTAGCAGGTAGCTCTTTTTGCTCACAGCCACCAGGAGGGCACTGTGGATTTTTAGACCAGAAACTGAAGGTCCATACTAGAAGCCAGGGACTGGAGAGCACTGTAGAGGTGATGATCTAGCTCATTTTCTCCCTCTCAGGCCCACACCCATCTGGGACCAGGCTACTCCATTGCTGTTTGCTCAGTGTCTCTGGTCCTTGTTGCTGGAAACTTCTCATTGTCTGACCCTATTTCCACTCACCTTAACATAATCTCTTATCAGAAAGATTCAGGAGCTGAGGCCTTTGAGCTGAACTTGAACATCTCTTTGGCCCCGAGACTTTCCCTATGTGATTCTTAAGGAACTCTTCATGAAGGCACCTTTTCCCATGTCTGAGAGGGACATCAGGAGGGTAGAGGTAGGGAGCTGGATTCTGGTGGCCCCATCTACCTGTGTTTGGTTCTGGCATTTCAGTAAAATGCAGAGGGACCTTGGGGGAGGTCACTTTAACTTCCAGTAAAGTATATAAGCCCACAAGGCAAGCTGGAGGTGGCAAGGCCTGGCTTTACTCTCCTTTCTGGAATAAGGCCACAGAGTAGACAGAGGGAAGGCCATGAGATGGGGTCTCAAGGTGTGGCAAGGAGTGAGCTCATCTGCCAGGCAGTTGCCTTAAGTAGTGACCCAGAAGCAGATTTTTGAGATTCAGTGCAAGAAGAAACAGACCAGTGAAGGTAAGTGGCTTGCCAAGGTCACACAGCAATGAGGTGTCAAAGCTGAAGTTAAAAGCCAAGGGACTCTACAGCTGCATCTTTCTCATTCTCCAGTATCACCTCGTAGGTTCAAAGAGAAGCCAGGACCTGTCTACATGGTATTTACAAACTTTTTTATGTCCACACCTTTATAATTCTCCCATCACCCCTGTGAATGCTATGTCTCATTCCCAGGCCTCATTACATCTGGACTGTAGGATCTGGGGCTCATTCTGGGTCCAGGGCTCCTGCTTAGATGTTAGAAGTCCTTAATGGAAAAGTCAGGGAGGCCCCCCTTGTGGGTAGAGGAAGCAGTTGGCTTGGCAATGTGAACTGCTGCCAGTCCCCACCAGGCCCAACATCTCTGTCACACTGCCTAAGTCTCACCTTAGAGTTATTGACAAGTTAGCCAGCAGAAGCATGGTCTGTGTTACCAGAAGGTTGTTCTGGGAGTACCTGGCAGCCCTCAAGCCTTCCTCCAGTGGCCCAGGTTGGTTGATCAGATGAGTTGGATCTTGAAGTGTTGGTATTCATGCAAGGAAGTTTCCAAGGAAGTCATGGGTGGAGGTAGGGAAGCATGGTAGGTTATGTGATGTTGGTGGGTGTGATTGTTAAGCAGTATGAGGGTCCTGGGTTGTGGCCATGTGAGAGATTTAATAGTGGACACCATGGTGATCAGGATTGGCTTGGGCTCCCTGTCTTAGTTTGGGCTCCCCAGAAGCAGATGCCGAGATAAGGAGCCAAGTGAGGTAGTTTATTTGGCAGGTGAGCTTGGAAAACTCTGGTAGGGAAATGGAGATGTAAGACAGGGAACCAAAAAAAGGTGCACCGTCAAGCCAGTCACTACTGTGTCCCATTGGGGACCTCTGGGACACCATGTAAAACACTCTCCCACCATGGTGAAGGAGCTGGGGCATGTATACACCAACTCCTATCTGTGTTGGTTGAAGGCTGCTCCTGGGGGTATTAATTTCCTGGTACTTCTAGCCCAGTAGGCATGGAATGTAAGCTCTAGTGGCCAGAGATGGCCTCAGATAGAGAGAAGCAGGTTCTGGCCAGTGTGCAATGAGGCGGTCAGGGGAGAGGATGTGGTGCAGAGAGGGGAGGCACCAACAGCTGTACGACATCCTGCCTAAGCCATCGGTCTTGCTTTTTCAGATCCAGCCTGTTTTGCTGAGCTCTTTGTTCTTAGGTCCTGTCTTCTAGATGCATGTATAAGCCCTGACTCCGGGATAAAAACTCTCCCTTGCGGCCATCAGACCTGTGAGCTGCTCATTTACTTCCTAGGATTTTGTGACCAGAACCCCAGCACATCGATTTCCCCAAGACCTTCCTGATAGAGTCCAGGCTCTCCCTGATGGATTGAAGGGGGCCTTACACTTGGGGAGGGCAGGGTTGGGGGATCACTGAGGACAAACTCAGAGTCTACAGGTCTTTTGGGCATTGCCACGAGAGGCATGATCTTTAGCTACCCACCTGCTGAATTCAAAACTAAGAAAGAGGTGGGGACAATCTCTGAGACTAGCTCTCCGCAGGCAGAATTCTGTGTGGGTGAAAAAGTAGATTGCTTTCTGTCCACCTCCTTCTCCAGGAACCAAACCTCCTCCCGTGGGCAGACTAGCCTGTACCCCTGAACATCCCTGGGCCTAATGGGTCCAGATCAGAGCACCTCCATCCTGTTGTGAATTTTTGTGTCTCTTCACTACCCACCTGAGATTAACTAATTAGTCAGATATTTTATTGAGCACCTCCTATGTGTCAGACACTGTTCTCAGCACTGAGGATACGGCAGAGAGCAAGACAAAGAGAAGATCTAGAATCACAGGCTTGTAGAGTCAGAGCCAGGAGGGATCTTAGGGCAAATCTGATCATTTGTTCGGGAGAGAAACCTGAGGCCGAGAAGGAGCAAGAGAAGCCTTCATGCCACAGAGCAAATAGGGAGCCCAGCCTGGAATCATGGAAGGTCAAAGATAATGGGCTAAGAGGTCACCTTTCCCTAACTGCTCAGTTTTTAGAGGCAGAAACCAGTGGCCAGAGGCAAGAGTCACACCAAGCTAGTGGCATGGGTTTTGCCTGCCAGTGAACACAGCATTCTCTCCTGCATCCCTTCCAAGCCAGACTTGGGCTCTGATGTACTGAAGGGAGTGTGTGTGTGTGTGTGTGCGTGCATGCACGCGTGCATGCATTGTGCCTGTGCCTGTGTGGCTTTACATGGGCTAGGGCAGCCAGCAGGAGATATGAGTGGCTTTCCAGTGATCAAGACATCCCACCTCCTTCTGGGACATACAGTGAGCTCTCCCCTCCTGCCTCCTCTAGCTCTCCCATACAGCCATGGCCCCTGGCACTGCCCACTGCCACAGTGACCTCGGGCAATGCTGGGAGGGTTCAGTCCTGAAGGATGCCCTGATGTGCCTGAAGCATCAACATCCCTGACTGCCTCACTCCCTTTTTCTGGAGCTGAAGGAGCAGAGGCTGTGAGGCTGTCCAGGGCAGGGGTGGGATGCATGCCTCCCAGTCTGCTCCCCCTCATTCTGTTGGAGCTGGGGCAGGTGTAAGGAGTGGCTCTAGAGAGCCAGGCTGAGAGGCAAAAGGGGAGGTAGTTCTGTGTGCTGGTAATCAGTGTGTGTGTGTGTGTGTGTGTGTGTGTGTGTGTGTGTAGGACCATTGGCATGAGATAAACTGCTCCCACTGGGTACCTTGATAGGAGCTAAAATACACCCCCCCCCCGTTCTCTCTACCCTGTGCATGTGCACTTTACATGTATTTTTTGTGTACCCGTAAATACACCAGGGCATACATGTGCTGAAAGTGATGGTGATGTACAAGAGCCTGTGTACAGGGGACCAGATGTGTACATGTGGGGAGACTGCTGACCTCTTTCGGGGGCCTTCTCTGGGTCTACCTTTATCCCACTGCCTCTCCAGGCAGCCCTTGGCTCCCAGGCAGGGGGCAGGAGCGGGCATCCAGCACTCTGGGCCGCCAGCTCAATGCTTATATCCAGCCTGGGTTATGGCTTACCTCCCCCCACCCCGCTTCTAGGAGACCTGAAGTGGGGGCCAGGGGCAGGCCGAGGCTGGCCTGGAGCTCCTGGCTAATTTTCCCCGGCCTCCATCGATCCAGCAGCTTCTCCTGAGTCTATTAGCAGTCGGCGAGTGAAAATATCCCCCATTGCGAGCCCTGACCTGAGACAGGGAGGAATCCATAGCAATTTGTTCAAACAGAGGAAAGCGTTTCCTTCTGATTTGTATTCCAATTTATTCTAGGCAGGAAGGGGGTCAGGGTGGGAGGGGTGAACCCTGGCTCACCAGTGCTGGGCCCGGGCCCATCCCCCTCAGCCCCCCATGCCAGCCGGGGTGGCAGCTGGTGCTCCCCATGGTTCCTGGGGTGGGGGCTGAGGAGGGGAGGGTGGGCCCCAGCAGGGGGACGGGAAGAGAGGCCCGCCAGCCTTCCCAGCAGGCCCTGCTTGGCTGGAGAGCTCAGTTGTGGATTTGGTTTTCACAAAATACAAAGCCGCCTGCTCGGAGCCTCTCTCCCGGGCACTGGGGCCTGTGCCAGGCGTGCGCTCACCCGCTGTGCCCGTGCCAGGATGGGGGCTGGGCCGGGCCCATGGACAGTGGCCCCAGCTGGGCTGAGTGGCAGGAGGGTCTATTCTCCTGAAGCCCTCCCCAGCCAGCCTTGCGGGAACAGAGCCACTCAGGCTCTGAGGGGAGCTGAGACTTTGGAAAAGCTGCTGTGCAGGGCGGAGAGCCCCTCTCCACGGGAGTCCCAAGTGCATCTTCCTGGCGCAGTGCTCAGGCTTCGAACCTGGTCTGAGCGAACTGGGGGTCACTGCTGTCCTGCCCAGGAAGACTCTTTTGAGCACTTACGATAATGACAGCTCTGACTGACATTCATTAAGTACCTACAGTTTGCCGGGCACTGGGCTAGTGCTATTGAGTAACCAGTCCTTGCAGGTGCCAGGCCGCCTCGTGTGCCTCAGTTTCCCCCTCTCCCACATACTTCTGTCACCCCGCCCCCCATCTCTGCTCAGTCTCTCTCACTTCCTCCTGAGAATCACTTCTCCCTTCCACCTGAGGGTGGCCCTGGTGACAGAGTCTCAGTACTGACGCCTCTGCAGCCCCCTTTTCCAGAGGGACCCCATGAACAGGCGAGCTCCTTTTCTTCCAGGTAGCTTTCCTTTGGCCCCACCTCACCCTCACCGCCAGGACCCCGGCCTCTGCAGAGGTGGCACCATGGCAACAGGAGACAAGGATTCTGGGAAGGGTCAGCCAAGTGGTCCTACAGCCACCCCCCTCCACTGCTTTCCTTCCTTCTTGGGTCAGTGCCCGCAGGGAGGGGAGTAACCAGAGACGTTCTTCACACCCAGGTGTCAGCGACTCGCAGCTCTGAGGTCAGCTGTTGCACATGATTTGCCAGGCTCCATGACACCACCAAGGTCTAATTTCAGAAGCCAGCAACTAAATATACCAAAGCTGATGAATAATCATCTCTCTCAGGTGGGAGCATGCGGCCTCAAGGAGCAGAGGCTTCTGAAACAGATCTGGGTTCAGGTTCTGCCTCAGCCGCTCCCTGGCTGTGCGATCCCGGGCAGGTTGTGCTCTGTGCCTCATGTACAAGATGGCATTATAATAGCACCTTCCTGAGGGGGCAGTGGTGAAGAGGGAGTGGGAATGCATGGGAAGCCATTCTTTTTTTTTTTTTTTTTAATGTGTTTATTTATTTTTGAGAGGACAAGCACGAGCAGGGGAGGGGCAGAGAGAAGGGGAGACACAACCCCAAGCAGGCTTCGTGCCATCAGCGCAGAGCCCGATGCGGGGCTTGAACTCATGACCTGAGCCGAGATCAAGAGCCCAACCCTTAACCGACTGTACCACCCAAGCGCCCCTCGAAAGCCATTCTTTGCCAGTGTCCGGCGCATGGGAAGTAAGTGACGGCGACCGTCCAGGGGAGGCCCTGCTAAGTGGGTGCTTCCAGTGCCTGGGCCTGGCTCAGGAAGCTAGTGAGTCACAGAGGCTGCCACCAGGGAAGTGGCATGTGAGGCTCTGTGTACGGGCATGTGACGCATTATCCGGAGAAAGAGGGAGCAAGACCGAGACCTTGTTCCAGGAGAAGGGGTGGCAGAATTCTAGCCCTCCTCCCATCTTCCTCTTGGAAGTTTATGGCAACAATGTTCCCTTTCAGCCACTTTGTAGGTGGGGAGACAGGTGTGTTTTGCACCCAGCCCTTTACTGCACCACTGCCTATTCCAGACCTCAGTTTCCTCCTAAGAGGCAGCCCCCCCCCTCCCCCCACCTCCTCAGCCCCTGGGCGCTTCCTGACAGCAATGACTTTTCCGTCTCTGGCTGTGATTGAACTCTGGTCCAATTGGCCTCCCCCATCCCCAAGTTCTTCACTTTTCTCCCCCGACCTACTGGGTTCCAAATCATTTACAAGTTGTTCAGAGGCTCAGCATTATAATCAGATCCTACGGTGCAAGCCACTTACGTGGTTTCTAAAATTTTAGCCAAAAAAAGGAGTGAAACCCTTCAGTGATGGAGAAAAAAACAATAATGAAAATACTTAACAGGGGGGCAGGTATTGCATTTCTTGATTTATAAATGTACTCAATGCTAAAGAAAATATGTTCCCAAACTTTATGCTTCCTGAATTGACTCTTGGAAAAAAGGAAAAGAAGATTGTTCATCCTTTTCAGGGATTTCATATGCTTTCCCTCCCAGGGGTGTTTGCCTTTTGAAAGGGACACAGAAAGAGAATAAATGAGTGACTGTTTAATATGCAAGGTGTAGATGAGTGTTATGAAGAACACAGCAGGGAAGGGATTGAAAATGGTAAAAGTGGGGGCAGGCATGCTGTTTTAAATGGAGTGGTCAGGGAAGGCTTCTCTCTCTTGAAAGAGCTGTAGGAGGTAAGGGAGAGCGAGTTCTGGAAATCTGGGGAAGAGCAGTCTGGCGGCAGGAGCTGCAAGTGCAAAGGCCCTGAGGTAGGAGTGGGCTCGGCCTGCTTTGAAGAACAGCAGAGAGAGCAGTGTGGCCACAACGTGGAGTATAGTAGAACCCAAGGGAGCAGATGACAAGGTGGCATGGTAGCCTGTTGAAAAGGCATTGGCTTTGACTCCACATGAGATGGAAGTCATGGTAGGGAAGAGGAGAGGAAGCAGAGGAAGGATGGGACCTTAGTGTTGTAAAGGGATCCCTCTGGCTTCTTGCAGAGAACAGACTGAACCTGGCAAGGGAAGAAGGAGAGTAGACCTATCAGGAGGCTGCTATGGTAATTGGGGCAGGAGGTGGTGATGGCTAAACTAGAGTGGTATCTTAGGGGTCAGAGTTAGGATCAGTTTTTTGTTTTCAAATTCATTTTGAGAGAGAGACCGTGTGAGTGGGAGAGAGGCAGAGAGAGGGAGGGAGGGAGGGAGGGAGGGAGGGAGGGAGGGAGAGAGAGAGAGAGAGAGAGAGAGAGAGAGAGAGAATGAATCCCAAGCAGGCTCCAAGGCAGGGCTAGAACTCATGGACCAACAGTGCAGAGACTGACACGGGGTTTGAACTCATGAAACCATGAGATCATGACCTGAGCCGAAACCAAGAGTCAGATGCTTAATGGACTGAGCCACCCAGCCGCCCCTTCGAGTTGGGAATCAGTTTTGAAGGTCAAGCTGAGAGGGCTTGCTGATGGATTGGGTGTGGGGTGTAGGAGAAGGAGAGAAGTCAGGGAGGACTGTTTCTCGCTGACAGCAAGGGACAGAGTGTTTTCACTAATGGGGGTGGGGATGAGGAATGGCTCTTCCGCCTTGGAGTCCTGGGCGGGGAAGTAAGTGCTGTCCTCCTGAGGTCACTGGATGTGGAGAGAGGCGTAAAGTGAATCAGGCCCTTACATCTCTGCTCCCTGATTTTTAAACCTCAGAGCTAATCTTCCTGCCCCCTCTGAGCTGGGGTGAAGGCCAGCCTGGAGGGGCCGTGAGACATTTGAAGCAGTCAGGTTGTGGCACCTATAAGTCCACCCCACGGCTGGGTGGGATGATGCCTGGAAACCCACAGCGGCCTGGGGAGGAGTGGGGGTGGGGGTGGGGTGGTCAGACTGCTGTCTGGCGGTGGTAGGCTCTCCAGAAACACTGTCCTTCCCTCCCCTGCTTTCCCATCCTGGGGTCTAAGGCCCCACCTGCTCTTAAGCCACAGGATTGATTTTGCTTTCAGGGTTGTTATTGTTATTATTACCCACTTAAACAACTTCATAGGGGAAAAAAAAGGAACCCAATGACCATCAAACATTAACCATTCATTCTAAATTCCCTTCCCATACCTGTCAATACATTTTTACATAGCGGTAAACAGTCGTCTGTTCTGCTTTGTCGGCCGACTTTATCTCCTACACACGTCTCCTGGTATTGACTGAGACCTCGGACCTGTCACTTTAATAGCTACAGGGCACCCCCTGCATCGATACTCTGGAGCCTGGTGACCATCTCTCTGTGGCGGAGTGTTTGGGCAGGTGCCAATTTCCCCTTCTTCTAAATAGCTCTGCCGTGAATATCCTTATGTGAATGACTTTTTCCTTTTAAATTATGTCCTTGGGGCCTGTTCCCCAAAATGAGATTGCCTAATAGGTCATAGGATAGGAACAGTTTTATGGTTCTCATTTTGCACCGCCGGGTCGTGCGACAAAGAGTTTGAGCCAGCTTTGCACACAGCCCAGCCGCAAAGGATTTGATCCTCCTAATTTATTTTCACTGGCTTAATAGGTGCATTATGGCTTGTTTCTTAACTTCCAATTTTCACTTCCTGAAGCCACGTTGGGTCTTTGAGCACCCAACAAGATCTGATCTGTGCAGAACTTCATAGTTTACATGGAGCTTGCTGATAATGTCACCTCAGTTAATAAGGCGCTGTGAGTGTAATATTACTGGCTTCTGTTTTGTATGGCAGAAAGGGAGTTTAGTCAAGTTAAGTGCCGCAGCAAAACCTCCAAACAGTTCTTGTAGGTTTGTTATATAGGATTCCCACCCACCTGTCCCCATCCCATTCCTTCTGTGGGCCCAGGATCCGCAGGTACCCATTTCAGCCCAAATTCAGTGCCCTAGCCCTGTTGTCTCCCATCGGCTCCCACAGCCAGCGTGGGCCAGGCCCCAACCAGTGCCCTGCGCTGCCAGGTTGGGTCTCAGCTCCGTGGGGCTTAGAGGAGGCCTCTGCATTTGGGGGTCAGGTGTGGCTTTGGGGGTCCTTCAGCAAAGCCATAACTCTTTCCATTGCCTGGCCTAGGACTGGTCCAAGCTCTGTGTTCTGGGTTGGGGGTCTAGACCTGGCAGCGTGTCTCTGGTCCCACCCAAGATGTGCCCCAGGCCCAGTGTTGTACCTAACACAGGTGCACTGGAGCCTCGGTGCACCTAGGGACAGGGTCACTCAGGGGGCTGTTGGGCTCTACATTGGAAGCTGTAACTCTCAGACCAGGGGCTTCTCATGGCAGACACACCAGAGCTGTGAGTTTGGTTTTATTTTGCTCCCTTCTAGCTATAATTCTTGAGTACCTACTAGGCAGCATGCACTGTGCTTGGCGGATGGCATTCTTACCGTATTTCACACTCACAATAGAGAGCGCGCTTATGCCCATTTTATAGTCAGGAAACTGAGGCTCTAGACTAGAGGGTTAACGATTTGCCCCAGGCCACACAGCAACTACTGCAATGGCCTGGACAAGAACCCCATGCCCAGGGCTGTGTCTACTCCAGTAGGTTTGGATCCTTCCATGGGTTTGGGTCAATAGGTGTGGGGGCTTGGTCATATCTAGTGTCCAGTCTCCTGCCAAGGTGGGGAGCCAAGTGAGCGACAGTGATGGGGTCCCCAGGACTGGCAGAGCTTGGCAGGGCTGGGTAGCTGGGACTCAAGCAGGAGAATTAACACGAGTGACCCCGTGTCCCTGGGCCACACATCCCTGGGCCCGGCAGCTGAGGTCCTGGGTTCTAGAAGCCATTCTCTGCCCTGATGGGTAGCAGACTCTCTCTCCCACCGTCGTCCTGTATGTTCTCTTGGGGAGATCTTTCCTTCCCATGATTACCTCCGTTAGCCCACCTTGCTGTTCTTATCTCTTGAGATCAGGGCTCTTGGCATTCTCCCTAAAGTAGACCTCTTCATCCAGTTTTACATTTTCTTTTCGCAGGCCCTTTGAGCAGGTTCCCGAAGAGTCTCGGGCTATATTATCAAATGGAAAAGGGACTAACATTTGTTAGTACCTACTAGATACTAGTCATTGTGTCATGGACCCAATGTACGTTTTCTCATTTAATTCTTGCAACCCAGAAGTTATCTCCCCTAGTGCCTGAGATGTATTTTCTCCATTTGCAGATCGAAGAAATTGAGGCTTCTGTTTCTTATAGTAATTAGATGAGAGATGGAGTCCTGCCTTTGGCCCCTCATACCACACCATCCGGGCAGCTCCCCAGGCTTACATTTACAGCCTCAGATCAAGCAGAGCCAGATTTAGGGCATGTGCCTTCCTCCTCTCTCCCCTGAGCATCCTACCTTCACTGCTTAGAGCTGCCCTAGGTCCCCTCACTGTTGAGAGTTTTGATCCTGGTCTCCTGTGACCCAGGGAGAACATCCCTTATAGCTACCCTCAGGGACCTCAGAATCCCAGTTTAGAGGGCTTTCCCCATGGCCTGGCCCGACATCCCAGAGTTCCCTAAGTGGTGTGCCTATCACACTTCTGTTGATGCACAATGAAGAGTCCAGGAGGATAACCTGGCCCTCTCGACAACTATGTGCCTTCTCATGAGGCCAGGATATAGGTGCAAGGGTGCTGAACGTTCTCTGGGCCCCGGGGCACAGGTGGACTGGCCACCACTTCCAGCAGAGGAAGTGTGTCAAGGGCACCAGGCTGTGCCAATGGCACGAGACCCCACCCCCAGTATCGGCTCCTGAAGATGGAACCAGGCCCTGCAAATAGTGTCAAGCCCTGCCTCTGACCACGGAAGCAGACTTTTCGTGCTCAGCCATGGTGATAGGGCGGCAGCCTGTGTGCTGATCCTTCCTGCGATGGCTGCTCTCGTATTCAGTGACAGCACCTTGTACTTGGAGGTCAGAGACAGATACGCTCGGGTCGGGCAGAGATTTTTGTGGTCAGAGAGGAGGTCGGCTGCATATGGGTTTGGTTCTGATGAGCAAAAAAAGATCTTACGGTGGGGAGCAGACTCTACTGTGGTCTGCCGCAGAGCGAAGACAGAAGTTCCTCACTGAGGATGGCTCTGCCTGATTCGGCTCTGATTCTGTCCGGTGCCGGGGCAGGACATTTCACACAATAGGTGCTCAGGAAATACCGCAGAACAAATCAATGAATCGATGGCAAATAAAGAGGCAATGTGTGTGTCTTTGAAGTGTTGGGAGGCAAGGAACGAGAGGGAGGGTGGCGAGGGAATCAGCTTGCACTGAGGTCTAATGGCCCGAGAGAATGACCGGAGTGTGATGGTGCTTCCCCTCAAGATGACCAGCATTAAGGTGAGGCCAGAAGAGATGGGGCGGGATGGGAGAGACTGTTTCAGACTGGTTTTCCCAGCGTAGAACTGGAGCCTCCCTTAGACTTGGAGTGCTCCTGAGAGGTCACCTGGTTCATCCTGGATGGGGAACAGAGGACAGGTATTAGCTTGCTCCACAGACAGCCATGGCTAAGGGGAGGGCAGGGCAAAGCCCTGCTGTGGAGAGCACAGAAGGGCTAATTTTCCCAAGAGGTCCATGTTTGATGGTCCATGGTCTGCTGAAGAGGTACAGAGCATTGTCCCGTGCAGAAGGATGCCCAGGCCGAGCTGGTCAGGTGCCCTGCCCCGAGAGCCTCCTCCAAGACCCTGGCCACCATTCTTTGAGCGGCTAATTAAAAGAGAAAAACCTGTTAATATTTCAGCACTGTTAACTCTGCTAAATTATTAAGTGTCCATTTGCATTACATGTATAAAAGGATCAATAAACATGTGCATACCAGGAGCTGGGAGGGCGAGGGAAGGATAGCTTCCAAGGATGCTGCCTGGGACTGGCTCAGGTAGCGACTTGGAGACTGTGCCCTGCACCCTGAGCCCTAAGTCCTCAGCACTGTGTCAGGCACTTAGGACCTGGAAATGCATGGGGCTTGGCATAAGAGTGAGAGAACCAGACTCTAAATCGGCAGGGCATCCTTGAACAACGTACTTAACCTTGCTGAGCCTCTGTACGCATCCCTAGTTCTCCCTGGCACCAAGCTCAGCACCTCATATCCATAAGGATGTGTTGACGGTCTGATAGAAGGAAGGACCAGAGCGCAGATCCTGATTCCATATTGCCTGGCCCAGAGCACTCAGTGGTGCTGTGGGAGGCTGTTAGGATGATGGCATTCACCCTGTCCGCTGGTAACTGGGCAGAGAGAACCAACTCCAGGCTGGGAAGTCTGCAGCCTGCTTCCTTTCTCTCGTCCCCACCTCCTCTGCAAGTGTCCCAGGCCTCCTGCAGACACACACTTTCCCTGAAAGAGTCAGGGGCAGAAAGCACAACAGCAGCCCATACCTGACTATGATTAATCTTTTTTTTTTTTTTTAATGATTAACCTTTCTAAATGTGGGGTAGGAAACCTGAAGGAAAGCTGATGGAGCTTTAAATTAAGGTTTTCCAGGGGCACGTGGCTGGCTCAGAGGAGTGTGTAGCTCCAGATCTTGGGGTCACGAGTTCGAGCCCCACATTGGGTGCTAGAGATTGCTTAAAAAAAATAATTTATTAAGGTTTTCCTATTCATTTTGCTATCTGCCTGCTTTACATGGCTCTACGTCTTACCGTCTCATCCTTGTGCATTTGATAGCACCCTCTGTACCCTAGCTCGTGCCGGGGAAGAAACTCTCTGATGAGGGATGAGGTCCTTGATGAAATTTCCCTTCCAGGTTCCGGTGACAATTCTCTTCCAAAGCCCAGTGGGCAAGTTGGAATTCGTCTTAACATGAGTCCTTGAGAGTTTGTGGCTTCCTCCCTGGGCCTGCTGGGTGCTGGCTGTCCCTACCCGCCCCTCACCTGGAATTTGGGGTCTGTGTTTTTTTTTTTTTTTTAGGGGAAAGGAGTATGCAGATAGGCCAGAAGCACTCTACCAGGGACTCACTATTTCTGCCTCAGCTGAACTCCTTACGATGTTGCCCGGTGGGGAACATCTCTCATGCTGGCTTGGCTGTTCTCGGACACAGGCTGGGGAAGGCCATGTTATTTGTCTCCATAGCCATTAGTTTTATACTGAGCTTTGGATCAACATTTCTCCACTCGTTTTACACAACGCTTCTAGCTGTCACGATACTAAGAGATCCTCTGTGAAGAAAGCACTACACGGTCAAATTTCTTTGGAAGGCACTGGCTTAACACCAAGTTACATAGGTGTGTTTACTGCAGGACTTTTCAGAGCCTTTAATAATACACACTTGGGTGCCGACACACTCTGGGAAGGAGAGAAGACACAGCATCAGCATACTTACTCCGCAGAGGACTATCGATCAACACCTTACGGCACACAGCTTGGGAGACACCATTCTCCTTTTCCATGGGGGTTTGTGGCTAGAGCTCAGGAGAGTGAAATAGGAAAAGTCTCATAGACAAGAGGCAGTGAAACATACTTGTTTCCAAAATCCCGCCCTATTTTCTACCGATGTGGTGTCAAGCAGAGGGGATCAAATCCAGCCTCCTGAATTTCCAAGAAGCTTGTTACAAATACAAACTCTGAGGCCCGTCCCTGAAGAGTCAGGGCTGGTGGTTCTGTGCTGCGACAGGCTCCCTGGTGACACAAGGCAGGGGCAGGGGAGTCCGTGGAGGACTGGGATAGTGAATGGAGTGCCAAGCTAGCAGGTGAAAGGCCTGGGTTCAAGTCCCAGCTCCGCTCCTGTCCTGTGTCAGTGAGTGACGTGGACGGGGCATTTTCTTCTCTGGGCCTGGGTTTTCTTCTCTGCCGAAAGAGGCTAAATAGGACTTGCTCTTTCTGCCTCTCTGAACGAGGTGAGGAGCTTGGAAATACACACAGTGGACCGCAGGAATGTATCACTCCTCACCATCTGTGGCGGATAAGGCAGGGTCCTCTTGTGCAGAGGGCTTGCAGGCCCCCAGGGAGGTGGATTCTTGAACGGAGTGCAGGATCATTTCTAGAATAATGATGCCAACATGTGTGGATGGTTTACTGTGTGCCAGACACTGTTTTAAACACTTTGTGTGAGTTACTGATGTATTCCTCACAACAACCCCGTTTTACAAATGAGAAAATTGAGGCTTAAGTAACTTGCTAAAGTCACAAAGTAACTTGCCGAGAGCTAGACGTGCTCGATGCTAAGAGGGATGCTCAGAGGGGTCCCATCCCTCCCCTTGCTCCCAGCTCCTCTGAAGCCATGCACAGCCCGCGACATGAATTTTAACATATTCGTGAAACATCCCTGTCGGCTTTATGTCTGTTTTGAGTGTCTCCGTGCTGGGATATAGAGGGAGCCACAGAGGGTGGTCTCCTGTCCCCATCTCTTGTCCCTATTTAATCATCTCAGGAACTGTCATTTGTTTATTTATTTTTTATTAAAAATTTTTTTTGACGTTTATTCATTTTTGAGAGACACAGAGAGAGCATGAGCGGGGAAGGGACAGAGAGAGGGAGACACAGAATCTGAAACAGGCTCCAGGCTCTGAGCTGTCAGCACAGAGCCTGACGCGGGGCTCGAACTCACAAACTGTGAGATCCTGACCTGAGCCGACGTGGGACGCTCAACCGACTGAGCCACCCAGGACCCCCTATTATTATTATTATTATTATTATTATTTTTAAGAGGGAGGGAGTGGGGGAGGGGCAGAGAGGGAAGGGAGAGAGAATCTTAGGTAGGCTTCATGCCCAGCATTAGCCCAATGTGGGGTTCGATCCCACGACTGTGACATCGTGACCTGAACCAAAATCCAGAGTCAGGAACTCAACCAACTGAGCCATCCAGGCGCCCCAGGAACTGTCATTTATTGAGAGAGCACGTCTTGTTGGGCCAGATGTTTTACAGGTCTTGTATTAAACCCTCACACCGGCCCTGGAAGAAGGCATTTTTGTTCCCATTTTATGAATGAAGAGGCTGAGGTTCAGAGAGGTTAAGTAATTTGCTTAATGTCACTCAGCTAGTGGATGGCAGAGCCAGGAGGAATTAGTCCCAGATGGTCTGCTTTTCCCATTTCTCTAAACCATGTCTCTCCTCTGCTCACTGTTCCGTGACGCATCCCCTGCTCTAGAGTAGTCTTAGCACTTACAACACTCTGAAACCACCCTGTTCATTTCTGTTCCCTTGTGTGCTATCTCTGTCTCCCCAACAATGCTCTTTCATTGTTGGCTTTTCATGACAGTCTCTCCAGCACCCAGCACAGCAGCCCCCGCTCGGAGCATTTGTTGTTTGACAGACTGAATGCAGGGATTATGATGTCATGGTGCCTCTTGACACAGGCCCTGGCCTAGTTGCCTTTGGAACCGAAGATGCTACTGCTTGCTGGTAGTGCCTTCCTGGGGTGTGTGGAGCGGGAGGTTAAGTGGGACAGAGTCCCATTAGGGGCCCGTGAGTTGGTGGGGACCCTGTTGGTTCGGGGTCCAAATCACAGTTGTAGCCACTCCAGAGGTGACCAGAGTCAGAGAGGCTGATTCATGTTAACAAAGCTCAGTGGGAGGTGATGGGGAGATTGAAACGCCAAGGCTAAGGGGGCCTGGGCACCACTTGCTCCAGAGGGAAAATCTGCACTGTGAAGTCAGCCATGGGAGGCAGCTCATCAAGGAGTCAGAGTGAAGGGAGTGGGTAGGGTAATGGTTAGTGTCAACAGAAGGAACTGGGTGATCTCAGTGGGCAGTTTTTTAAAACTGAAGTGTAACTGAGGTACAGTAAAACCTTAAGCAAATAACCTGACACATTTTTACATGTCTATCCACTCATATAACCACCACCCAGATTAAGATGTAGACATTTCCATCCCACCAGATGGGATCTCATCTTCTCCCCAGAAACTTCTTTTGTGCCTGTCCCGGTTAATAATCCCTATCCCCACCCAAGGGCAACTACTGTTTAGATCTCTGTTGCTTTAAGATGGGTTTCTTCCAGTTTTGAATTTCAGATATATGAAATCACATACTCTTTACTCTTTCGTCTCTGAGTTCCTCCACTCAAATTGTGCATGTGAGATTCAACAATGACGTTGTGTCTATCAGTTTTGTTTTTTTTTTAGTGTAATATTCCATTGTCTGATTATACCAGAATTTATCCATGCTAGTCTTGATGGACACATGGGCTGTTTCTTGTGTTTAGCTATAATGAAGAAAGCTGCTATGAATATTCTTGGACCTATTGTTTGACTGTTATTTTTAAATTTTTTTTTTCAACGTTTTTTATTTATTTTTGGGACAGAGAGAGAGAGACAGAGCATGAACGGGGGAGGAGCAGAGAGAGAGGGAGACACAGAATCGGAAACAGGCTCCAGGCTCCGAGCCATCAGCCCAGAGCCCGACGCGGGGCTCGAACTCACAGACCGCGAGATCGTGACCTGGCTGAAGTCGGACGCTTAACCGACTGCGCCACCCAGGCGCCCCTTGACTGTTATTTTTTAAAAAAAAAAATTTTAATATTTATTTATTGTTGACAGAGCATGAGCAGGGGAGGGGCAGAGAGAGAGGGAGACACAGAACCTGAAGCAGGCTCCAGACTCCGAGCTGTCAGCACGGAGCCTGACGTGGGGCTCGAACCCACAAACTGCAAGGTCATGACCCGAGCCGAAGTTGGACGCTCAACTGACTGAGCCACCCAGGCGCCCCTATTGTTTGGTTGTTATAAGCACTCGTTTCTACTGGGTACAACCCAGGAGTGGGATTGCTGTGTCATGGGGTGTACCCTTGAACAGCTTGAGTAAGTACTGCCAGATTCTCTTCCAAAGTGGTTCCATCATTTTAGAGTTTGATGTTCTTAAGAGTCAATGTCATCAAAGGGAGTTGGGTAATCTTCATGATGTCATCATCCATGATGCCCCATCTGCAGTGAGGAAACTTGTCAGGTGGCCAGAGGCCTTCTGTCTGCTGGCCAGGCCCCGTTTTTTCCTGGCCTGTGCTGTCTAGACCCTGAGAAAGTATGGCTCTCCAGCTCCTTTTCAATATTCCTTATCAGTCACCAAACCTTCTGTTGTGACAACACTGCCTGGCTATTGGCGAGCCAGAGTGTCCAGGATTCCAGCTTATCTTCCACTGGAGCCTGTTAAATCAATGTCTTCCTTGTTGAGAGGCACCCCAGGCTTCTTATAGACATCCACGCGACCTTCTGGTCTTATCAGCAACTGGCATGCGCATCCTGCATTGGTGGGTCATTTCCTGACGAGATTGCTGGGGACCTTGGCCACAGATGGCTCTCTCTTCCATGGTGTGGTGATGTGCCTGCATTTGCATTGCAGGGAGGTGTGTGGGTGACAGTTTCAGACCCCTTCCCCAGACTCTAGGGTGCATCTTCTATATGGACTATGCGCTGATTACAAAATTCATAGAAAGTGTGAGTTGAAAGGGATCTCAGAGGTCATCTAAACCCACTCCCATGCTATATAGGTGGGGAAACTGAGGCCCAGGAGGTCTGACTTGCCCAAGGTTGCGTAGCTTATCCCCTGACGACTAGCCTAGGTTCATTTTTCTGTGGCAGCCTGGTGGTCCAGAAGGTTGTCTGGACACTCAGACTCTGGGTTCTTGGCAGCTGCCGCTGTTTGCAGGAGCCGCTGCTGTTTGCAGAGACTCTCCTGGTTAAACATGGCCCTGTTGCTCCCTGTTGCTCCCTGTTGCTGCCCCACAGCTTCTTGACCTACAGCTGGGCTGCCTCTGTGGACCCACCTCTGTAATTAGTTCCTGACTGCCCCAGTGGTATTGGTTGGAGAGGTTCTGTTGAGGTCTACTTGCGGCAGCTCTAGAACACATTAGGGGTCTCCTAAGCACTTGTCATTTTGCCTGTGTTACTGTCACACCCACCCCTGTGAGTTCTCAGGCCTGGCAGCGTTCTCTCTGTTTCAGAGATGAGAAACTGAAGGTCCAAAGACCACTAAGGGTTTACTCCAGGTAATACGTATTAGATGGGACTCTGCCCGGTCAACCTGCACAAAGTCCCTTGTTCTCTGAGGCCTGGTTAGAAGGCTATCTCTTCCATAGAGCCTTCTGTGATGCTTTCTCTAGCAGACAGTGCTCTCTCTCTCTCTCTCCTCTGACCTTCTGGGCCCTCTCTACCTCTCTTACAATGCTTAGACACATTGCCATGGGATGTTCTTGTAAATTCATTCACTCAACATTCACTGGGAACATCAAGGTGAAACTCATGGTTGGGTAGGCAGAAAGACAAGAATCCTGAATCTGGCAGACACACAGATTGATGTTTTGTTGTTGTACTGGGATAGTGATGGATACAGAAGGAGGGAGGGTGCAGGTGAATCATGGGATGATTCCTGGAGGAAGTTACACATCTTATGCAGAGGCTTTATCGCATCTTTGTACACCTCTTTAGGGCAAGGACTCTGTTTTCACCCCCTTGTGCCCCGGATTAGCCTTCCTACCTCCATTTTCTCTACCCTCACCTGAGAGCAGACAGGTAGGAACTCGGGGGGTCTTGCCCTCCTTTTCCAAGCCCAAACATTGCTGGGCTAGGGGCTAGACACTTAGGGAGGGACTGTGTACTTTCCCAATCCAGTCATTTTCCCTTTGGGTGTCCCAGCCACATCCTAGCCCTGGTCCCCCAGCCCTGGTCACGTGAGAAAGGCCAGGGAGGAGCCAGTCTTTTGGAGGCTTCCAGGCTCTTGGAGAGAGGTTCTGTCCCTAGAAGAAGAGGTTGGCCTGCTCAAGGAGCAATGGGGGAACAGTAACAGGCCTTTGGGTGAGGGCAGTGAGCAGTCTGTGGGGCTGGGAAATATGTTAGTTAAGCTCTCTAAAAGTAAAGGCTGGATGGTTGATGGGGTATAGTTCAGGCAAGTGATTTGCTGGGAAAGTGCTCTCAGGAGAAACTGGATGGGGAGGCAGACAGACAGAAATGTGGTTCAGTTGTTTTAGCCTCAACCTATTCCCAGGGGGGCTCTGGAGTGCAAATGGCACCATAGTCATCCCACCAGGAGACGGGGATCTGTCAGCCATTGGACTATGTGCATATGCACTAGGGGAAGGGGAGAGCTCCCAGGCATTTCTGGCTCAGGCAGCTCCCACTGGTGAAGGACAGTTCCCAGGGGAAGGTGAGCTGTATGTGCCTAGCAGCTGGGCGATGGATGTACCCGGCAGGTATGGGGACCTGGGGGAGCGCCAGCAGTCTCTGCTACAGAGGCTGCTAAGACAGCGATGCTCACGGAGAGATGACCCATCTGTATGGATTACTGAGCCCCTCATACTCATCAGCTCATTGAAAACACAGAACTCTTGCAAGGAGGGTGGGATGAGGAGGAACTGCCCCTTTCCTGAGTCCTTGACCTTTCTGGGCCTAGCCTGGGACCCTGGGAGTATTCTTTCCAGAGCTCCATAAGTCAGGCCTCTAAGGAATGGCCTGGGGAGTTCTGGGCTGACATCTCCCCCTAACACACTCAGAGAAGGGAGCCTTAGACCCCTGCTGGCCTTGGTGCCTCTTACCTAAACCTGCCCCCTCTCCCGCCAGCTCCCGCCCAGGCTCAAATCGTCCACGCGGGCCAGGCGTGTGTGGTGAAGGAGGACAACATCAGTGAGCGCGTCTACACCATCCGGGAGGGGGACACCCTCGTGCTGCAGTGCCTTGTCACCGGGCACCCTCGGCCCCAGGTAAGCCCCACCCTGGCCTCGCACGTGCCTCCCCTGCCCTTACCTCCTCACTCTGCGCCCCACTCTGGGCCCAGAGCTAGAGAAGAGGCAGCAGGAGCTGGGGGTAAGAGGTGGATGTTGGCCAGTAAACCCAACACAGAAGGCTGGGGCTAGGAAATAGCTGGAAAATGAACACGGTAGGGAAGGGCTGGAGTCTGTGAGCTTATTCACCTGAAAACATCGACGACTGAGGGAATAATTCAATGTCAGTTGTTGAATTCTACTTCATTCCCATTGTATCTGTTGTGCAGATGCTTCCTCACACGCACCTCCAACCTCCGTTTGAGGGAAGACCACGTGCCAACACTGTGCTAGGTACTTCCTCCAGTGTTTTCTTGTTGGAGCCTCACGACCATGCTGTGAGGAAGACATTAGGGCATCCACTTCACAGCTGAGGAAATCAAGGCTCAGGGAGGTTGAGTAAACTCCCAAGATCACACAGCTCCTCTGAGGGTGGAAGCAGAATTTGAATCCAGAACCAGCGTCCGCTGTAGCTTTAGCGCACCTCCTCCCAGTGTGTCCATCTTTGGGTTGGAGGCTCCAGGAGTTACCAACAACACATAATACATTCTCTCCTTCAGGAGGCTTCAGGTAGGCAAGCCCCACATTCTTGATGGTAAAAGCCTGAAAGCAATTAGAAAGCAGCAGAAGATGAGTAAATTTACCAGAAGCCAGGTAAATTTTGTCACAGACCATGTATATGGTTCCATCAGAAGCGTTGGCCAGTTCTCACCAAAGCTGGTGGCAAGAGGCAGGAGCCGGGCTGGAGGAATGATGGAATTTGCTGGTGAGCTGCCGTGGCATTTTAAGAGCAGCAGAAAATTTTTCATTGGATCCTAGGGAGGACAGTGAAATGCAAAATAGTTTTTTGGGATAATCTTGGGAAGAGGGATGGCTTTGATGGGTTTGGCCTTGAGACCAGCAGATGGACAAGGAGACCCCTAAAGACTCAACCTAAAACCATTATCACTGCTCGCTTCTTCTCAAAGTTTTGTTTAGAAGTGACAACAATGCTGCCAGCCTTCAGGTTGGTGTTTGTATCAGGTGTGACATCGGGATGGTCCTCCCTAATGCAAGGGAGGCAGCTGGGCCATCTCTCCCTAAGGCTGCACTGGCCATCTGCGTGTGTGCCCTTGTGCATTGCGTTTTTGAGTCGTTCGTGTCTGTGGCTGTGCGTGCACACACTCTTTTTTCTACTTCCATCCATGATTTCCTTGTTCCTCCTGCTACCTAGGCTCAAGCCCTTGGGCTAATATTTGACTCTGCCTTCTCATTCCCCACATCTAGCCAGCCTCTGAGACCTCTGTTTTTATGTCTCCTGCATGGGTCTTCTGCTTCTATTCCTCATTACCTCTGGAGGCCAGACCTTCAGTCCTATCCCTTGGACCACTGCAATAGACTAACTGGATCCCCATGCTTCTCCTTCTGTACCCCATTCCCAGAATCATCATCTTCAAACCTGCTCTGTCCTATCACTCCCCAGCTCAGACACCTTCGATGGTTTACCTATTACCTACCAGACCCATTTCAGGCTGCTAGGGGTGGAAGTGAAGACCTCCCATAGGCTGGCCCCACCTGCCTTTCTGCCTGTCTGACCTCCACTGCCATCCTCCTCACACCCTGTGCTCCAGTCACACTTGCCCAAGTACACCCTGTTCATTCCTGCGTTAGCCACTTCTGCTCCCTTCTCCTGAAATGCCGTCTACCTCCTTGTTTGCTCAGTTCATTACAACAAATATTTATGGAGCACCTGCTATATGCCCAGCACTGTGATGGGTCCTAAAGATACAGTTACAGTTCCTGTTGTCATGGAGCATCCAATCTAGTAGGGGAACAGGGAAGCAGCATCTCATGGCCCACTTTGAGGTCAGGATGGGGGGCTGAGTGGGCATGGAATTCCCCACTCCAAACAAGTAGCAACAGAGAGGGAATCTTGAGGGCCAAAATGAAGGATCTATAGCAATGGCAGTGAGCAGAAGGTGAAGAACTCCTTGGAGGGGCTTGGACTGCGTACTCACCTCAGGGATAGTAGTATTAACACACACATGGGGGATATGAGTTGAGGCCACAGGTCCATCTATGCTTGGAAGTTAGACCTAGACTCTCTATCTAAAGCAGGAAGCTGGACAAGGGCATCACCTGTGAATGGGGACCAGAAGAGCTCTGTCCCACATCCTAGAGTCACAGCAGGGATCAGATTCTGCTTCAGGGCATGGGTATAAACAGAGTCACCCATGAAGGAGCACAACCCTTAGGCTGTCTGTGTCTTGCACTATCCAAGTGGTGAGGAAACCCTAAGCTGAGAAATTAGTATAAAAACTAGTTGGAACCTGTGAACCTATGTGTCTTGGGCATTGGGAACCATAAAAGCTATACCACAGACAGGCCTGTGAGGGCCTAAGTGGGACTTCTGTGGAAGAAAACTCCCATGAAATGCAAGCCTGTGGAGTAAAGTTTCCAAACACATTTGAAAATACACTGCCAGGAGAGCCAATCCATAGACCACCCCCCCCCCAACAAAAAAAAATTGAGCAATCCACATCTGAGGAAACAGAGATAACAGAACAATCTGAAAGGATCTTTAAAATAAATATGATTAAAGTGTTTCAAGAGATAATGAAAGGAATATAATCCACAAGACAAGAGATTATACAACCCGATCAGTTAGATATGGGGGAAAAAAACAAATAGAAATCCTAGAGATAAAAATAACACAGTCTTTTTAAAAACTTGGCCTCTGTGCATAGAGATAGCTAAAGAGAAAATTAGCGAATTGGATGATAGATCCAGGGAAATCAACTACAGTGTGGTCTGGAGGAGACAAAGAGATGGAAATGTGGAAAGGAAGCTGGGAGGCATGGAGAATAGAATGACAAGCTCCAACATAAATGTAGGCATTCTGGAAGGACAGACTAGAAAAAACTGAGAGAAGACGACATTTGAGGAGGTAAAGACTGAGAATTGTGCTGACCTGAAGAAAGGTACAAACCCTCAGGTGGATAAAACAAAGCAAATCCAAAGCAGTTTCTAAACACATCCCATCTAGATAAACACAGTAAAACTGCAAAATGTCAAATGTAAAAGAAAAGATATTCTCATGGCCTTGGTTTCTCTCCAAAGCACCCTCTGACCTAAGTATGAATTGCCTGAAATTGCCTATAGCCTTCTGCAGGTTTTGTCCCCTCTACATCCCTGAGGGAAAGGTTGAGGGTGGCGGGGGGATGACAGTAGCAACAATGAGGCCTGCAGTGACGCTTCTCTGAATGAGAAGGTTGCCCTTCACCCACTTCTCCTGAGCCTTGCTGTTTTTGTGCCCTATTCACCAGCATCAGGCACCTTGCCCTGTCTCAGTAATAAGCAATTCTCCCCAACTTTAAGATGGAAACTTCCCTACCCCATCCCCCAGTCCTCAAGACTCAATCATCTGGAACCGATCAATTTTTCTTAAACGTCTGGTACCCTGAGGAGTAGCTCCAGTTTCTTGTGTGATCCTCAATAGTTTCCCACAATTTAGGGCAAATATAATAATAGGAATTTGTGGAATGACTAATATGGGCCAGGGGCTACCTCACAATGACTCTGCAAAGTGAGTATTATGCTATATGATAGTTACAGTTATCTATTGCTGCATAACAAATGCTCTAAAACTCAGGGACTTAAAACAATAGACACTTAGTGTCTCACAGTTCCTGTGGGATCAGAATCCAGGAGCAGCTTAGCTGGCCAGTTCTGGCTCAGGGTATCTCAGGAGGCTGCAGTCATTTGAGAACTGACTGGAGCTGGAGGACCCACTTGCAAGCTAACTCCTGTGGCTGTTGACCTGAGGTTTCCATTATTTCCCTGTGGACCCCTGCACAGGGCTGCTCGTGACAGCCAGATGGCTTTCCCCAAGACGGAAGTCACAGTCTTTTACAACCTGGTCTTGGAAGTGACATACCATCATGCCTGCTGTGTTATATTGGTCACACAGACCAGCCCTGGTACAAAGTGGGAAGGCACCACAGAAAAGGACTAGAGGCAGGGATTACTGGGGCCATCTTGGAGGCTGGCTACCTCAGAGACCTCTTTCACAGATGAAAAATCTGAAGCTGAGAGAGGAATAGCCTACCCAAGGCTACTAAAAATTTTACCAAATTCTTAGTCTTACAGGCACTAAGGCACTAAGGCACATGTAATCCTCCCAGTAACCTTAGGAGGGCATAATGTTCTCTATTTTACCAATGAAGAAAGGAAGGCAGGAAAGGTTGGGTAATTTGCCCAAATCCATGCTCTTAACCACTGCACTACACAGCCTTATTTAAAGCCTCCTCCATCCGACCCCAGATTTCCCAGGCTCTTCCCTGAGGCGTCCTACCCCATCTGTGTATCCCTGGGAGTCTGTCTGGGTTAGTTTCCCAGGCCCGGGTGTGCCCCCCGCACCCTCACTGCCACGTCTGACCGTGTCCCACCCTGCCGGTCCAGGTGCGCTGGACCAAGACTGCGGGCAGCGCATCCGACAAGTTCCAGGAGACGTCAGTGTTCAACGAGACGCTGCGCATCGAGCGCATCGCACGCACACAGGGCGGCCGCTACTACTGCAAGGCTGAGAACGGCGTGGGCGTGCCCGCCATCAAGTCTATTCGTGTGGATGTGCAGTGTGAGTTGGCGCCGTGGGTGCCCCCGCGTGCTCAGCCTGGGAAGAAGGAGGCGGGTGGAAAGGAGGCTGAAGAAACAATAGCTCCATGGAAGAAGACAGTAGAGACCTTCTTATCTCTCCCGGACGAGAGGGGCATATCTGCTGTTCCTCCAATGTGCATCATCCTATACAATTCACACATATCCGTCCGTAATCTGTATGGACCTTGCAACGTCCCTCTAAAGTGGTCAGGGAGGGGCCTCTGGGTGGCTCAGTCGGCTAAGCCTCCAACTCTTGGTTTGGGCTCAGGTCATGATCTCACTGTTGGTGAGTTCAAGCCTTGTGTGGCTGTCAGCGCAGAGCCCGCTTGGGATTCTCTCTCTCCCTCTCTCTACCCCTCCCTCCCTCTCTTGCCCTCAAAGTAAATAAACTTAAAAAAAAAAAAAAAGTTGTCAGGGAGGGCAGGACAGTTTGGATTATACTCTTTTTCACAGATGATATGAGGTACCAAGGGTTTGTGTTTGTGACTTGTTCACCTGCAAAGGTGCTCTTGACTCTGGTCCAGTGCCCTTCCCACAGGACCTCATATCTCTGCTTTTGTCCCAAGGGTACCTCTGAATCTTCCCTACCCCCACCACCTACATAACCAAGCACCCCTCAGTCCTTGCTGCTGGTTGAATGAGAAGCCCCTAGTCCCTACCTACCTTCCATGGAGATACCCCATTAACCCCAAGAGACTATTTTACTGCTTGCCACCTGCCTCTGTGCTCACCCAGGCTGACCCTAGGTACCCAGAAACCGTAGAGCCAACCCAAGGGGCCTCTCTGGCACCATCTTAATTTCTGCAATGATTCTACCCATTAACTATGCCTCACGCCCCCCGGTGAGACCCCCAAGTGGTGACCACTGGAACGTTAGACCCTTCTGTCTCCCATCAGCCACCCAAGGGCCTGCCAAACCCTGGGGCTGAGGATCATTTTTTAAGTTATTGGTGCTGGAAGGGGCTGGCAGGCATGGCTTAGGTGTCATCAATGCCTTACCTCCACCCATGGTCTTTGTTATGACTTCTGTCCAAGGGGGCTGTGCAAGGAAAGAGTGACGGGATGTTGGAATGCCTCTTGTGGGATGTTAGACTGTGGGTTGTTGATTCCTGTGGTTCACAACACTGGCTGTACATTAGAATGTCTAGGGGCTCTTGTTTTGGTTTAATGTTTATTTATTTATTTTGAGAGAGAGTGTGTGTGTGTGAACAGGGGAGGGTAGAGAGAGAGGGAGAGAGAGAATCCCAGGCAGGCCCTGTGCCATCAGTACAGAGCCTGACATGGGGCTTGATCCCAGGAACTGCAAAGATCATGACCTGAGCCCAAATCAAGAGTTGGACGCTTTACTGATTGAGCCACCCAGGCCCCTCCTAGGGGATCTTATAAAGAAAATACTGATGCCTGGGTCCCACTTCCAGAGATTCTGATGTAATTGGGGGTGGGGCCAGCATCGGGATTGTTTTCATTTCTTTTTTTTTTTTAAAGTTTATTTATTTTTGAGAGAGAGAGAGAGCGAGAGCACAAGTGGGGGAGGGGCAGAGAGAGCAGGGGTTGGGGGTGGGGGGCGAGACACAGAATCTGACTCAGGCTCCAGGCTCTGAGCTGTCAGCACAGAGCTCGACGTGGGGCTCGAACCCACAGACTGTGAGATCATGACCTGAGCCAACATTGGATGCTTAACCAACTGAGCCACACAGGCGCCCTGGGATTTTTTCTTCAACTTTTTTTTTTTTTTTTTTTTTTTTTTTTTATTGAGGATTAACTTACATCCAATAGAGTTAACTAATATTTTTTTAAATGTTTACTTTTTAGAGCGAGAGACAGAGTATGAGTGGGGGAGGGGCAGAGAGAGAGGGAGACACAGAATCCAAAGCAGGCTTCAAGCTGTCAGCACAGAGCCCGATGAGGGACTTGAACCCACAAATCGCGAGATCATAACCTGAGCCGAAGTTGGACGCTTAACGAACTGAGCCACCCAGGCGCCCCTAGAGTGCACTAATCTTAAATGTACAGTTCAATGAATTCTTATGTGTATGCCTATGTAAACACCAACCAGGTCAAGAGCATTTCCAGGACCCCCGACAGTTCCCTCATGCTCCCTCCCAGTTCAGTAATCTCCTTAGAGGCAATCATTCTTGTGACTTTTGACACCATCAGTGAGCTCTGCCAGGCTTTGGTATTAAAAAAGAAAATCTCCATGTGATTCCAGTTTACCAGTGAAGAAAGAGGCCCAGAGAGAGAAGGGACTTAGGCAGGCCACACTACAAATTAACAGGTAACCTTGGATTTGGACAGTGCCCTGATTTCCAGTGTGCCCTGCTTCCTCCATCCCATGATGGGAGGGTGAAGGTAGACACCCCCATGCAGTTCCTGTGAGGGACAGCTAGGAAGCCATGAAGTCCATTCCCCTGCCTCTAACAGGTTGGTCAAGCAAGCAGGGCTGGGACGCCATCTGACTCTCCGGAGGCATCCCTTGAGGGTGGCTTAGCTTTCCTGGGGGGCTGCCAGGAGCCCAAGCCCCCCACCATGGGGGTCACCCAGCCCTGACCTCACTGGGGCTGTGTCCTTGCAGACCTGGATGAGCCTGTGCTGACGGTGCACCAGACAGTGAGCGACGTTCGAGGCAACTTCTACCAGGAGAAGACGGTGTTCCTGCGCTGTACTGTCAACTCCAACCCGCCTGCCCGCTTCATCTGGAAGCGGGGCTCCGACACCCTGTCCCACAGCCAGGACAATGGGGTCGACATCTATGAACCCCTCTACACCCAGGTCAGGATGGACGGCAGCTGGCCTGTCTCCTCACGGCTCCCCCCACACTCTTCCTTGTGCACCCAGCAAGGGAGGGGAACGTGGGGACTGAGGCCTCATGATCTGGTGTTCCAGGGGCTGCCCTGACTCTAATGATTCTGTTCTGACCTCAGAAGCATGCGTTCTGATTGGGCTTCAGAAAACTTGGGCCAGATGAGATCAGGACAGAAAGGTCAGGGAGCAGTGGTGAGGACAGCAGAGTCCCCAAGGCAGCGTGTCTTCCTGGAACATCGCTTGTTAGAAAAGTCACCCCCGAGGGGTGGATGTGTCATCCCTGCATGCACATGGTGGGGTGGGGGGCTCCTGGGCAGGCACAGCAGGAGTTGGGGGGCAGAGAGATGACTGCGCTTCCCATGGGTCCCCTCCAGTCCCAGGAGATGGTGATGAATCTGTCCTGCCAGGGGAGTCTTTCAGAGGTGGCTATCCCTGGTGGCTGTCAAAGCTCCCCATGTGGACGTGGCCTGTGGGCCAACCCCATGTCTGTATAGGTTGTAAGACAGGGCAGGATTCCTTCCTTATCCTCCCTTTCCCAGAGCAGGAAAGCTGAGGCGTGGTCCTGGCTGTGTGTACCAGGACATCGCATCCAGAGACGCTCAAGCTCAAGCAGAGAGTGCAGTATCCATCCCAGGCTCAGGCTCCCTGGGGATAAATGGTGTGGAGGTTGGAAAGATAGGAATGAAAATAGGAATTTGCTTCAGCCGCTGGTGCTGGGTGAATGTGTGCAGGATCCCCAGAGACCCAAGCAGGCCCCTCAGCCCAGTGATGTGCTCCTGCCCTAGGGGGAGACCAAGGTCCTGAAGCTGAAGAACCTGCGGCCCCAGGACTATGCCAGCTACACCTGCCAGGTGTCTGTACGCAATGTGTGCGGCATCCCGGACAAGGCCATCACCTTCCGGCTCACCAACACCACGGGTACAGGACTGCCCTGCCCATGCCCTTTGCCCACCTGGCTCACTCCCCAGCCAGGAGAAAGTGCCCCACCCCACACAGGACTCCAGGCACGTCACCATTAGTGCGTCCCCTCCTCCTTCACGCCTGCTCCCTGACTTCTCCCCTCTCTTCTCCCTCTAGGCCTTCTCCAACCCCATGGTTTCCCTGGACCCCACCCCTCCCCCAGCCCTGCCTCATGGTCCCCTAAGACCCCACCTCCTTGTCCTCTTAGCACCACCAGCCCTGAAGCTGTCTGTGAATGAAACTCTGGTGGTAAACCCTGGGGAGAATGTGACGGTACAGTGCCTGCTGACAGGCGGTGATCCCTTACCCCAGCTGCAGTGGTCCCACGGGCCGGGCCCGCTGCCCCTGGGTGCCCTGGCTCAGAGCGGCACCCTCAGCATCCCTTCAGTGCAGGCCCGGGACTCTGGCTACTACAACTGCACAGCCACCAACAACGTGGGCAATCCTGCCAAGAAGACCGTCAACCTGCTGGTGCGATGTACGTGGGTCCAGAGGGGTGGGAGGGAACTCGGGAGGCAGACAGCGTCCCTGTCCTCCAGGAACTGCCAGTGACCTAGGAAAGGGGCCTGTCTGCTTCCTTTTCGGGGATGAGATATGCCGAGGAGGCGTGTTCCAGGCACTGTGATTTCCCCGCAACTCAGGTGTCTGCCCGCGGGCAGCAGGACCACGATTTGTAGAACGTTTTATTTATAATCTCCTCTCCCAAATATCATCTCAACAATGGAAGAAGGGAGAAGGGCTGGCGTTGATTACCTACATTTTTTTTTTAGATTGGGAAACTGAGGCTGCGAAAAGCTAAATGTGGACATTCCAGTCTACAAGAGAAATTTCCTCTCTTCCCGTACAATGGTTTCTACCTTTTTATTTTTTTATTTTTTTATTTTTTTTATTATTTTTTTAAATGTTTATTTATTATTGAGAGACAGTGAGAGATAGAGCATGAACATGGGAGGGGCAGAGACAGGAGGAAACACAGAATCCGAAGTAAGCTCCAGGCTCCGAGCCGTCAGCACAGAGCCCGACGCGGGGCACAAACCCACAAACCGCGAGACCATGACCTGAGCCGAAGTCGGACGCTCAACCAACTGAGCCACCCAGGCGCCCCTGGTTTCTACCTTTTTTTTTTTTTTTTAATATATTTTTTTAAATGTTTATTTATTTTTGAGACAGAGAGAGACAGAGCATGAACGGGGGAGGGTCAGAGAGAGAGGGAGACACAGAATCCGAAACAGGCTCCAGGCTCTAAGCTGTCAGCACAGAGCCCGACGCGGGGCTCGAACTCACGGACCGCGAGATCGTGACCTGAGCCGAAGTCGGCCGCTTAACCGACTGAGCCACCCAGGCGCCCCTCTACCTTTTTAATGGAGTTAAATGAAAGTAACATACATTTGCACATACCTCATATGCAAATCTTTATTAGCAAAGCGTGTCAGTGAGTCTGAAGGTAATTAGTAAATGTAAAAATGATACAAAACTTGGGGGCGCAAATGAAGTACAAACACTTCCCTTATGAAACTTCAGCCTCATTAGCTGCTCCGTGTGATCTTGATTTTGCTCATGTGCTTTACAGAGAGAACTTTAAATTCTTCTGACTTAGGAGTAACCTTAGGTTGTTTGTTTGTTGTTTATTTGAAAATTTTAAAGATCTCGGCTTGATTCCAGCTCTTTAGCACTTGAAAATAAAGTACAGCTTCTGTCAAATTCAGTGGAGAATCTTCTGATGAAATGGACTTTCCTTTTGTTCTTCCCTCACCAACCAGTCTCTCTCTGACTCTTCTCACAAAAAGAAGCTAGCTCTCAGTGACTTTTTACTCAACCAGAGCAAGAAACACAGTAGCCAGATTGTTGCTGATGACTATTTCTTCCTCTGATGGTTCTTCTTCTGTCAGATTAGTTTTCTCCACCTAATTACATTCGGGGCCTTTAAAACCTGGGTTCGTGAGGTTGCAATTTACATCAGATACTTACGGTTACCTCTTAGGGTGACATACAGCCTGCTTTGCCCGGGCCAGTCCTGGTTCATGGCCATTGTGCCACGGACCTATTGAATCAGCACCCAAATATTAAGAATGCTGTCTACCTCTTGGCTACGTCAGACAATATTCAGGTTTTTCTTTTTCTTTCTTTTTTTTTTTTTTTTAACATTTAGACTTTTCAAAAAAGGCTAGACCTTTCATTTTTCCAAACTCTGTGTTTTTATGTAACGTCATGTAAAATTATCGTATTAGGCTTTCATTATAAAAATTACACAAACTTATTGCAAAGACTCAAACAGGACAATAGGATAAAATGTGCAAATTAAAATTTCCCCTCAGTTCCACTCTTTAGATAGAAGTACTAGTACATTCTGGCACATCTTTCCAAAATTTGTATTTTGCATATTCAAGGTTTAGAAAAGAACAAAAATAAAGCAGCACAGCCGTTAAGAGCGTAGGCTGAGTCTGAATTCAAGGTTGGCTACTTCTTCGGGCAAGTTCCTTAAACTGTCTGAGCCTCAGTTCTGTCCTTTGTAAAATGGGGACAGGAAAGTGCCTCCCTCAAAGACTGTGGGATGGGTTAAATGAGTCAACCCATGTAAAGGGCTTAGAACAGTGCCTCTCACATAGTGGATGTTCAATCAACAGTGGCTAGAACAATTACTAAACCTACTTTTCTGCAGCCAGCTTTTTTGAGCTTTTCAAAATGCATCTGAACAAGCAGAACAATTTCCAAGTAAAGTGATGGTTTCTCTTGGGGGTGGGATGGGGTTGTAGCCCCCAGCCTGCAGGGAGGGCTGGTTCAAGGAGAGAAGCTGGGTCTGGATGGGGGTGGGACATAGAGCCTTGGCTTTGGGCCAGCCCCAGCCACCCTTCCCTCCCCATCCACCTGTAGCCATGAAGAATGCTACGTTCCAGATCACCCCAGACGTGATCAAAGAGAGTGAGAACATACAGCTGGGCCAAGACCTGAAGCTGTCATGCCATGTGGATGCGGTGCCCCAGGAGAAGGTGACTTACCAGTGGTTCAAGAATGGCAAGCCGGCACGCATGTCCAAGAGGCTGCTGGTGACCCGAAACGACCCTGAGTTGCCTGCCGTCACCAGCAGCCTAGAGCTCATTGACCTGCACTTCAGTGACTATGGCACCTACCTCTGCGTGGCCTCCTTCCCAGGGGCACCAGTGCCTGACCTGAGCGTCGAGGTCAACATCTCCTCTGAGACAGGTGGGCAGCTGAAGCAGCATGGGGTGTGTGTGTGAGGGAGCTGGAGAGGCCCATAGAGGGGAGGTGGGGACAGTAGCTTGAAAAAAGGAGGCCACAGTGAGGGGAACACCATTTGTTCATGTTGCACACATTTATTAAGCACCTATTATATGCCAGGCATTGTGCTAGGCTCGGGGGTAGAGTGGTGGGCAGATAAGCTCTGCTTACATTGAACTAAGTGGGAAGGCAAACGTTGTTCAGATAGTCTCACAGATAAATATATGACTGCAAACAGTGATATGTGAGTGTCAGGAAAGAGTTTCCTCAGAATGTTTGATCTGAGATCTGAGGGAGGGGCAGGTTTTACTAGGCAAAGGAGAACAAGGGAGGGTGGAAGAGAAAGGCAGGCCAAAGAATCAGCATGTGCAAAGGCACTGGGGCAGGTAAGCGCATGGGTCATTTGGAGCACCCAAGGAGAGTGCGACTGGGAGAATGGAGTGAGATGTGAGAGAGTGGAGGGGCCAGCAGGGGCAAGATCATGCAGGGATTTGGGTCTTTATTCCGATAATAATAAATAAGAATAATGAAATAATGACTAACATTTATTGAGTGTTTACTATGTGTTCTGATGATTTCATATTGATGTCATTTACCTTCATGGTTTACCTTATGGGATAGTTTATCATCAGTTTTGAGAGATGAAGAAACGGGCTCAGAGAGTTTAAGAGACTTACCTAAGGTAACAAACAATAAGTGGTGTAGCTGGGATTCAAACTCGAGCAGTCTGACTTTAGAGCCACACCTGAAGGGTTTTCATTTTATGCATGACGGAAGTTTGGAAGGGATAATTTCCGAGAGAGTTTCTAGAATCTTATCTCCAGCCCCTAGCCCCTTGCACTGAGGAGCTGGCTGACTTTGACTAAGCCTCTTTAATTCTCTGGGCCTCCGTTTCACCTCTGTGAGACATTGAACCAGATGGCCTCGGAGGTGCCTTCGAATCCTGACTTTTGCACAGGGAGACGACTTCGTGTCCGGGGAGAGTATCCCTTACAAGGGGATCCCATAGCTGGGATACAGGACGAGAGAGGGAAGATGAGGTGGGAAAGGCAGAGACGGGAACAGGACCCTTGGGTTTGCAGACGCGAGGAGTTTGAGTTTTAACCTGAGGGCACTGCAGCCTCAAAGCGGGGAGACAACAGCCCTTTAGCGTGTGAGGGCACAGAAGGTTGGGGAGCTGGGATGTTTTAGAAACAGGGAAATCAACGGGGCGCAGGGCCATTTCCTCCATTTGGCTCATCAGCCTGATGCCTGTGGCACGGAAGCTTTTTAAGGTCTTGTGGAAATGATTCAGACCCGGAAAAAGAAATTAATTGGCTCCAAAATACAAAGAGAAAACTGTAAAATTAAAGCCAACACATGTATAAATGTTTACAGAGTATAAATTATGCTAACTAGATAACTGGACCTCAGCTTGCCTTGTAGAGTTATTTATAATTCATATTTGATGTCGGACATTTTAATTTGGTCCATGTCATGTGGGATGGGACCCATGGAAGTCTTTTAAATTTTTTTTTTTTAACGTTTATTTATTTTTGAGACAGAGAGAGACAGAGCATGAACAGGGGAGGGTCAGAGAGAGAGGGAGACACAGAATCTGAGACAGGCTCCAGGCTCTGAGCTGTCAGCACAGAGCCCGATGCGGGGCTCGAACTCACGGAGTGCAAGATCATGACCTGAGCCGAAGTCGGCTGCTCAACCAACTGAGCCACCCAGGCGCCCCCATGGAAGTCTTTAAAAGACTCTCCAGTTGGGTGATGTGTTGGGTTGGATTAGGTTTGGCGGTGAATAACAGAAAATCCCGAAATGCTACTAGTGGCTTAAATGAGGTAGATGTGTACTATTTTTTCTGGTAAAAGTGAGCAGTCTGGGCTGGAATAATGGCTCTGCTCCACCAAATCCTCAGGGCCCCAGGCTCCATCTTGTCTTGTTACCCTTAGCGTGCACCGCCTTGTCCACAGTGGCAGTCCCAGCTGCAGCCATCAATCTGCATTCCAGCCTGCAAGGAGAAGGAAGGGAAGAGGGGTACAGCCTCTCTCCCTGTGAAGAACCTTATTTTCTGTCACATCCCATTGGCCAGAATTTGGTCACATGGCCACAGCTAGCAGGCTAGGGGACATCATGGTTATTCTGGCTGTGTGCCCTGCTAAACTCCAGACATTCTATTACTTTGGGAGGAGGGGTAAGGATGTTGGAGGACCGACTAGCGATCTGTAATAGCACTCCAGAAGACAAGATGGAAGCTTTAATTAGAGCAGGGCCAGTGGGCAGGAGAGAGGGGGTTGAGGGAAGGCATCCTTTGGTAGAACTGTTTAAAAGTGGAACCCCCTTTTGTTGGGGTAAAGGGAAAGAAGGAATAGGCCAGGATGACTTCAGCCCTTTTTCTGAGTTGGGAGACCCTCGGGGGTGCAGGAGGTGGGGAGAATGGGGGGAGGCGAGTTGTGCTTTGGAGATGCTGAGGGATCTTTGGGACATCAGGGATGCGCGAGGGAGGCTCCTAGGGGGAGGGGAGCAGAAGCCTCACGGCAGAGGCTAGCGGGGAGCTCTAACCTTGCTCCTACCCGCTTTCCCACCGCAGTGCCGCCCACCATCAGCGTGCCCAAGGGCAGGGCCGTGGTGACAGTGCGGGAGGGCTCGCCCGCTGAGCTGCAGTGTGAGGTTCGAGGCAAGCCACGGCCGCCGGTGCTCTGGTCCCGCGTGGACAAGGAGGCAGCGCTGCTGCCCTCGGGGCTGCCCCTGGAGGAGACTCCGGACGGGAAGCTGCGGCTGGAGCACGTGAGCCGCGACATGAGTGGGACCTACCGCTGCCAGACGGCACGGTATAATGGCTTCAACGTGCGCCCCCGCGAGGCCCAGGTGCAGCTGAACGTGCAGTGTGAGTCCCATCGCCCCACCTGGACCACATCAGAGCTGTCCCTCCCGGTTCGCAGCCTGGCCTGCCCCCCTCTTCACCCCTTCGTACACTCCAGTCCAACCAGCCTCCGCCAAGTACTGCGGATACCCCTAACACCTTGCCACCCCCGTGTTCTAAGGTGGGAAGTCTGACCCTTGTCACACTTCCAATACCAAGTGCCCCTCACCCCCATCTGCATTCCCAGGGACCCAGTGAGCAAAGAATAACTGATTTTGACAGGTAGACACGGGAGTTTGAAAGACTCTCAAGGGAGCACGTTGTGTCTGAGACTATAACGATGAGAGTTAACTCACCTTGTGCCAAGCACTACTCTAAGAGCATTTTAATGCATGAACTTATTTAACCCTCCACAGCCCTATAAATAGACTCTATCATTCCCTTATTTTTACAAATAGAGAAACCGAGTCCCAGGATAAGTAACTTGCCTAACGCCTCACTAGCTAGTTAGAGGCAGGGCTGAGATTTGAACCTAAGGCAACTAGCTCCGGGGATCATGCTCTAAACCCCGACGTTATGCTGCTTTTTCGCTACACGGTGGGGTGAGGGGACCCTTTGAGGCAAGACTAAAGGCCCAGTCTGGGAAGCACGGCTGGAGGAAATGGCCGGGAGGGGGGTGGGTATCTGCAGGTCAGGGAGTTCTGAGCGTGGCCATTGTGTTATGTTGCGAGCGTGTATCCGCTCTGAGATCCTTCCAGGCTGCGGGGTGCGGGAGCAGGGTCGAGTGCGTCGCTTTCAATGGGGCCGCTCCTCAAACCCCACTCGGCCCCGCTGACCGCCGCCCCCGCCGCCCCCACCCCCAGTCCCGCCGGAGGTGGAGCCCAGCTCCCAGGATGTGCGCCAGGCGCTGGGCCGGCCCGTGCTGCTGCGCTGCTCGCTGCTCCGAGGCAGCCCCCAGCGTATCGCCTCGGCTGTGTGGCGCTTCAAAGGGCAGCTGCTGCCTCCGCCGCCGGCTGTCCCCGTCGCCGCCGAGGCTCCCGACCACTCCGAACTGCGCCTCGACGCCGTCACCCGCGACAGCAGCGGCAGCTACGAGTGCAGCATCTCCAACGACGTGGGCTCGGCCACCTGCCTCTTTCAGGTCTCGGGTGAGCGTCCCGTGGGTCCCGCCCCACCCAACCGCGCCCACCTGGGACCAGGCTCCACCCCAACTCCAGCCCCCGCCCACTCCCGGACTGGGCCGCGCCCCTTTCCAGTTGCTCGTACTGGGTTCAGGCCCCTGCCTTCCCAAGACCCGCCCATGCCGGGTCTAGGCCCCGCCCATGCCGCCCGGACCTAACCATGACGTCGTTTACAGCCAGATCCCCTCCAGACAGGCTAGATCCCTTCGCCCACGCCCACTCCAGGTGTAGATCGTCTCAAGGTCCGCTTGTACGTGTCCTAAGCCCCCCTCCCCCCGCCCCCGTTTTAGCTCAGCCCCGTTCCTTGGCCTCGGACAGCCCTGCCTGTCTCAAACCCCTCCTTCCCCGGGTTCAGGCTTCTCCCCTCCAGCCCCTGGAGCTCCAAGTTTGGGCCCTTCCCTCTAAAGACCCGCCCACACCACGCCTAGGCCCTAGTTGCCTGACGCATAGGCTTCACCCCTTCTAGCCTCGTCCAATCCCAGCTCTCCATTTCTTGCTTTTTTTTTTTTTTTTTTTTTTTTTTTTGGTAGCAGGTACGCTCCAGCCCCACCCACACCAGGTTTAAACCCGCCCACTCAAGTCCTGGGCACCGCCCCATCCCAGCCATCACGTTTCAAGCCCCTCCGCTTTAATCCGTGGCCCCAGAAGCTGCGGGTGGGGGACTCCCTCTTTTCGTGACCGCAGGCCCAATATGAGGGGCCAGAGCTGTAGCTTAGAGGAGAGAAGACGACCCTCAGCAGCCTCTCTGGAACGTCGTGGGTGGCTCTAGTCCTGCCAGCACACATTTCCTGAGCTGTCACCCCACAGATTCAGGCCCCTCGGTACCCAGAAATCCCTCTCAGCCCATCTCATCATCAAGTCACTCCCGGGTGGGCTGTTTGGGGCTGCAGGCGGGCCTGGGTGAGTCAAAGGGCTGAGGTGAGGGCCGAGGGGAATGCATAGTGGCCAAAGGAGTTGCTGATCCCCCCCTCTCTTCATGAGGGAGAGTTGGTTCCCCACCACTAGACCTGGTGGCAGCACCCCAGGAGGAGAGCCACAGTTGTGCCTGTGCCCTTCTGCACCCCAAGCTCTCCCAACAGACCCTACTGACTGGGTGCCCCTTTAGTCCTCATTTGGATTTCCTCACTCAACAGCAAGGGGCCAGGACGGGTCACTTCCCAGCCCTTCCCCACCCCACCCAGCCCTGTCAGCCAGAGGCCCCTGTGACATTTCCCACCTCCTTCCCCTCTCCCCTGTTCTCCCATACTTTCCTTGTCTCCCCACCTTTTTGTCTCTCTCTGTCCTTCTCCTTTCTCTTCTCTTCCTTGTACCTCAATATCCTTACCCTTCTTTGTGTCTTTTTCCCCATCCTCTTTCCTGTGTCCTCTCTAATATCCCTCCCCCGTGTCTTCCCAAATTTCTCTTTTCTCTGGCTTTTCCTTGGCCTTTCCTCTCTGTTCTCACCAATACTACCTCTTGGAATTCCCAATCTCCCTTTTCTCCATTTCCCACCTTCCCTGTGACTGTACCTCATTCTCCCAATCTCCTCCTCTCCCACCGTCTCCTCTTGTCACTATATTCCCTTTCTCTTTGTCTCCCCATGCCCTCCTCTCTCTGTTCCTCGCCATCTTCCTCTGTCTCCCTTTCCGGCACTCCCTCTCTCTGTATCTCTCCCCATCCCCCACCCTCCCCGGCCCCACGCCCCCATCCCCATCCTCTCAGCCAAAGCCTACAGCCCGGAGTTTTACTTCGACACCCCCAACCCCACCCGCAGCCACAAGCTGTCCAAGAACTACTCCTATGTGCTGCAGTGGACCCAGAGGGAGCCTGACGCTGTCGACCCCCTGCTCAACTACAGACTCAGTGTCCGCCAGGTGGGCCAAGGGGGACAGGGGCCCGGGTGCAAGCTGACCCTGGGAATGTCCATCAAGCCATGGGAAGGGGTTGGAGGCAGGGCCTGACCCCCTTATAGACAACTCTTCAGACCTAGAAAGTGTTCTGGACACAGCAGCAGAAACTGGGAGGCTCTAGGGACCTGCCCCCTCTGGACTCCTGCTCTGGGCACAGGCTTGAGAATTGAGCTGGGTCTGCTGGATTCAGACAGGAAAAAGGGCAGAGCCACCAGCTGTGTTCCCAAAATGTAGAATCTGCTCTTGGGTCAGGAGCTTAAGGTGGGGTGTGGGGTCAGTCTCGTCCACAGGATCTCTAGAATGCAAGGCCAGAGCTATGCGGATGTTTTGTATAGTCTCCTTCGGTGTAGTTTTGCCCAAGGGGCATTAGGTGTGGAGGGTAAAAGTGTGGCTCTGGGGCAGACTGCCTAGGCTAGAATCCAGCTCTGTATGAGCTAGGGCAAACTGCATCTGTTTGGCCTCAGTCTCTTCATCTGTAAAATAGGAGTAATTATAATGTTCCACCTCATAAAAGTGTTATTTTGAGGAGTAAATGAGTTAATAATGGCAAATTACTCTGAATAGCGCCCAGCACACTTTTGTTGTTCGGTACGTGTTGCTATCGCTTACTAAGACAGCTCTAGGAGGCAGGCATAGAAGGAGTGATTGTCCTATCTCACAGATGGGGAAACTGAGGGTCTGGGTTCTTAGTCCTTTATGCTTTCTGCTCCCTGACACTGCCCCCACCCCACCCTCCAAGTCTCACCAGGGCCTGGGCTGGTGCTCTGGTGGAGGGTGTGGCCCGCTGGGCATCTGGGAACTCCCTGTATCTACAGTTGAATCAGCACAACGCCATGGTGAAGGCCATCCCAGTGCGGCGCGTGGAGAAGGGGCAGCTGCTGGAGTACATTCTGACCGACCTCCGTGTGCCCCACAGCTACGAGGTCCGCCTCACACCCTACACCACCTTCGGGGCTGGTGACATGGCCTCCCGCATCATTCACTACACAGAGCGTAGGTGGTGGTGGTGGTGGTGGTAAGGGGGGGCCCATCCCATACCCTGGGGACCCCTTCCAACCTCACCACATGGATCCAGAGCTTGGGTCCCCCCACTGTGTCGTGTTCTACTCTGTCACCCCTCTGGACCCCAGTCCTGGTTTCGGGAACCCTGTCCCCTGGTGCCAAGCCTGGGCACCCTCTGTGCAGTCCCACACCTCAGTTCTGACTTGGTTTTCCTACTTTGTTTCTCAGCCATCAACTCTCCCAACCTGTCAGGTGAGACAACTCCCTCCCACTTCTTCTTCCCTTTGGGGACACAAAAACTCCCGTGGTGGGAGGAAAAGACCCTGAGAGATACTCAGAAAATGGGTGGAGGCCAGCAGCTGGAAGGAGAAGCCAAGGGGAACAGGGCTGGGCTTGGAGACATGTATATCCAGGATTTATTCTGGGGCTTACAGGTGGTGTGGCGGGGATAGGGGGGTCAGGGGTGGGAGACGTCTTGAACTCAGGGCCTTTCCTCTTCAGCCAGTACCATTCACAGTCCTTAAAAGAAAAATAGAGACCAGGCTAATCCACATCCCCTGTTCTCTCTGGCAGGGGTACTTAATCTGAGACCCAGGAAGCTGCTCCCCACAAAGGATCTGTGTATAGATAGAATTCAGGGGGGTCCGTGATCCTGGAACATAGAAGGGCATACAATTACTTCTTCATTTTCCCTAACTTCTAGCAGAAGTTTAACATCTCCTTCAGTGATGAACGTAGGCGACAAACCGCAGTAGTAACATCACTACCTGTGACTTTGTCATCAGTACAAACCTGGTGCTTTCACATCACCTTAAAGTTGTTACAGCTATTTCTAAATATCATTAACATTCATTAGAACTTCAAAATCACAGCAGTTATTAGACCCAACACTAGATCTTGTTATTTAATTAGATAATAAAGAAGCCCACTTATTATTATTATTACAACACAGATTTGTTTTTTAAATATTTTGACAGCTGTATCTCAACATAATTGATTTCCTTTGTAACCCTGTGTATTTCATTTTATGCATCTAAAATTATTATTCTGAGATGGAGTCCTTAGCCTTTACTAGATGACAGAGGGTCTGTGGTGCACAAAGGTTAAGAAGTTCTGTTCTGGGAACAAATTTGTCAGGGGCCCAGTTGCCTGGTTTCTCAAGCCCTGAGATCCTGGGTCCACCGTTTGGATGCACAGGACCTGCCTTGGGGTGGCCAGGGAGGGCAAAGCTGGACCAGGGGACCCAAGGAGCCTGACCCTCTTTGTCTCATCCCCACCCTCACCCCAAAGCAGACAACACCTGCCACTTTGAAGATGAGAAGATCTGTGGCTACACCCAGGACCTGACAGACAACTTTGACTGGACACGGCAGAACGCCCTCACCCAGAATCCCAAGCGCTCCCCCAACACCGGTCCCCCCACTGATATCAGCGGTACCCCTGAGGGTGAGGACATGGCCTGCTGCAAGGAATGAAGGACAGCATCAGGGAGGGGTCTAGTGCCAGGGAGGCCAGTCTGAGGCGGGGAACACAGCCCTTCCCTCAGGGAGCCATAGTCTGAGGGGGAGACACAGCCCTGCCCTCAGGGAGACCCAGTCTGGGGGGGAG
>NW_026057580.1:5027595-5103953 GCF_023721935.1 Panthera uncia
GGGGGAGACACAGCCCTGCCCTCAGGGAGACCCAGTCTGGGGGGGAGACACAGCCCTGCCCTCAGGGAGACCCAGTCTGGGGGGGAGACACAGCCCTGTCCTCAGGGAGTCCCAGTCTGAGGGGAGACAGCACCCTGCCTCAAGGAACCCTAATTTGAGGGGGAGACACAACTCTGTCCTCACGGGGATTCGGAAGAAGAGAGAGTACAGTAGAGCTCAGAACTGGCCCAGACTCCAGTGCTGTGCTGTGAGGCAGGGAGGACAAGGTGCCGTGGGGGTCAGATGAAGTCAAGGCAGTGAAGGAATCAGAGGGGAAGAGGCCTGTGTGGGGTGAGGCGGAGGCTGCTGGTGCATCTGCCCCTTCCCAACAGGCTACTACATGTTCATTGAGACATCAAGGCCTCGGGAACTGGGGGACCGAGCCCGTTTGGTGAGTCCCTTGTACAATGCCAGCGCTAAGTTCTACTGCGTCTCCTTTTTCTACCACATGTACGGGAAGCACATTGGTGAGTCGGAGCACCAGGTGGTCTGCCCAAGCGTTGCTGGGGCTGGGAGGAGAGAGGGAGTCCACAGGAGGCTGGGTATTGGCCCATGTGAGGCCTGGGCTTCCCAGCTTAGCTGAATCATATCCTTGGAGGGGGTGTGGGCAGAATCTGGGCAAGGGAGGAAGGCAGAGCCAGCTTGTCTGAGGTTTTGAGATGATGAAGGCTTCCTGAGTCTGCAAAGAAAATGGCTCCAGCCGGACAACATGCAAGTCTTGGAGGAGATGGAGAAAACAGGTAAGAGGTTGCATGTATTGAGTGCCTGTCAGGTGCCAGGTGACCTCCTGGGAGCTCTGTCTCCGTGGTCTCATTATCTCTCACAACCAACAGGTGAGGGCGGTGTTACCATATAAATCAGAGAGGTTAAGCATTTTCCCCGAGATCACACAGCAACCCGAGTTGTCTTCCTCCCCGAAGCCCTAAACACAGAATTGGGAGGGTGCTGTTTTGTGAGCAATGAGGGGAAGTCCTGCTTCTTTTTTTTTTTTTTTTAATTTATTTTTGGGACAGAGAGAGACAGAGCATGACCGGGGGAGGGGTAGAGAGAGAGGGAGACACAGAATCGGAAGCAGGCTCCAGGCTCGGAGCCATCAGCCCAGAGCCTGACGCGGGGCTCGAACTCACAGACTGCGAGATCGTGACCTGGCTGAAGTCGGACGCTTAACCGACTGCGCCACCCAGGCGCCCCGGGAAGTCCTGCTTCTTAAGTGTGGGTGTACATTTGCCCTTGGAAAGAGATGGTAGGAGAGTCACATTAATCAACGAACTCATCATTCAGCCGTCACTTCCAGAGCTCCTGCTCTGGGGCCAGGCATCAGGTGCTGCTACGAACAGGACCGACCAGTTCCCATCCTCGGGGCACCCGAAGTCAAGTGGGAGAGACAGGCATTGAACAGCTAATTGCAGCAGATAAGATTGAGCAGCCACTGTGACACATGTCCACAGCAAGACAGGGGCCAAGACAGCTGGTAACAGGGACTGACTGTGGGGGCTGAGTTATGGAAAACTCTGCTGAGGAAGTGACAGTCTTTAAAATTTTTATTATTTGTTTGTTCACTTATTTAGGGGACAGGCCATGTATTTTGCATGGGTCAAAGGTACAAAAGGTACATAATGAGAGCCCCCTGCTCGTCTCAGTCCTCCTGCTGCCTAGAACCCTTTCCCAGAGGCAACCACTGCACTTAGACTTGGGGGCAAGTTTCCAGAAACGCTTTATGCCTACAGAAGCCAGTACATGTGTGTTTGATTTTGCCCCCTTTTATACACACTGTTCTGTGTCTTGCTTCTCCCTCTGAACTGTACATCTTGGGAATCATGCCTTATCAGACCACAGAAAGTTTCACAGTAGAGGAAGTGACTTTAAGCAAGAGTAGACCTAATGGCTCTTTATGGACAAGTCTCCCCAGCTAAAGTAGTGGGTCACGCTGAACTGATTAGCCAGGATGGGGTAGGATGGAAGGTTCTGCGTCCACTGGGGCCTCCAGACCATCCACCCAGACCAATGCACTCGTGGCTGGGTCTGGAATTTGTGGGAAGATTCCTGTGGGGTAGGTGGGTTGGGTGACCAGCCCTGCGCTGCCCAGGCCTGTCGTTTCCATTTGGCTCCTCATTTGGCCTTCCTGAGGAAGACTCTGTAAGCATCAGATCTGGACAGGAGGACTTTCCAGTAGGGATGCCATGGAGGGGCCCCCTGTCCCATGTCATGTTACTGCCCTGCCCTGCCTTCTTCATCACCATACTTTCTAGGCCTCCAGTACCTGATCCGGTCCCTGCCTCCTTCTCTGACCTCATTTTCTGCCACTCTCCCCCTTGGCTCCTACTCAGCTTGAGCACACTGGGCTCCTTGCTTTCCTTTAAATACTCAGGGCAGGTTCTTGCCTTAGAGGACTTTGCTCATGATGTTCCCTGGACTGGAACACTCTTCTCCTCCCCTCATTCAAGGTCTCCTCCTCAGAGAGGTCCCTGAAAGCCCCAACTAAAATACCTCTTTATTCCTTTCCCTGCATTGTTATCTTTATCATGCCCATCACCAATAGAATGTAAGCTCCAGGAAGGCAGGGGTCTTTGTCTTATTCACTGATGTATATCTAGTGTCTAGAACAGCCCTTGGCACGTAGTGGTGCTTCATTAGTTGAATGAATGAATGAGAGGGAGGTCTGAGATTCATGAACCCAAAGTAACTTCTAACCATGAGGCTCTATGAAAGTCCTTTTTCAGTTGTGAGGATAGTCATGAAAGGTTCTTCAGTCAGCATTTAATTATTGAGAACCAATACCAGTTTGATGCAGACTTTCCCTCAAAGAGTCAAATGAGGAGGAGATGTTAATCCCAGTAACTATCACACCACAGAGCAGAGAGTGGTCTGGGCCTGGAGGGCTGCAGTTGAAGGACCCAGGGTTCACAGGACACATAGAGGGCTCCCAACTCAAGCCTAGGAAGACTTCTTGGAAGAGAGGACATTGCAAGAAGGATTTGGCCAGGGGAATGTGGTAGGGGAGGGAGTCTCAGGCAGCTGGAAAAGCCTGAGCAAGAGCCCAGAGGCTGGAAAGCTGGGGTATATCTAGGCTCCAGCATGTAGTCCACTTTGGCTTTGCAGGAGGCAAGGAAGATAGGGAAGAATGAAGTGAGCAGGCCCACCATTAAGGGAGGCTGAAGGTCTTGGGCCCTGGCTGATCCCTGTGAAAGGCGGTCCGGAAGCCCCCTGAGCAGGGGAGATGCTGGAGATGATGGGGTGCTCAGGGGAGAGGACAGAAACCCAATTTTTGTTTAAGTAGTAAAAAGGAGGGGTTCCCCCATTAGTGTCCTGGGGGCAGGGTGGTAGAGGAAGAAGAAAAGGTGGAGATTGAGGGGGATAGGAACAGGGGGAAGAGCTCCAGGACAGGGAAGAGAGAAAGGCCCCTTTGGAGCTGGTAAGGAGACTGAAAAGTATTGGGGCTTGCCTCCTGGCCCCCTGGAAGCTTGCTGCAGCCCTGTCGTGGCCCCATCTGTCGGTGAGGGTCCCCACCCAGGCCTAGCTCTGCTGCTTGGGAGGGGGTGTTTCTTGCTGTCCAGTTCCCTCCTCTTCCTTCCTTTGCTACCCCACCTGGCAGCTCTGGGCACCAGCTGTCCCCAGACCTTGTGTCTCGCTGGCTCTCCTCAGTCTAAGCCAACTCCTTTCATCTCAGGCAGGTAACATTTGGTGGCTCTCCCCCACCAGGGGTCTGTCTATCTGGTGTCACAGATGGTGTGCCTTTGTCTGTGGGCAGAGCCATGGAAATGCCAGCCACCGGGCACTGTCTAAGATTGATTCCCCTTCCCTCTGAGCCAGGTCTTTCACATCACTGGGGGCTTGAGGTGGGCCGGAAGAGCCAGGAAGGGGCATGACATCGCCTGGGTGCTCTTAGCCAAGCCATGATTCCCTCCTTCTTTTCCGGGGCTCCCAGCACCTCCAGAATTCCAGGCCTCTGTGGCTGTGGGCAATGGGCCTCAGCACCCTCCGTCTAATGCCCTCAAAATTGTACTTTCACTGTGCTTACCATGGCTGTGTAGCACAAATACTAACATCTCTCTTTAAAGAAACTCACTGCTCTTGTCCTAGCTTTGTCCTAAGCATCAGTATTAGAGAAACTGTGAGTTGGAAGGACTGGCTTTATTCATTTCTTAAAACATACATATAAGTATTGAAAATTTTAAAATTTTAAAGTCCATCCCTATGCCTCCAGAAATCATCCCATGTATCATGCCCTGCCAGGGGTATGCCCTGTGTGCTTTGGGAATCCTGCTTTGTGCTCAGTCATAGGCCCTGCTGCCCTGGGATAACTCCACTGTTGAGAGGAGGAAGGGGTGTGTGTGTGTGTGTGTGTGTGTGTGTGTGTGTGTGTATGCCGGGGTGGGGGGAGGATTAGTTGACTAGAAAGGAAGGGGAGAGGGGCACCTGGGTGACTCAGTTGGTTAAGTCCAACTGACTTTTGGCTCAGGTCATGATCTCATGGTTCATGGGTTCAAGCCCCGCGTTGGGCTCTGTGCTGACAGCTCAGAGCTGGCCTGGAGCCTGCTTCAGATTCTGTGTCTCCCTCTCTCTCTGCCCCTCCCCTGCTCACGCTCTGTCTCTCTCTCTCTAAAAAATAAATATACATTAAAAAAAAAAAAAACAAAGGAAGGGAAGAAATGAACGAAAATTTGCAAGTTGTCCTGATGAATTGAAGCCCTGCTGCTGTCTTCTCTTTCCTGTGTGGAGGTCCCTCCCCCGGGAAAATGGGACAGTGAACCAGTCTGGGATGGTGCTGTGGGCAGTGGCAGAGAGGAGGGTTTGGGGAATGTGGAAGGGTAGGGGTGTCCTTGTCCAGACCTCACTGCCCCCCCCTCTTCATACCCACCACAGGCTCCCTCAACCTCCTGGTGCGGTCCCGGAACAAAGGGGCCCTGGACACACACGCCTGGTCCCTCAGTGGCAATAAGGGCAATGTATGGCAGCAAGCCCATGTGCCCATCAACCCCAGTGGGCCCTTCCAGGTGAGTCACCGGGTGTGGGGGCCCCCGAGGTTCTCCCAGCCCTTGGGCCATTGCTCTGACCAGGGAGCACTTAGGAGGACTTCATGCTCTTTCTGGGGAGCTGGGGAGAAACTCAGGCAGGGTAGGGAGGGCTTTCAAGTGGACTGAAGGGAAGGGATTAGGGGCTCTGCCTGGCAGAACACCCCTAATCCCTGCTCTCTGACCCCACCCCAGATTATTTTTGAGGGTGTTCGAGGCTCTGGCTACCTGGGGGATATTGCCATAGATGATGTCACGCTGAAGAAGGGAGAATGTCCCCGGAAGCAGATGGATCCCAACAAAGGTGCCAGATGGGAAGGGATGGGGGAGCCGAATCTATGGGGAGCTGTGTAGGTAGGCACCTGTCCGTATCAGGAGAAGGTGCTGGTGTCTGAATGGTGGTTCAGAGTGACTAGGTGGTGGGATGTGTGCGTCAGTGACTATTTGAGCAGGTGTTGGTGTGTTTGGTACCCACCTTGGGCTCCACGTTGGCTCAGGTTATGGGGCATATGTAGGGCAAGGAGAAGACTAAACTCTGCCCTCCTGTGAACTTACTGAGTTATTTACAGTACCCGAGTGCCTCCTGTGTCTGCGTCCAGGTATGTGTGGGTGCAGATGTGAACGTGTGCCCCACCCCCCAGGGCCAGGTGTTTGTAGTTATAACAGCTGGAATTTGCTGAGTGATGACCATGTACCAGGCAAAGTACAAAGCCCTACATGTATCTGATCTCATTTAACCCTGATGACAGCCCTCTGGGGTAGCACTTACTATTAGACTCATTTTACAGATGGGGAAACTGAGGCCCACTGAGGCCAGTAAATTGCTCCGTGTCTTAGTGAGCTGCAGAGCCAGGATTTGGACCCTCTCAGGCTCAAAGTTAACCCCCACCCCACGCCACTAGACGTCTGTGCTTATAAGTATGTCTGCACAGTGAGGGCAGTGTCTCACTTTAGGTCCCCCAGAGAGAGGGGGAAGCCTGCTAGTCCCTGACATGCTGAGCTGATCAGAGCCCTGGCCTGTCTCCCTTTTCTCTCCTGTCACAGTGGTGGTGATGCCAGGCAGTGGAGCCCCCTGCCAGCCCCACCCACAGCTCTGGGGGCCCATGGTCATCTTCCTCTTGGCGTTGCAGAGATGATGAGAGCTGCGTGGCCCCCCCACCCGGCCCCCGGCACACCAAAGTGTCCGCATCGTACCAAAGACTGACCCTCGCCAGCCGGGGTGCCCAGGGGCAGGGCCGGCCCGCCAGGGAGGGGGCCTGCATTGGCTGCGAGGATGAGCAGAGAACAAGGACAGAGGCCCGGCGCTGAGGCCCTGGAGACAGTCGTTTGACACACGCACACACTCACACACTCACACTCACACACACAGAGATATATTAAAGCACAAGTTTCTATCCGACCTGCCAGCACCTTCTTTTCTGCGGAGACAAGGGACTCGCCCGAATGGCGTCCACCACCCCAGAGACCTCGGCGCCACATAGGCCTTGTCCAACTGCACCTGTGGCGTGTTTCTGACCTTCCCACATTCCTAACTCAAGGCTGAGCCCCGGCCCAGTGGCTTTACCAGACGGGAGCCAGCAGAGGAGCAGACTCAGGAGCCCCACCCTTGGCTGGACTCTGGGACTCCCTGGGATGGGGGAGGCCTGGGTCAAAGGAGGCCAGGGGGTACTTTGTGAGCTCTGTGAATGTCCCCATGCAGGTGATGGCGAGGGAGGTCAGGCACCTGTTGCACGCACCTCTGTTTACAGGGCGAGAGCTGGAAGGTGGAGATCCCAGGTCACCCTGATCCCTTGACCTGTTCCTTGGACGTCATATCTCACCTCGACGTGCCCCTTTGAAGGGACCCAGCACAGGGTCCTGGGCCTGGGCAGTCTGAAGACTGACACCTTCCCTTCTACCCCATCCAACCCCCACCCCACCCTACGAGGAGCTGGATTCCTGAGAGCACAGTCCCCACCCTAGTCAGCTGGCCTGAATTCAGCACCCACCTGCATCTCCGAGGAGCCGGGAGGGGTGGAGGCCGGCTGTTTTCTGGGGTGAGGCTTGACTTTGAGAGGGGCAGAGGAGAAAGCCTGCTTTTGTGAGTTTGTGCCCCCATGGCATTTGGGAATAGAGTGGAAACTTCATTTCTTATATACTTGGCATGAAGGAGTGCCCTGGATAGGAGGGTATACATAGAGGGGGTGCCCCTGCAAAGCACTGTCTAGTTGGCTGTTCCCTTCCCTGCCCAGGGTCAGTGAAGGGGTGGGGGGTGTGTGTGGTGGTTTGTAGAGCAGCAGCAGAGGGTGGGGCAGTTGCTGGCCTCCACGTTGCCTGGGAGCCGAGCTCATGCCCTGATCCATGAAAGGGCTCCCTGTCCTTGGGTTCTGGGATAGGAACCTAGATGGGCAGGGTGGAATCTAGACCAGTCCTTCTCAACATCACCCGTGAGACCCCAACCAGCCGTCTATGGGAGAGATGAGGACCAGCTCTTTCCAGGGTGAGCCTTCACGCTTGCGTACATGTGGCTGTGTGTGCACGCACATGTGTGCACGTGCGTGGGCCAATCTGTGTCTGTGTAGCACTGTGGGGACGTCTCTGGGCAGCAGTGTGTACGAATATGAGTCTGCATGTGCAATTACACATATCTGTCTGTGAGGCCGGGTCTAAACCCTGTCTCAGTGAGTGCCTGTGGATGTCAGCATGCACGTCCGCCTTCAGGAGGGACACGAGTGTTTGTAGGGGGCTGGTGGAATATACCACTTCCGGCCCTAGTCTGTAGTCTCAAGCTGCCTGCCACCGCCTGAATTTCTACCTTTCGTCCCCTCTGGATGACAAAGAGTTTACAGATGACCCTATTGAAATGCAAGCACCTTTGGTGGGGGTTGTCACAGGGATTCACCCGGAGCATTCTGCAGGGACAGTTGCCCAGAAGGGGCAGCACTGCAATGCCAAGAGGCAGGCAGGGGACCAGAGGACAGGCCTGTGTGATCATCATCACCCACAGCTGGCAGGGGGCTGAGCCAGGCCTGGAGCAGGGCCTTCTGATGCCTGACCAGCCTGGCTGCCTTCTTGGCCCAGCCGAAGCCTCGGTCCGAAACGAGTGGCTCCAGGTTCCCAGAACACACTTCCATCACGCCGGCTGGGTATTGTTCCTTAATTGTCCCATCTGTGCAGGGTCTGCTGCCCCGACTAGACTGTGAGTTCCTCCTCTGAGCCTTCCAACCTTCTCCCCCACCCCCGCTCCCAACCTCAACGCCCAGCACAAGTGGGCCTGTTATGGAAACCACAGCGGGCTTTGCCCAGCCGGAAGGATGATATTAATCGGTAGTTCCCAGCCCTGGCTGCAGAAGAGAACCACCTGAGGGTCTTTTAGAGAGCCATGATGCTTGGGTCCTACCCCCAGAGGTTCTGATTTGATTGGACTGGTGTTCAGCCTGGCATCAGAAATGTTTAAAAGCTCCCCAGAAGAACCCGGGAGTGGGAACCAGTGGCCTATCACCTGCCAAGTGCTTCCTTTGTGCCCTTGCTGGGGTGGGTATGGAGATCCAGGGATGAAAAGCACCAGGTACTTCCTCCTTGGGACACTGAGGTCCTGGGTCCTCACGTGTGGATGGGTGAGGCTGGTGTGTGTGTGCGTGTGCATGCAGGCAGGTCTGCAGGGAGTGTGGGTGTCAGTGTGTATTAGCATTAACAGTGTGCGAGGAGAGCACTTAGAGTGTGCCAGTCAGTGTGTGTGGGGGGGGGGGGGGGGGAAGATGGGGTCTGCAAGGAAGGAGTGTCTTTGTGCATCTGTGTGTGCCTGTGATTCAGCACCTCTGTATCAGTGTCACTTGTGCTGTGTGTGTCTTTGAGTGCCTGTGGGTGTCAGCACCGTTGTGCTGGTAGGTGGCCCATCAAGACCCCCAGCCCAGGGGAGACCAGGCTGGCAGGATCCAGTGCATCTCCCCCTGGGGCAGTCTCGCCCTCTGGGTCAGGGTGGCTGAGGCATTTTGTGGCCTTAAAACAGGGAGTCCAGGGTCAGCCCTCATGGTGTTGGGGTTTGTTCAGCCCTGTTGCCCCTGATTTGATGTTTTGGGGAGACCCCTAGGGCCAGGTGCTGTACAGTTAGGAGAGGGGAAGTCTCAGCTTGGCTGTCCTGCCCCTGGGACCACAGACAGCCCTCCAGGGTGCCCAGCTAAGCCTGCGGACGACACGCCCATCTCCTGGAATGCCCCTCCCACTTGCCTTCTCCGGTATATTCTGCCACCTCTTTCCCTTTCATTCTTTCTCCCTGTGCTCGCTGGCTCAGGCTCTCATGGCCAGGGTGGGCCTCAGAGGTCTGAGCCCCTCACCTTGTAAATGGATAGGAGCAGGGGTGGGGGGGGGCTGGCCCAAGGTCACATGGCTAGTTGGGGTGGAGCCAGCCTTGGAAGCCGTGCTCTACAACCCCGAGGGTGTCACACTACTGGCCACTGCCTCCTGCTGGCAGCCAGACTGCCCTGTCTCTGGGTGCTGGTACAGATGTGACTGGGCACCTGCTCTAGGAAAGGTGCTCCCTCCCTGCCCCAAATTCTGGCCTCTCATCCCAGGCCACCGCCCCTCCCACCCCAGATCAGGCCTGGGTGCCCTGTGAAAGCTGCATCCCTCTGCCCACCCAGGCTTTAGCTACTGCCCAGGTTCCCAGACAGAAGGGACTGTTTCCCCTCCCTGCCCTCTGTCTTCACATGAGCCTGGGCTCCGAATGAAGGTCAGTGTGTCCTTGTGTCCTCATCCTGTGGACTTATCCCTAAGGACCAGGAGGGCAGGGGTGAGAGTGTACAAATTCTTGTATTTTCTTCTCCCTGGATTCGAGGGGGTTGGGGGGGGCGGATTCCAAGGTCTGTCCCAAGGAATGGGGTGAATGAGCCTGCACTGGGGAGTCCCTGTGGGGCCCCTGGTTGAGGTTCTGGGCTCTGGGGAGCCCTCCTCATTTCCACAGGCAAGATAGCACGCCCCTTTCTGTTGAGTCAGTGCTATGTGTGAGGCTGTGTGTCTGTGAGGGTGAGGGTGGGGGGGGTGTGCATATGAATGTGTGTGAGGGAATGTGTGTGTGAGGCGTGTGAATAGGTGTGAGGGTATGTGCTGGAGTAGAAGGACCACTCTTTCCTAGAGATCCCTGGACCCTTAGAGCTGGAAAGGACCTTAGAGACCATTTAATCCAGTGCCCACACTGTACAGGTGAGAAAGCTGAGGTCAGAGAGATGGCACTTGTCCACCATCACCCCTCCCTCATGTCACCTGCATTCGTTTCCCAGGGGCTCCGCTAGACGTGCCCTCCCTCCTGGCACCTCCCCACCCCCCACCACCGCTCCCATAATCACAATCTCAGCTCGACTCTGCAGGGCCCTCTGCCCCTGTGGCCTCCAAGCACCCTTCCTGCCCCAGGTAGCCAGTTCACCAAGGCCTTTATCCCCAACCCAGAAGGGGCAGGGGAAGGAGGGGACTGCTCCAGCCTTGAGGCCTCATAGACTTGAGAGAAAAGCCAACCCCTCCATGCCCAGGCTCACCCCACCACCAAGGTAAAAGCACAACAGGAGACCCTCATTATTGGGTGAAAGGTATTGGGGTCGTTGTAGTCACACGACCCCGTCCTCACCCCTTTGCCTTGCTCTCTGTCTCCACCCCAGCCTCTGTCCCCCCCCCCCTTTGTTCCTCTTTCACCCCCAAGCCCCCCGAAATGTAACCTCTAGTTGCGGACGCGGATGTTTCAATAAATAAAGCTGCAGTGTTCTGGTGCTTCGGGTCCGGCTGTGTGTGGGGCGGCAGGTGGGCCGGGAGGGGGCGCTAGTGAGCTGCTGGGGTTCTTTTCAGGTCAGGGTGAAGAGCCTTTCTCTTTGCCACCTGCCGTTATGGGTCCTCCTCTGCCTCCCCGACAGTGGGAACCTACGTTCCGGTCTCCAGCCCAATGCATTCAGTGTCCTCATTGATTTATTCCTTCAAGAAACACTGGCCAAATACCACCTTCGTGGAAGCTTCTGCTAAGTGGGGGAGATGGACACTAATCTAATCATTATACCAGGAAGCACATCATTATCAATACAACTAAGGCTGTGAAAGAAAGTAAGAGCATGTTCTTATTTGGGTTGGAGATTCAGGGATGACTTCTCTAAAGAAGAGGCATTTAGGAGACACCCAAAGAATGATTGGGGTTGGCCTACCAGGGCAGAGGGGGTCTTCCAAGCAGAGGGAACACAGCATGTGCAGGCCTAGAGAGCTGAAAAACCATAGAAGGCTCAAGGAAGGAGGAGGAGGATGAAGAAGGAGGAATAAAGTTGGTCAACCACCGTATGAACTTGGCTTTTTGCTTCTCGGCACCCCGGCCTACCGTCCCTCCTCTGCTCCCCTACCCGATCCCCTCACAATCCTCCCCTCACAATCTCTGGGTTCCTTCCTGGCTCCATCAACCCCACTATGCTCTCCAATTGGTGCTGCCTCCATCATTCACCACCAATGAGCTGCCCACTTGCCCCTGAATCATTTTGTACCAACCTTGTCCTTTTTCCCAGACCCTCCCAGAATCCTAGAATTTCAGAGCTGAGAGGTCCTTAAAGGTCACTTAATTTCAACCATCTATCACTGTTTTCCTTAGGAGAAATAGCTTGCCTACATCACAGGGGCAGGAAGTAACGAGGAAAATTCACTCTCCCGTGCACACTTGTGCAGTGACTCCAAATCAAGGGCATGGGTGTCATGATACAAACTACAGCAAGATCAAGCAAATGACAGGAAGAGTCTCACATTACTTGGTTACAATGACTCAGGTAAGTAGAGCAGATAGTTTCACTTCCATGCTCCAGATGGGGAAAGTGAGGCTCAGAAAGGTGACAAGACTAGGGGTTCCCTATCCCAGCTTTATCAGATCATATCTGGGATAACTTGGGATTATTCTTCTAAGAGCCAAGGACCCACCACTTGGTTAGGTTGGCTCATTGTGTACAAGCAAGAGAGACCCACTGTAGCTCACTCAAGTACAGGAGCATTATTGTAAGGACGTACATAGTGAAGGGGACAGCCACTCTCAGAAATCCAAACACAAGAGGTGTGAGAGGGATGGGATTCTTGAACCAGATGGCATTCTGGATTCAAGGATGACCTAGGAGTTTATGACACTTCACCTGTAACAATGGCCACAGATCCTTATCCTACCTATAGAGGGGAAGTCTAATTCCCTTCTTCTTGAATCTGTATTAGTCTTAGTGACTTCTTTGGCCAGTAGAATATGACATTGTGAGATGAAGATGTCTTCAAGGCCCCTTAGGACATTCTCTCTGGGAGCACTGAACTACCACATAGGATGTCCAACTCCCCTGAGACCAACATGCTGGGGAGACCACATGAAGGGCTCCAGTTGACTTTCCCAGTAGAGCTCAGACTTCCAGCCATCCCCCTGTTCCCTCAAAGCACTAGCTATGGGAGTAGAGCTGCCTTGGACCATTCAGAACGGACCTTCCACTAGCTGAATACCTTTGCCAACGCCACAAGAAACAGAAGACTCGTCGAGCCAAGCTTTGCCCAAATTCCTGACTCACAAAATCAAGGGATATAAATAAAATAATTATTATTTAAAGCCCCTGAGGTTGGGGGTAGTTTGCTACAACAGCAATAGATAAGCACCCTGGAGTGATTCAGCCACTTTCCTTTCTTCACTTTCCACTTGGCCCACATGGTTCCTCTCCTGACTTTCCTACATTAGCCTCTCCAGCTCCAACTGTCCTTCACAACTTTCCAATGGCAGCTCCCCTTCAGTCCCGATCACTGACTCAGCCTCTCTAGAGAAAGGGCCGGCTGGACTGGCCCACCATTTTGTGCCTAGTCATAAACGCATCATTGGGCAACCAGCTGACTGGCCACCCTGGGGTCAGCCCTGGTCTAATCAGCTGGGTAGGAGGAATCATGCATATAAAACATGACTGCCTATGGCCTGCTGCTTCTAGAAAGGCTGAGACTTGGCCCCCTTCAGAGGGGCAGTGGCTGGCAGGCACCATAAATGTACCTCCTTGGTCCTCCCCTCTGTCATCTCTCCTCTGATGACCATCTGCTCCCAGGGCCACAGTTGTACAGTGTGTAAACTATGAAAGTGACCCCATCCAAGGGCAAGTCCTAGTGTAAACTATACAGGTAGGTCAGGTAACTTACAGGAACAGTGAGTGCCCTGTATTAGACTTATGATAAGGCAGATATATTTATTTTTGTGTTTAGAAATGGGGAAACTGAGGCTCAGAAAGGTGCTGTGGTTACCCACGCTCATCAACTTAGGAAGGGGGAGAACCCGGAGACAAAGCTAGAGGTTTGACTTTGGGTGCTGTGTCCATTCACATCAACCAGATTCCCTCCTCTTCTTCCTCCCCATTTGGGGTCATTCTGCTTTTCTCACCAGCTCATCCCCAGGGGCTGGGAGAAGCAGGGCCCTTTTCCATGCAGCCCTCCACTTCAGATGGAAAGTGTTCCTGGTCCTGACTTTCTATTTCTAGCTGCCTGACCTTTTTGCATATGTCCTTTGTGGAAAGCTACTATAACACCTTTTTAGAAGGAGGTTGGGTATAAATAAATCCAAGAAAAAAGTCGAAACTCTTCTCCTTGAAGTCACCCCAACCCTGAGTGGAAGCATCTCTCCATACTGCTTCCCAAACCCCCTGCTCCTAAATTCATCTTTCCTGAGCATGAGGCCCTGGCAGCACCCAGCATGTCTCCCTGCCCTGAGGTCAGCTTGGCAAGCCCCCCAAATGCAAATCTCACCACTGAATCCATCACCCTGTCTCTTTAGCAGTTTTTGGTCTTTAAAAATGTTTTGAGCCTTCCATTTCCCTCAGGCCCCATGAGACTCAGCCAGAGCTCAGCTGAGTGGACTCAGCACTTTGCAAGGCCTCATTCCATCTACACAGGCTGCCCTAAGTGGAATCCTGCTCTCAGGGTCCCCATCCCCCACCCCCCCAGAACCACCCACCAATCAACTCTCCTCTGCGAGGCAGCGAGAAGAAGAGTGAAACATGAGTCAGAGAGGCCCAGAGTGCCAAATGTCCCCACAGTGGGTGTCTCGGCTGCCATTTAGAGATGTCCATAATACATTGCTGAGACAGAAGGGCAGATAAGGAAAAAAAAAAAAAATAGGCCTAGTACTATTTCATTTTTTCATATAAAAATATCTGTGTGTATAAGTGTGTGCATTTTTTTAAGTCCAGAAGAATATTCACCGGATTATCTGTCGTTATCTCAGCAATGAAATTTCAGATGCTTCTGACTCACGTTTTTAGATTTTTCTGTATTGCCTGAATTTTTTTATATGAACAGGTATTATTTTTAATAACCAGGAAAAAAACCTATTTTCTCAAGAAAAGCAAAGCCAGAAGTCATCAAGGACTACAGATTAGAAATAAAGGTCACTTTCTGTTCTTAGCATTATTTTTATAACCATACATCACAGAGATGGGGAAAGGGCTTTGAATTCAGGCCTTGGAATCTTTTCCTGCTGATTGTTCAAATAAAAGTACACAGACAATTGGGAGGAAGAAGGAGGATGGGGTTGTGTTGACCAGGGTTGGAGGGGGGCGTAACAAGCCAAGTCATGAGGAAGAGAAAGCCCAGGCAGAGCTAACAACAAATGCTAACGTTGGAGGTACGCCCGACACCGGTGTGCGTGGGGAGGGGTGCAAGCGTGCACGGGGGCTTGCATTCCCGTGCAGGTTTGTGCATGCCCTCTTTGGGACACCTGTGTCAATGGCAGGCCCTGTGCAGCGCTGGTGTCTCCCTCCCTCTCATGATTTTAATGAGGCCTCACTCCAGCCAAGGTGAGTGTGTGGGCGAACGTGTCACATAGTGGGAAGCGGGAGGGCTGTCTTCGGCAGCCAGGGGAGGGCCTGGACGGAGGGGCAAGATCTGTGGCTGGGTCCTTTGCAGGCTGCTCCTCAATCCTCCCCCCACCCCTGCCCCCCATCGGGCAGACAGACCCCCTTGGAAACTCAGACTCTTGATCAGAAGCCTCCAGGCCTCTGCTGATCGTTGCTTCCACTGGTGAGCGGCAGAGAGAAGGGATTAAGGGAGGTGGAAAGTCACAGAGCTGGAGCCCACTGGAAAGAGCGCTCTGAGGAGAGACAGGGATGCCTGGGCCCAAATTCCGGCTTGCAACCTGGAATAAGCGGACCCATCTGGCCTCTGTTTCCCTGTGAAATGGGGGAGGTGTGGGAGGTTTGAACTTGAACATTCTTTCAGGCCTGGGATTTAAAGAAATGAGGGGTTGAGGTATTCCTAAGCAATGCAGAGAAAGGGGACCCCCCACACACAAAAGAAATGGAAACCTCAGTGACATAGCCCTGTTTCTGTTTGTGGGACTGAGCATCTGTCTGGTCTCTGTCCCCCTCCCCAGCACTGAGGCCACTGGGAAAGCTGGTCAGTCTGGTCTCTCCACACCTCAGTCCCTCAGTTGGGTCCCACCCCCGCCTAGAGGTGGGCAGGTGGCACGAACGAGCCCAGCTCGAGCCCTGGGAGTCCTGGCCAGGCACCCTGTGGTGGCGGCGGGGCGGTGGGTGTGGGCGCAGAGCCTGACCTTGGCGGCTGAGGGACCGCGACAGGGAAGGGGGCGCAGGGCTCCTCGCCCAGGGGCGGGCAGCCTGCTGAGCGCCCGCAGCGCAGGCCTGGGAGATGAGCGGGACTGCGGGGGGGTTCTGGCTGAGTCCTGAGGCAGAGGGGTCTTGGCAGTGTCGGCTGGGTGTCAGGATCACCAGAGACTGAACCAAAGACAGAGGAGAGACCCACAGTCTGCAGAGAGGATGGCTGTAGGGTCCTGGAAGACTGCAAGCCGGCCTGGATGGTGGGGGGTGGCAGCTACTAGGACAGGCAGGAGGGTCCCGCTCTCCATAGATCCCAGAGGCATCAGGAAAGTCCTGTTCAATCTGGGCGGCGAAGGGGGGCAGCCCTGTAAATCCACAAGGTTCCCAGAAGGTCGCTGGCCAGCCCCAGACATCCTCTCCTGGAGTGAAGGTGAAGGAGGTGGGAGGTGGGGTCTCAGAGATGTCGCTTTGCTCCCTTTACCCCGAGTCCAGAGATAGGGACAAGATGAGGTGCTGTGGGGTGCAAAGTGCCCCTTTCCCTCTTTGATGGGAATTTGAGGCCCTTTTCTTTGTCTAAAATTTGAAGAGCAGAGTAGTTTCTAGATGCTATTCCCCTGGGGACTCTGGCAGGAGGGGTGTGCTGCATTCTAGCGACTTCTGGCCTGTGGAATGGTGATGGTGGGGCCGGGGGCGGGGGTCCAGGTCTCTTCTCTCAGTTCAGATCCCCAATCTCTGGTGGGTAGGCCTGGCTCTGAGGAATCGGTGCAGCCTCTCCTGTTGGCCTGGAATGCCCCCTGCCCCTCGGGCCTGCTTGGCACAGGGCCACACCTTGTATTCATGAGCAAAACATATATATATACGTGTATATATATATATATATATATATACATATACGTATATATATATGTGTATATATATATATATAGCTATAGCTATAGATAGACATATAGATATATAGATATAGATAGACATGCCGATATATAGTTAGATATAGATATAGACATATGATAGATATATAGATAGATAGATCTAAAGAAAGTGAGAACAGATACGAGACGCCAGTGCCAACTGCATCTCGTATCTGTTCTCATTCATTCATCAAATTCATTCATCAAACACGTATAAATACATACTGTGTGGAAAGCACTGTGCCTCGTGCCAAGGCCCCAGATTTCAGGCTGCTCATGGTCTAGTGGGAGAATAACATGCGTCTAGACATTCAAATCCAACAAACTTTTGTGAGCGCCTGCTCTGCCCAGACACGCACCCAAACTGAAAAGCAAAGAGCACCAATGACATTACATTTGGTGGGCCATGGGTCGGCCCCCCGGCTCCCTCTTCCCCCAACTTCGTCTGAGCCCAGGCATATAGGAAGGAGGGAGAACAGTGACAATGGCAAGCGAGGGCCTGACCCTCAAAACAAATCTTTGCTTTAGGTTCTAATGGGAATCCTGCCTGCTGAAGTGTACATTCTTTTTGTTCTTGGGTGTGATGGGGAGCGGTACCAGCATCTCCCCCGGGGACCCCCTTCTGATGCCTCTGAAGAAAGGCTGTCAGTCTCGCACCCTCCGGGTAGTCAGCTGGCTCATTTCCTTTGGGAAGCAGAGAATCGTGTGAATGGTTCTCACCCCGTACCTGGCACACAGCGAATATGCCACAGGAGTTTGATAAATGGATGAAGAATCGAGAAGTATGTGGTAGACTGTGTTTTCCAAAATTGGCCTCAGTAATGTTCCTGGTCCTGTATTAGCTCTTCCAGAACCTGACCATCCCTCATCAAAAGGTGGAACTCTTTTCTCTCTGACTGAAAGGTGGTTTTGTGACCGCCTCTGCCAAAAGAATGTGATACGGCTCCTCCTGGGTCTGTTTCTCTGGATGCTCACCCTGGGAACCTATCTCTATGCTGGGGGAAAGCACAGGCCACGTGGATGGACCCCATGAAGATGCTCTGGATGGTGGTCCAATAGGAGGTCTCAGCCGATAGGCAACATTGGCTCCCAGGCACATGAGTGAGTGAGCCTCTGGTCACTTCAGCCCCCATCCTTCACGCCACCCTGGCTGGCGCTGGGTGGAGTAGAGATGGCCTGTCTCCACCAAATCCTGCCCAAGTTAGAGATTCCCGAGCAAAAGATAGGTTGTCATTGTTTTAGGCCGCTAAGTTTTGGGGTGGTTTGTTATGCGGTGAGAGATAACCAGAACGATGTGATAGATTTTAAATGGCCACAGATTCTCTGCAACTCTTCCCACCAAGAGATGGAGTCTCCTCCCCAGCCCTCAAATCTGGGCTGCCTTTGACCAGCAGAATACAATGGAAGTGATGTCACGTGATTTCCAAGCCTAAGCCTCAAGGGCATCGCAGCTTCTTTTTGCATGCTCTTAGTGCCTGGAGACTCCGTGAGCAGGAATGAGCTATATCCTCCTAGATCCTGGAGACAAGAGGTCCAGCCCACAGGCAGCACTGACCTCCAAACACGTAAGTGAATCCATCTGCAACCATCCTGACTGCGGCCACACCAGGGGTCCTAGGTCAGAGCCCAGTCCAAATCACTGACGCCCAGTCCTGGGCGTCAATGAAACGGTTCTTGTTTGAAGCCACTGCGTTTGTTACACATCAATGGATAATACCTGATAATAATACCAGCTTCTAATTTCTGAATCAACATGTGGAACCGAGAGGTGTTTTGGGTGCCCAGTGCTGCGTGGGGATGGTGGTAGGACACAGGATTCTCGGCTCTAGGAGCTGATGGCCTCGTTGAGTCACGGGGAAAATGAAGTCTCACACCGGAGTCAGATCCCTCGCTGACAGCTCAAACCCATCCTCCCTTCATCATGGGGATGGCATCGTGGCTCAGCAGCACGTGGCTACCCAGCTGCGCCTTGTTTCCTAGCCTCCTCTGCATCAGGATTTGTCACATGACCGGGCTGTCTCCAATGGGATGTGGGAGGGAGTGGTGGAGGCCACGCGGGGCCAGAGCCTATAAGGACAGTGGGGCTGTTTTTCCTCCCTACGGGAATAAAAGGAGCCGGTCTCTGCTTTTCGGTGACGAGAGCTGCTCACCACCCTAGCCAGGATCATTGAGAAAGTTCTAATCCTCTTATTTATGCTTTGCGTTCTCTGTTGTAGGAGGTTAGCTTTATCCTGTTTCCTACTGCCAGCCTCTCCTGCGTCTTATGTCCAGACTAGAAGCTGGGGGCTGGGGTTGGGGGAGGCGGGGGGTGGTTCCTTCCTTAGACCGTGAGCTCCCAGAAAGCAAGGATTTCTGTCTGTTCTTTTTGTTCACAGCTGTGTCTCCAGGCCAGTGCTGGAAACGGAGCATGACAGATAGATGCTTACTAAGTATTTGTTGATTAGATGAATGAACCAGGGAAGGAGAAGTATTTCCTAGTAATTCTGGAAGCTTCAAAAAGGCTTAGGTCAGGGGCCTCAGACGGAGACCCCCTGAGGGCAAGGCTCCCTGCACTTTCTCAGGCTGAGAGCAGTTCTCTGGGAAGCTGAGACCAGTGCAGGGCAAGACTCTTGGCTGTCCCTCCTTGGCCTCCCAGCCCCCTGTGACGTGGCAGTGGCTATGGCAGGAGCCACAGATGGCATCCAATGATGCCAGAGGGTGGTTAAGCACCCTTGGAATGAAGCTTAGCTTCATTACAGCTTGTTTGAAAGAAGAGCCAATTAGGGAAGCAATTTTCCTTGAGCAGTCTGAAGAATGGAGTAAAACGATACCCAATCAGACAGGAAGCCAGCAGCCCCCACACCTCACCTGGCTCTATGGAGGCCCCCTGTCTGCCCCCTCGCCTCCTAGGAGTGCCCCCACCCCACCTCCCAGCCACCTGGATAGAGCCAGTGGGTAGAAAGGGGCAGTCGAGCCCCACCTGATGCCTCAGGGCTCCAAAAGGCGTCTTGACCGATCCCCTCCCCCATCCAGCACTCAACTAACTTAACTTATCGTGGATCTGACCACTCCCAGCTTCTAAGAGCCTCATGCTCCTGGCACTAGGAAGTTCTTGATCACTAAGCGTCCTCTTTGGGGCTGTGATTTCTTTTCATCATATTCTTTGTGGGGAAAGAAAACAGGAAGCACACTTAGGAGAGGCTCAAAGGCCCCTTCAGAACCTCCCTTCTCCATCCGGGAAGCCCTGTGCCTTCTGTCACCAGCAGATGACAGAAAGATGGTTTCCTGGGACTACTACATCGGCCAGGACTTGATGGGGAGCACATGACAGAAACCCAGCTTAAATGATTGAACTAAGGCAAAAGAAAAAAATGGGGGCGGGGAGATTTGTGGGAAGGATTTGGAATATCTCTCCTAATCAAAGGACAAGCATGAGAACCTTGGGGACCACTGGAACCCGGGACTCAAACACTGTCACAAATTCTCCCATTTCTCTCTGGTCTCTACTCCTCCACCTATTGGCCAGAGTCTTTCTGACCCTCCTCCACTCGGCAGGCACCATGGCTCTTCCTCGTGTCCCACAGCATTTCCGCCAGGAGGTGCTGAACCTCTCCCAGCTCCAGTTTGAAGAATCCCAGGGAAAAATTCTGGCCCAGCTTTGAGCACGGGCTCAAGCCTCAGCTGATCATCGATGGCCAAAGAGTGGGAGGCATGATAAATGCCCTCTACTGGGGTCAGCTGGACAGGTGTGGGCAGCTCCCCCAAAGAAGGGGGAGGCCAATCCCAGAAGGAGGCTAGGGCTGGGAAGGCCATATAATAGTTCCCAGTTATGGGGACACAGCTGTCTCCTTCGCTCACTGGGTACCCAGCATCTTGTCAAATAGTTTATCTCATCTCTATTTCTTGAAACAAGCATGAGACAAGGTTCTAGTATCATCCATGATATACAGATGAGGGCCCTGAAGCTCGGAGAAGTGAAATAACTTGCCTCAGGTGACGTAGCTGTTAAGTGAGAGAGCCAGAACTTGAACCCAAAACTTTCGGTGGCATAAGTCGGGGAGGGAGGGAGGTCCAATCCATATAAGCTAAAGCTTGGACACGTGAAGTGGAGCTTATAATACCAGACAGGCTGTGCCATGTGTCCAAAGCAGAGTCTACACAGAGCTGAAGGAAGCCAGACCCAGGGGGCAGAGTTGAGCAGGCACCAGCAATCAAGGTAGGCTTCTTGGAGGAGGTGGCATTTGCCAGCATAGTAGGACAGTTTGGATTGCTCCAGAAAGAGCACGCAGACGAAGAGGCACAGGTGCTGGCAGTTGGAAGCTGGGCTGCTGCACCACAGTGGGTAAGGGTGAGGGGACATGCATGGGCTCAGCAGCATCTGTTTTCATCGGCCAAGTCAGGGGGCTGTGCAGCCCAGGTCAGAAAGGTGGGCTGCAGAGGCCCCGTGAGCAGGACTGGCAGTAGAATATTGTGACCTTTTTTTCGGGTTAAAATGTCCTTATTTTTTTCACAAGAAGTTTTAAAATGTGTGTGTGTGTGTGTGTGTGTGTGTGTGTGTGTTCAAATTGTTACTTAAATTCTAGTTCGTTAACATACAGTATAATATTGGTTTCGGGAGTAGGATTCAGTGATTCATCACTTACAACAGGCAGTGCTCATCCCAGGTGTCCTCCTTAGTACCCATCACTCATTTAGCCCATCCCCCACCTACTTCCCTCCATCCACCCTTAGTTTGTACTCTATCTTTAAGAGTCTTTTATGGTTTCTCTCTTCCCCCACCATATGTGCTTTGGCTTTGTTTCTTAAATTCCACATATGAATGAAATCATGTGGGTATTTGTCTTTCTCTGATTTATTTCACTTAGCTTAACACTCTAGCTCCATCCACATCACCACAAATCGCAAGATTTCATTCTTTTTGATGGCTGAGTAATATTCCATTGTATACATATGTATACCACATCTTCTTTGTCCATTCATCAGTTGATGGACATTTGGGCTTTTTCCATAGTGTGCCTCCTGTTGATAGAGCTGCTATAAACACCGGGGTGCATGTGTCCCTTTGAATCTGTATTTTTGTATCCTTTGGGTAAATACCTAGTCGTGCAATTGCTGGGTCGTAGGGTAGTTCTATTTTTAACTTTGAGGAATCTCCATATTGTTTTCCACAGTGGCTGCACCAGTTTGCATTCCCACCAGCAGTGCAAGAGGGTTCCCCTTTCTCTGAATCCTTGCCGGCACCTAATGTTTCTTGTGTTGTTAATTTTAGCCATTTTGACAGGTGTGAGGTGGTATCTCATCAGGGTTTTGATTTCCATTTCCCCGATGCTGAGCGATGTTGAACATATTTTCACATGTCTGTTTGCCATCTGAATGAATGTCTTCTTTGGAAAACTGTCTGTTCATGTCATCTGCCCATTTCTTAACCGGATTATTTGGGTTTTGGGTGTTGAGTTTGAAGAAGTTTTAAAATGTTTAACTGAAGTGTAGTCGACACGCAATGTTACATTAGTTTCAGGTGTACAACACAGTGATTCCACAAGTCTGTACGTTATGCTGTGCTCACCACGTGTCACCATACAGCCTTATTACAAGACCCTTGACTGTATTACCTATGCTGTGCCTGCCGTCCTCGTGACATTCATTCCATGACTGAAAGCCTGTATCTTCCACTCTCCTTCTTTGCCCATCCCTGCCTCTTGTTCTGGCAACTATCAGTTTGTTCTCTGTATGTATGGGTCTGTCTCTGCTTTTTTTGTTTGCTTGCTTGCTTTGTTTCTTAGATTCCACATATGAGTGAAATCATATAGTATTTATCTTTCTCTGGCTTATTTCACTTAGCGTAATACCCTCTAGGTCCATCCATGTGGTCACAAATGGCAATGTCTCATCCTTTTTTTAATGCTGAGTAATATTCTTGTGTGTGTGTGTGTGTGTGTACCACATCTTTATCCATTCATCTATTGATGGACACTTGGGCTGCTTCCATAATTTGGCTCTTTTAAATAATGCTGCAATACATATAGGGGGGCACATATCTTTTTGAATTAGTGTTCTCATTTTCTCTGGGTAAATACCCAGTAGTGGGATTACTGGATCATATGGTAGTTCTATTTTTAGTTTTTTGAGGGACCTCTGTTTTCCTCTCTTCTCTCCACGGGCTGCACCGATTTACGTTCCCATTAACAGTGCTTTTTCTCCACATCCTCTCCAACACTTATTGTTTCTTGTCTTTTTGATACTAGCCATTCGGACAGATATGAGGCGATATCTCATTGTGGTTCTGATTTGCATTCTCCTGGATGAGTGATGTTAAGCCTCTCTTCATGCGTGTCATGGTGAATTTTAAACAGACATGCTGACAAGAGGGAAAAAGCATTTCTGGAAGATGGGTCTCAAATATTTATTGAGCACGGCAATCCACGGCCTGGGCTAAGGGGAGGGACAAGGCCGTGGGGGTTGGAGTCTCTGCCCTCCCTGCACCCCGTCCTGAGGCAGCACAGGGCTTAGACTTGGAAGCAAGGCTTCTATCTAGCTGGGCCACCCTGGAGGAGCAGCACCTCACACGGTGTTAGGCACATAGTAAGTGCTCAACAAAGTGGGGTAACCATGACTCAGCCTAGGTGGTGACAACTCCTCTGTCAGCCTGGATGTTTGACGGGGTCTGTGCCAGCGGGCACTCTGGACAGATCAGGCAACGCCCTCTTTGTGCCAGTGCCTTTACCACTCCTGCAGAAGGTGAGTCCCGAGAGCACACTCTTTGGTGTGCTGTTCCCCTGCACGTTGTAGGGGCTCACTACAGATCAATCTACAAGGTAAGCCTCACACTCGCCACTTTACAAATGGGGAAACGGAGGCTCCGAGAACTAGAGGGACTTTTGTCCGGGCTCGTGCAGCTAGAAAGTGAGGGAATCGGGTTCTGCTGATTTCCCAAAGCCATTTTCTCAAGCAGCAACCCCAGCTGCCTCTGAACTCGATGGATAGTAGCCAGGCAGAAGAGGGGTGGGGGCAGGCTTCTGCCTCCCCCCTCAGACTCACTGAAGAGAGGTTTTTTTCACTTCCCCTCTACCCTTACTAGGTCCTGCTCAGGACTGGGGCCAAAGGACACAGGGGACCTGCAGAGGTCTCGATGGCTTGGGCCCGTGCATACCAGCCACTTCCCTGGGAGTCTGAGGGAGGCGGCCTCAGCAGCAGGGGCAGCCTGCTAATTAGGGCGCGGTGTTCATGATTCACTATTCCGAGATGTCATTTTCTAGACTTGGGGTTGGGGTGGGAGTGGAGAAGGCACACACGGAGTTGTTTTTAATTACATTTGGTTTGCTAATTTCTGATAGAAAATAAATATTTACCGGGAGCCATATTTCTTCATTTCACGCCGGCTGACTCCTGAGTTTATCGGGAGCCCAAACAGGCACCTCCCGCTCACCTCCCGCCCCCACCAAGTCCCCAACCCCCCTCACCGCCCCCCCCTCACTGGATTCACACACCAGAGCAAGAAGGGAGGGCAGGCGGACAGGGGGGAGAGATGGGAGGGAATGGAGAGGTGGAGGGGGGCCCGGCCTGGCTTCTGTGGGCGGCAGGCCCACTCTCCAGTGTGGACAGAGGGGAAGGGAGCCAGAGGAGGAGGAGGAGATGTTCACGTAGCACAGGGCGGGGCTCGAGCTGGAAGCCTGGAGGCTGGGGTGGCCCTAGCTCTGAGCCAACCAGCCAGGAGCACGCCTGTTTCTACTTATCAAGATGATCTCTAAGGACACTTCTACATCCTATGTGTGCTAGGTCTCTCTGAGGACTAGCTTTGGAGGACTTTTTGGGGATGGGGATGGAAGGAAGCTTTGAAGGGCCGTCTTGTCCACTCCTTGGCCTCCAAATGGGCCCCTGCAAGGGAGAGGGAGCAAGAAGCCGGGAACATGGGGAGGAGGGAAAGGGAGTGAGGGTGAGTCCCCTGGTGGGGGTGGGGATAGGCAGCCTCCAGAAAGCAGGGTCATCTGCCTTTCTCTCTGCTGAGGGTTGAGATCTTGGGGTTTGCAGGGGACACCTATAAAGGGGGATGTCTCCCTGATGGTGGAGAAAGGAGAGGAAACTAGAGACCCCTTAGCTGAGGGCTGGGGGCCTCTGCAGAGTGGACAGTTAGAGCAGGGCAGGCTTTCTCAGCCTCAGTACTATTCACATTTGGGGCTGGACAGTGCTTTGCTGTGGGAGGCTGTCCTGTGCAGGACAGCCTCCCACTGTCCTGTGCATTGTGTCCCTCCCTAGTGCCTCTAACCTACTAGATAAAAATAGCGCCCCACCCTGCTAGCTGTGATAACCAAAAATGTCTCCAGACATTATCAAATGGCCCTTGGTGTTTGTGTGTGTGAGTGCAAAATTGCCCCTGATTGAGAAGCACTGTTGGAAAAATCTTGGGTGGGGAAGAAGCCTCAGAAAGAGAGGAAAGAGCTCTTGGGGCCTCTGGACTAAGAGGTGTTGGGGTCCCCTGAGAGATCCAGAAGAGATAAGGAGATCTGGAGGCTAGAGAATGGAGAGGCCCCTGCCCCCAGCCTGGTTTCCAAATCCATGTTAAGCCATGATTTTTTTTTTTCCAATTACATTTCAATTTAGCTCAATTACTTTTCCATTATTGTTCAAGCGACTCGGTTTTAATTGAAGCTGCTGGTTCTTATCTCTCTCATTCCCCTACATACAAGAGGGGAGGGAGGAGGAGGGTTGGGTTAGAGGAAGCCCACACTGGTGGAGTTCTGGGGGCAGTGGGCACCTTGAACAGAAAGATCAAGGCCTTGAGGGGTGGGGGCACACCCAGGAGCTCTCTGGGGCACTCCAGAGTGGCCAAATAAATCTGCAGGTGGGCAGGGGTGGGTAGGCGAGGAGGACAAATAAGGAAGAAAATTATCACAATATTCATCAAGTACTGGACATTGTTGTAGCTAAGACCAGTAAGGTATATGCTATTATCATACCCATTTTACAGATGGGAAAACTAAGGCACCGGGAAGTTAAAAAATTGCCCAGAGTTGTACGCCTGGTAAGTAGCAGGGCTGGGAGACAATCCAGGCTTCTGGCTCTTGAATTTAGGTGCTTAACCCCAAGCTATACTCTCCCTCCTTCACAGTTATACCCACTGGCCTCCTACCAGCCCCAGCCCCAGCCCCATCTCCCTGACAATCCCTCTCTCCCAAGCTATGAGGCTCAGTTCCCTCTAGGTTGTTTGACATTCCATCTGTCTCTAATTCCTCCTCAGCCTGCAAGGGCTGGCCTTCACTACCTCTTCCAAGAAGTCTTCCCTGATTGTCCCTGCCCAAATGTACTTCCACATCCCTGAACATTGCCCATCATGGTGAGGTTGCAGGGCAGTGGGGGTGGAAAAGGCAATAATTTGGAGTTGGACAGATCTGAATTAAGTCATCTATGAGCTGTGTGATTTGGGCAAATCACTTAAGCTTAGTGAGCCCCTGTTTCTGTGTCTGTAAAATGGGTATTAACATACATCTCTTGGGAGCAGGTGATCTGAGGATTAAAGTAAAGGTGATGAAGTATGTAAGATGCCAGGAAGGGGTAAGAGGCTTAAGCAAGATAAGGGTTTTTCTCAGTGAATCGTAATGTTGGCCCTGAGGCACAGGTATAGCGGGGATCAATCTCCCCTTCACAGAGCAAACAAATGAGCCCCAGAGATGTCTTCAAATCCTGCAGGGAGCTGGAACAGAAACCGTGACTGGGATCCCCCACTTAACCCTGAAAGTTGTCAACCTATGTATGGCAGAGGAGACAAAGGATAAGTGTCCACAGCTGTGAAACTTCTGAGCCCATGGGGGTGAGGGGCTTGAGATCTTACTCTTCCCTGACCTTCCTTGTTCTGCCTGTGAACCCAGTGAATTCACAGAGGGACTACCCCTGTGACTCTGAGGGTGGGTAAGTGATAGAGGTGAAAGTAAGCCCCCTGCCTTACAATTGTAAGCCCCCTGCCTTACAATTATGGTTTGTCTGTGTTTTTCTCAGTTAAGAGAATGCCACTAGAAGGAATAGAATATTAGACTCAAAGTGGCTTTAAATGGTTTTCCAGCAAAAAGTCTGAAGTGGGTGCTTTCTGGGTTGATCAATGACTGGGCTCTTCACAGATTCCTCTGTTTTGCCACTTACAGCATTTTTCATAGCCTCATGGTTACAAGGTGGCTGCCAAAGCACTACATCATAGCATCCCAAGACAGCATCCAGAGCTGTCTGGAAGGAAAGAGAAGAGAGTCCCCCTCATCCCCTCTTTCCTTTCACTGAGGTGAAATGTCTTTCCCAGAAACTGCCCAGCAGATTCTCCCTATGTCCCATTAGCAAGAACTGAGTCATATGGTCACCCCAGCTGCATGGGTAAAGCCAGTCTCTGGAACCATTACCCCAAGGACATACCCTTTGGGGCACCAGCTTGATGTAGGGAGAGTCCCTTGGGAGATCTTGACCTTGACTTCTGTACCCTTCATCTTGCGTGTTCCCTGAACTGAAGCCCAAGTGAGCAAATAACCTCAGGATAAGCAGCTCTGGCCCTCACCTGTCTGGTTATAAGCTTTCATCTCAAAATTGGCTCTTTCCTGCTGCCTTTTTGTCTTTTTTGAAGATTTTAATTAATTTCTTAAAATATATTTGCCCAATATATTTTTTAACGTTTACTTATTTTTAGAGAGAAGGCACATGTGAGGAGGGGAGGGGCTGAGAGGGTGGGGCAGAGGATCTGAAGAGGGCTCTGTGCTGACAGCGGAGAGCCCGATGCGGGGCTCGAACTTACGAACTGTAGGACCAGTCCCACCAGAATCAGGGTTCTCTGAGAAGAGGAGGAGGGGAAATGGCTGCAGTGTAGACCGTCAACAGCCAGAGCCACAGTAGTGATCATTACTGCTGAAACCAGAGGGACAGGCACAGGGGACTACAGGAGGCTTGCCTGCGAAATGTGCCTCTTTGCCTGTGCTTGGAGATGTATCAACGTTTTCCTCAACAAGCATTTTATTTTTTTATTTTCAAACAACAAACTCACAGAAGAGTTGGAAGTATTCTTCAAAGAACGGTTTACTTTCTGAATTATTTGAGAATGAGTTGCACACCTAATGTCCGATCACTTCCAAATACTTCAGTGAGTATTTCTTATACACAAGGGCATTCTCCTGCATTCCAAAATCGGGAAGTTAAAATTGATACGTTACCACAATCTGATCCTCAGACCCCGTTTAGGTTTTGATGACTATCCCTGTAATGTATTTTATAGCAAAAAAGATTCAGTCCAGAATCATGCATTGCATTTAGTTGTGATGTCTCTGACATGTGAAGCTTTCTTCACTCCAAAACTGTTCTCTAATCTTTCCTTGACTTTTGCAACTTCAACATGTTAAAGACTACCAGCCAGTTATGTTGTACATTGTCCCTCAATTTCAATTTTTTTCTGTTTCCTCATGATCAGATTCAAGTTATACATCTTTGGCAAGAAAGAGTATCAAAGAATTGATGCTGTGTTCTTGCACCCTATCAGGTTTCAACATATACCATTTCTGATGATGTTCACTTCCAACATTTTTGAACGTATGCATATAAGTCACAGCCTTTGACTCCAGAGTGTCCCACAGACGCTGTCCAGATCTGCACGCATAAAACAAACTGAGGCCAAGGCAACCTTGTGCTAAATTGCATGTTTTGGGCAATTCCATGGTTTATTCATTCATTGTGGAGAGCAATCAAGGAGGACTTCAAGGAAGAGATCAAGAACGGCTTCCAGGGAAGGGGAGGATTTGGCAGGGTCTGAAGGGAAGTATTAGAAGGTAGGATGGAGAATGTACGAAAAGGCTCAGAGCTGAAAAGAGTAAAGCATATGTGACAGAGACAATGTCCTGTATTGCTGTGTTGTTTCTCTCGGGCCACAGAAAGACTACATTTCTCAGACTCTCTTGCAGATCAGTTGGGCCATGTGACTGAGCCCTAGACAACAGAATATGGATGAAAGTAAGGAACATTGCTTCCAGGCTTCCCATAAATCCTTCTGCATAATCCTCCACTCTCTTTCTTCCCCTTGGAGATTGAAGTTTGCAGATGGCAGAGAACCTGGGTCCCCAAATGATTGTATGGGACAGAACTGTACCTCTCCCCCACTGCCGATCACATCAGATTGTGACATGAGTGGGTAATTACCCTTGTTTGTGATAAGCCACTGGGGTTCGGGGGTTATTACAGCAGCTGGCATACCTTGAGCAAGATAGCATGTGATGGGAGACATTGAGGAAACCAGTCTGGTTAGTACCGAGTCATGTGGAGATATGTGAGACATGATAAATCCGGTTTATAGCGGGGCCTTGAATGTCAGGCTAAAGAATCTAGAATTATTTTCAGTAGCAAATAGGGAGCCACTTAAGGTTTATTAGTTGGGGAAAGACATGAAAAAAGTAATGTTTAAAGCGGAGGTGGTTTCTAGGATAGCTTAGGTTGCAGTGAAAGGAGCAGAGAGGACATTTAGAGGCTCTTGTGCTCATCCAAGAAAGGGATGGTACTAAATAGGATTAAGTTCAGATCGACAGAAAACCACAAATAACGATGGCTTACTCGAGGTGAATATGTATTTCTCTCACATAAACAATGGCTGCCATTGTGATGGGTTCCCTAATGGTGCAATTTCAGACACCAGCAGAAGGAGTTGTATTTTTCTTTCTTTATAAAAATCTGGGTTCTGATTCTGAGGAGACAGAGTAAGCATACCCTCCTTTCTCTCTCCCATGGCATGGAATGATCAATTCTGAATTCAGAAAACCAGTTTCAGAGGATTCTGAAAATAAATTGTGGCAAGTGGATTAAGGAAGCATTAGAAGTTTTATCTCTCTGGTATTGCCCACTCTGGACTTAAGGGCAGCCTAAAACTCAGAAGTGCACATTGGGTGTGGACAGAAAGAGCTCCGTGAGAAGCTTTCTATCTCTGGATGAAGGAGTGGAAAAGGGGACCCCTACGGGTATCGAGAGTAGGAGAAGTCCCCTGTGTTTTAATTTTTACCTTTTTTTCCCCTGGCCCCAGCTCCCACAGTGGTAGCAGAGGTGAGGGGTGCACAGTGATGGCAGATTGGGTCAGCAGGGCAGATGCCTAAATCTCTGAAAGAGGGAAACTCTTATCTCTCACCAGAGTAGCTGTGATCCCGATAGCAGAAGGTGAATCCCCATTAATTTTTCCTTTGTCCTCCCATTACTTGGTCCAGAGGCAGTAATGGAAGGAATGCAGCCAAGTGGGGAAACTAAAACCCCAAATTTCTGTCTGGAGGTCTGGGAAGGCAGGCTCCAGGGATCTGGCAATAGGGTGGATCATGGAGAAGAGGGGGAGTCAAGAGAGTAATCCCATCAAGTTGTGTGTGAATTCCAGGCCTTGCCTCTGAGCCGTGTATGTCTGGATCTGATCCTAAACAGCTTATCCAGGCTTCAAGAACTGAGCTACAACACAGATCAGACTATCCCAGGCTGACAACTGGGTGTCACACACATGGGACTATCCCTCAAAGCACTACAAGTGCTTTGAAAACCAAACTGACTTTGGGCCTACAGCCCACAGAAGGCATATCAGAACTTGCAATCTAAACCCAATTTGATTGGTTACCTGCTAACAGAAGACCCAAATATACTTCTTAAGATTTATTTATTTTTCTTTAAAAATTTATTTATTTTTAGGAGAGTGCAATGGGGGGAGGGGCAGAGAGAGGGGGACAGAGGATCTGCAGTGGGCTCTGTGCTGACAGGCAGCAAGCTCGATACAGGGCTCAAACTCATGAACTGGGAGATCATGACCTGAGCAGGTGTCAGACACTCAACTGACTGAGCCACCCAGGTGCTCCCACCTCTTAAGATTTAAACAAGACCCAACATGTCTAGGATAAAATCCAAAACTTCTTGGCATATGAAGAATGAGGAAACTCTTAACTCACAAGTGAAAAGCAAAGCAACAGACACCAACCCCAAAGTAATACAGATGTTGGATTATCAGAGACTTTAAAGCAGCTATTATAACCATGCCTCAAGAAGTTAGGCTGAACACTCTTGAAATAAATGGAAAGGTACAGAGTCTCAGCAAAGTAGTAGAAGATTTAAAGAAAAACCAAGCATAACTTTTAGACCTGAAAAATACAATGACTGAATTAGAAAATCACTGGATGGGCTCAATAGCGGAGTGAAGATGACAGAGGAAAAATGAAAGAACGTGGGTGATCAATGGTTATTTGGTTTGAACAACAGACAGAAACAAGTTTCCTTAGAAAAGTTGAACAGAAATTGAGGGATCTGTGGGACAGTACCAAAGAGTTGAACATCTGTGTTAATGCATGTTTAAAAATGGAATTCAAAGCATGGTTTCTGACCTCAGTGAATTAAACGAAAAGTTCATAACAGAAAGATAATTGGAAAACCTCCAAACACTTGGGAATTGAACAACACACTTCCAAGCAATTCATGGACAAAGAGGAAATCCCAAAGAGAACATGTTTTGAACTGAATGAAAATGAAAACAAAATACATCAAAATGTATGGTGTGAAGTTAAAGCAGTGCTTAGAGGAAAATTTGTAATATTAATTGCTTATATTAAAAAAGAAGAAAGCTCTCACATTAAGAATCTAAGCTTCTTCCTTAAGAAATGAGAAAAACAGTGCAGAAGAAGTAAATAATAAAGATCAGAGCAGAAATCAATGAAATTGAAGCCAGGAAAACAATAAAGAAGAATCAATTGAATTAAGATCTGGTCCTTTGAAAAGATCAATAAAATTGATAAACCTATAGCTAGATTGACAAAGAAAAAACCAGAAAAGGCACAAACTACCAGTACCAGGCATAAAGAGGTAATGTCACTACCAACACCTAGGCATTAAAATAATGAGAATACTGCAAATATCTCTATGTCCATGAGCTTAACAGCTTAGATTCAAAGGTCAGCAAATTATGGCCCATGGCCCAAATCTGGCCCATCTCCAGTTTTTGTAACCAAAGCTTTTTTGGAACATGGTATACAGGTATGAATAGCCCCCCTGCCAAATTCATGTCCACCTAGAACCTCAGAATATGACCTTAATTTGGAAATAGGGTTTTTGCAAGTGTAATTAAGATGAGGTTATACTGGACCAGGATGGGCCCTAAAATTTAAAAAAATGACTGATATCTTTATAAGGAAAGGAGTGGAAGATTAGGATACAGAAATACAGCGAGACACAGGGAGAGGCCACAGGAAGAGGTACAGATGGGAGTTACATGGCCACAAGCCAAGGAATGCTTGGGGCTGGAAAAAGCATGATTCTCCCCTCCAGACTTCAGAGGGGACATTGTGCTTTGCACTTCTAGCCTCCTGAACTGTGAGAGAATACATTCTTGTTTGAAATCACCAAATTTGTGCTATTATGTTACGGCAGCCCCAGGAAACGAATACAACAGACAGGCTCACTCATTTATTGATTGTCTCTGACTGCTTTTACACTACAATGGCACAATGGGATGGTTGTAACAAAGACTGTGTGGCCCAAAAAGCCTATGATCTTTTCTATGTGTCCCTTTACAAAAAAATGTTTAATGACTTTTGACACAGATGAAACAGAATAAGTCCATAAAGGCCACAAACTACCAAAATGCACCCAACAAAAATAACCAGAATTATCCAATATCTGTTAAACAAGTTGAACTTGTTGTTTCGGTTAAAAAAATTTTTTTTAAGTTTATTTATTTTTGAGAGACAGAGCGAGAGAGCTCAAGTGAGCAGGGGAGGAGCAGAGAGAGAGGGAGAGAGAATCCCAAGTAGGCTCCTTGCTGTCAGCACAGGGCCCCACAGGGGGTCGATCTCACAAACCCATGAGATCATGACCAGAGCTGAAATCAAGAGTCGGATGCTTAACCGACTGAGCCACCCAACCGCCCCAAACAAGAAGCTGAGTTTGTAATTTGAAAACTTGCAAAAGAAATCCCCTGGAGGGTGCCTGGGTGGCACATCTATATCTATTTATATATAGCTCTACGTGTTATTAAACTTTTGTTTGTTTTTCTCCTATTAAAAAGAAAAAAAGAAATCTTCTGGCTTGAATGGTTTCTCGAGTGAATTCTAACAAATATTTAAAGAAGAAATAACATCAGTTCAACACAATCTCTTCCAGAAAATAGAAGTGAAAAGCTCCCAACTCATTTTATGAAGGTGGCATTACCCTAATGTCCAAACAAGATGAAGACAGCAGAAAAGAAAACTACTGACCAATATCGCTCAGGAACAAAGAAACAAAAATCTTAAAGAAGATACTGGAAACTTGAATACACAATGGCTATGAAAATAATAATATACCATGACCAAGTGGAGTTTATCCCAAGAATGCCAGACTGGTTCAACGTTCAAAAATCAATCAATGTAATCCATCATATTAACAGACCAAAGAAGAAAATCCACATGATTATATCCAACTGAGATAATAAATGTATGCTGTTTTAAGCCGTTGAGTTTTGTGATAATTTGATACTCAGCAATAGATAATTAATCTTAGCACGTTCTTTGTTCCTCCTGTATTTCTTTCCCCATTCATCTCACGCCCCCAGGGAAAATATTTTAGTAATCATTAGATAACCACTAACCTGAATGTATTGTTTATCTTTCTCATGCGTTTCTTCATACTTTTACTCTTTTCTCTTTATACTTTCACTTATATGCATATACCTCCAAACCAAATGTGGTATATTTTACCATATAAGATTTACACAAATGTTTTTTTTTTTAATTTTTTTAATGTTTGTTTATTCTTGAGAGAGAGAGAGAGACAGAGCGTGAGCAGGGGAGGGGCAGAGAGAGAGGGAGACAGAATCCAAAGCAGGCTCCTGGCTCTGAGCTGTCAGCACAGAGCCTGATGTGGGACTCAAACTCACGGACCATGAGATCATGACCTGAGCCAAAGTCGGATGCTTAACTGACTAAGCCACCCAGATGCCCCTACATAAATGTTTTTAAATTTTGTATAAATGAGGGATGCTTGGGTGACTCAGTCCGTTAAGAGTCTGACTTCGGCTCAGGTCACAATCTCACAGTTTGTGGGTTCGAGCCCCGCGTCAGGCTCTGTGCTGACAGCTCAGAGCCTGGAGCCTGCTTCGGATTCTGTGTCTCCCTCATTCTCTGCCCCTCCCCCACTTGCAGTCTCTCTGTCTCTCAAAAAATAAATACACATTAAAAAATTCTTTTAAATTTTATATAAATGGTATGACCTTGTATTCTGTTACTTATTCTTAATATTCTCCGATTCACCCATGTTACATGTGTAGGCCTTGTTCATTCATCCTTCCTGCAGTATCATATTCTACAGTAGGATTATGCCACAGTTTACTTATCCATTCTTGTATTCATGACATCTAATTTGTTTCTAATTTTTTTTTTTTTTTTTTTTGCTTTTCTAGTGTTGCTGAGAACCTTCTTGTACATGTTTCTGTTTCTGTGTGTAAATGTATGGGAATTTCTCTAGGCAGAGGAAAAGCTTGGTCTAATCCTTGGGTGTTCTGGCTTTTCTTTTCCCAGAGTCCATAACAGAGGGGTTACTCACAGTCCAAGCTGAGTGTGGTGTGTGTGTGTGTGTGTGTGTGTGTGTGTGTGTGTGTGTGTCTGTGCTTATGAAGGTTGGGGAGGAAGAGTCATAACATAACAAACAACAATGACCATGAGTCACTGAGCCCTGTCTGTGTACCTGAACTATACTTATCATAGAATGTCTCCACTGGAAGGGGCTTTAGATGCATTTGTAGAACTTCCTGGGAATCCCTGTCTCTCTCAAACACCTGTCTTGCCCCACAGCTCCTTTCCTACTCCCTTTCCAGTCCAGATCCTGCCGCTTTTGTCAAGAGCTCAAGAGAAGGCATTAGGAAGCAGTCTCTGCCAGCAAGGCAAATGGAAGGCTCAAAGCCCATCGTGGGGAATCACGATGTGGGCCCTGCTCTGACCCCTACTCTACACTGCCTCGGACAGGCCCCACACTCCCCCCCCTCCCGCCCCCCTCCAAGCTGCCCTTGCCAAGGAAGACAGGCTGGGAGCGCTTATGCACAACAGAGCTTAGGGTGCGGGCAGGCACTTGCTGGTAGGGGTTGTGCGGCCAGGGGGGCAAGATGCGTTCGGGCTGGGGAGTGCTTCCGCTGGGTACAGGAGAGGGAGGTCTGTCTGCACAGAGGACACCACATCTGGGGCATCCCGTCTGAGGCAGGGAGGGGATGAAATGGCCTGGGGGTGGCCTCTCAGCCCCCACAGGCCTGTCCCATCTCAGCCTGCCCGGGCACACACACACCTCTTCCCCATGTAAATCATCCAGCAGCCCGATGTTGACAAGGGCAATTTCCCAGCATTCGCTCTTGGCCCAGCTGCCCTGTCGCAGCCTAAATGTTTAGACAGGAAAAATTCACAAAGCCCAGGCCCCAGGCCTGAGGGACAGCACAGCGCCAAGGGAGTTTTCTACTCCAAGTGCATCCAGGGTCTGCCCAGCTCCTGTGGACTGGACTGAAGAGAAAATACTGAGGAGCCCTGGGTCTGGGGGAGGAGGCATAGTGCCCACCCTCAGGGAGCCCTTCATCTGAGGGAGGAAGCACTACCCCCCCACTGACCCCTGCTCTCAAGGAGTCACTGGTTTAAGGGGGGAGGCGGATTCCCTACTCTTGGGGAGTTACCAGTCCAAGGGGGGAGGCGTGGCTCCTCTATCAGTCTGAGGGAGCTCCCAGTTTGGTCGGCTGTCAGTTCTGCACAGGTAAGGACTGGAGATGCTACGGTATGAAAGACCTCTGATCGTAGGCCTAGAGGCCCTGGGGACTCTCGTAGCATGGGAGAAACCATTGATTTCTGCTTTTGCTGGCAGTAGACTTGAAATGGCAGGAGAACTGGAGGCAGACAGCAGGAAGGACTTCCTACTGAGAAATGAAGGGACTAGAATGGTGGGCTTTGGTTCTGGGAGGGATGTGCATCCTCCCCGTCACCCACCCGGCACGTCTCTCTCCTGGCTGGACACCTATCCTTTGAGGCTCAGGTGCCATCCAGTACGGATGCAGGGGCCAGACCACCTTTCAATTCTTCACTCTGAAGAAAGTCCTGTCCTTTTTTTTTTTTTTTTTATGTTTATTTATTTATTTTTGAGAGAGACAGAGACAGAACGTGAGCAGGGGAGGGGCAGAGAGAGAGGGAGACACAGAATCTGAAGCAGGCTCCAGGCTCTGAGCTGTCAGCACAGAGCCTGATGCAGGGCTTGAACCCATGAACCGCAAGGTTTCACCTGAGCCGAAATCAGATACTTAACCGACTGAGCCACCCAGGTGCCCTGAAAGCACTGTCCTTGAAGGTGAACCGAACCTCACACACAAAAAAAAAAAACCCTGCCCAGGTGATCAGGAGAAACAGACCTCCTCTCACTCCCCAGAGCACTGCTGCCTCAGCAACAGCACCCTAATGGAGAGGACCCCCTCCCCACTTTCCTCCACTGCCCCCAGCAGAACCCTGGCTGCCATCAGGAGGCCTGGATTCAAGTCCTAGCTCTGCTTCTGGTTTGCTGCATGTCCCCTGGCAACCCAGTGAACCTCTCTGAGTCTCATTCATCACAGGGAGAGGAGAGCCCCCCACCTGGGACTGTTGTGGGGTTAAAGGCGATGCTACTGGTGAAAGCAGCTGGTGGGTTGTAAGTCATCACGTAAGCACAATGGACTATTACTACATTTTAATTGTTACTGTGCACCTTACTGTGACGGTAGCATCCTGGGTCCCAGGGTGACACGACAGGCTACCTACCCTCTGGGTTGCAGAGTCTAAGGCAGGAACAGGGACCCTAATGTATGGATTCCTCTTAATAGCCAAGGCCCATCTTCAGGGAGCCAGTTGGAACCTGCTGGGCCCCATACCCACCAAATTCATGCAGCCCTGCCAGGTGGCTTGTAAGGCCCGTGGAAGCCACGTCAATCTGCCTGTTCTGCCCCCTCCCCTCCCCCAGGCCCCAGGAGCTGACAGCCCAGAACACTGAGCATTAGCTAGTCACTGTTTCTCTTTCTAAAAAAACACAACTCTATTAAAATAACAGCGTGATTTAGTTAATTATTCTCCATAGTAAGTGGGCAACTGTAGGAATACAATTCATCCAGCTCCCTGCGGTCTGATTGAGTTTCCTAAAATCTTACTTTGCTGTTGTCACTGCATCCCCTCCCCCAAGAGTTTTCCCGTCCTCCCAAGATTACATAAGATAAAGCCCCAAATCCTAGGTCTGGGATTTGGGGACCTCCACCAGTTTGGGCCTTCCCTACATTCTAGCCTCACTGACAGGACTCTACACTTTGGATAAACTAGGCTGTCTATTCCCTGTCCTTGTCTCTGCCTCCTTTGACTGAGCCTCTTTAAGACTGGTCAAATCCAGCTTCCTCCAGGAAGACTTCTTTGATTGCGTAGTCGAGTTTCTTGAAGTGGACTTGTGCCATTGGCATCAGAATCACGTGAAATGTATGGGAGACAGGGTGGTTAAAATGCTGATTCATGGGCCCCCACCCCAGATCTACTGGACCAGACTCCCTGGTGGGAGATGATGTCTGAAACTTCACTCATTTAACAACCCCCAGCCCTGCCCTATCATGCTTCACCGCCCCGGCCCTTGGTAACTAGCTGTCCTGCTCTGAAACCCTGTCGTACTTGGACACGGGTCTCTCTTTTTTTTTTTTTTTTTAATTTTTTTTTTTAATGTTTATTTTATTTTTGAGACAGAGAGAGACAGAGCATGAATGGGGGAGGGGCAGAGAGAGAGGGAGACACAGAATCGGAAGCAGGCTCCAGGCTCTGAGCCATCAGCCCAGAGCCTGACTCGGGGCTCGAACTCACGAACCGTGAGATCGTGACCTGAGCTGAAGTCGGACGCTCAACCGACTGAGCCACTCAGGCGCCCCTGGACACGGGTCTCTTGCCTAGAAACATCACAGGCAGGAACACGACAGACTAGACACTCCAAGGGGCCCTCTGTCTATAAAACACTCAAATCACAGTAAACTGTATGTAAGGACATGGAGTTTGGGAGATGTAAGGGGGGGAATCTTAAAGACTGCCCTGAGGGAACATGCTGATATCACTCTACAGCAGGGAAGGCAGAGAAACTCACCAGATACTCTTGCTTTAAGCAGGGACTCAGATGGCCAGTCCTCTGGCTTCCAGCAAAAGCTGTTGCAAATCTTCTCTGGAGGAAAATATTCCAACTTTATCCCAAGACTCCCAAGGATTAGGGGTAAGCAAAATAGAAAAACAAAACAACAAAAAAACCTCATGGTCACAGTTCACCAAACATTTATGAAAATGAGCCACCATGAGTGAGAGCCAGCAGAAACCATAAGCAATGGATGTGAATTCCCAAGGAATTCAGATATGAGAATAATTAGACACTGATTACAAAATAATTATGCATAAAATACATTTAAAAATATTTTTTAACATTTATTTATTTTTGAGAGAGAGAGAGAGAGAGAGAGAGAGAGAGAGAGAGAGAGAGACAGTGCCCGCCGAGCAGGGCAAGGGCAGAGAGAGAGGGAGACACAGAATCTGAAGCAGGCTTCAGGCTCTGAGCTGTCAGCACAGAGCCCGACATGGGGCTCAAACCCACGGATTGCAAGATCATGACCTGAGCCACCCAGGTGCCCCTGCATAAAATATTTTTTTAATTAAAAACAGAATGGCAAAGGGGCACCTGGTTCAGTCAGAAGAGCATGTGACTCTTGATCTCAGGGTTGTGAGTTCGAGCCCCACATTGGGTATAGAGATTACTAACAAAAATAAATAAACTTTAACAAATGAGTATTTTAAAAAAAGTTGAATGGCAAAGATACTCATGCAACCAAATTCTAGCAATGACAAGGCATATTTTTTAAAGGACTGAATAGACCTCATATTAAAGCAAACTCAGTGGATGGGTCAAATAGGAGATGAGACGCAGCTGAAGGAAGAGTTAGTGACGTGGGGACTAGAGCTGGAGACTTCGCTGTGATTGCAGCACACCAAGTCAGAGAAATGGCATATGGAGAAGGGTGGCAAGGTGTAGGAGACTCACCGGGGTCCCAGAAGAAGAGAGGAAATGGAGAAAAGGAAATATTTGAAAGTATAAGGGCTGGAAATTTCCCATTTTTGATTAAAAATATGGATTCATACAGTCAAAAGGCACAAGGAAAAGCAGGATAAATAAAAAACGGCTGCACGGGGGCATCTGGGTGGCTCAGTCGGCTAAATGTCCAACTCTTGATTTCAGCTCAGGTCATGATCTCTTGGTTCATGGGATCGAGTCCTACATCGGGCTCTGCACTGACAGCACGGAGCCTGCTTGGGATTCTCTCCCCCGCCTCCTCTTCCCCTCTCCTACTGGTGTGTGCATTCTCTCTCTCTCTCTTTCTCAAAATAAATAAATAAACATTTAAAGGAAAAAGGCTTTACCTAGACCACCTGGCAGGGCTGCATGAATTTTGTGGGTTTGGGGCCTAACAGGTCCTAACTAGCTTCCTGAAGACGGGGCCTTGGCTATTAAGAGAAACTCATTGTGCAGAACATCAAACAGAAAAAATTCTAAAAGCAGCCAGAGAAAAGACAGATCTCATGTCAGGCCCCCTTATAATGTCAGTTCCCGGCAGATGAGCCTGGCCAACCTCTGCAGCCAGACCGAAATCCCCTAAGGCCCAAGCCTCTGTCATCTGTGAGCCCTCGGGTACATTATTAACCTCCGAGTCTCTGGTTTTCACTGGTGGAAGGCTGAGGGGGTGTTGCAGTATGGAGGGGAGGAGCCCTGGCTTTGGAGTCAGGTGGACCTGGGCTAAACTCTGGCTCTGCTACTCGCTGCCTGCGGTCATCTTTCTTGTCCCGGGGCTGATGCTCACACGTAAAGGCATTGGCTTGTGCGCTGCTGTGGAAGTTAAAAAAAAAAAAAAAAAAAAAAAAAAAAATGAAGAGCCAGTTCACAAAACACCCAGGTGAGGATTCTGGTTTTTTACAAGATTTACTTAAGTTCTGACTCTGTGCTCAGATATTCCTCGCACAGTCTCTCTGGGAGCCCTTGTGACATCCCTGTAAAGTGGTCATCCTCTGGGGAGGGGACTTCAGGGGCCAGGACATGAGAAAACCACCCCCCCCCCCTCAGCTCACGGTGTACTTTTGTTGTTCTCCCCGCCCCCAACCCCACCCTCATTCTCTCTCTGACACCAGCACACATTCTGATGCACTTCATACATGCCTTTGAATATGCATGTCTATTCTCGTTAAATATGTAGTGTTCGTTTGCCTGAAAACGTGGTTCTAATTTCCATAAATGATATTGTGCTCTGGACCTTCATTCTGTTTTTTTTTCCCCCACTCAACACTACACTTTTAATACCCATCCCTGTGTCTGTCTGTATTCCTAGCCTGTTGTTTTTTATTGCACTTTGGCATTCCATAGTGTCCCCACTTCACAGGTGAGGAAATGGAGGCCCAGCGGGCTCAGATGACCTTGCCCAAAGTCACACAGCCAGTAAGGAGCTGTGTCAGAACCTTGGTCAGAAGCCTTGGTCAGAACCTTCACAGCAGGCTTCTCTCCCTTCACAGAGGTAGCGAGAGGTGCTCATTCTCTTCTCACTGGGCCCCCCTGACCTACCTGCTCCCTGCAAGGGGAGGTTCCCCCACTGAGCCTCTGCTGGCCTCCAAAATACCTCCACCGACCTCCACAAGGGCTCGTGGGTTCTGAAAGGCCCCATCCCTCCTTCTTCTAAACCTCTTCAGTGGATTTCTTTTACAGTATTTAATTGAGCATATCTAATTAGGTAATATAATTTCATTTATTTAAATAGGTAATACAATTGCATGTTTCAATATTCAGAAGGGAGAAGAGGGGATACGGTAAATTCTCACTCTCTGCTGACCCCACCCCCTAGTTCCCCAACTTGGAAATACTCCCTGTTACCAGTAGTCATGACTCTCATCAGAGATATTTTATCCTTACACAAAACTCTGTGTACATGATGTTCCCACCCCCTTCTTATGCAAATGCCAGCATACTCTTTATATTGTTCGACACATTATTTTTGCCGCTCCAGACTGTATGTCAGGGATTGTTCCACATCAGTACTCTAATATATTAGCTTCTGCTTCTTTACGGGTGTGTGGTATTCCGCTGTGTGGATGCACCATTACTTAATTCAACTAGGTCTCTATTCATGGACATTGTTCAATCTTCTGCTAAATAAACTGCCGTGAACATCCTGGGCACATGTCATTCTCATGTAGGTGAGTGGACTGAATATTATGAAGCATTGCTCAGACTCCTTTGGGATCAGGCACCCGTTCCCCCGGCTGCTGGAGCGTTGGCTGCTAACAGCTCACACACCTCTTCAGATGCAGCCCTCCACCCAGCCCTCCACCCTCACCCAGGGCTTCGCCCCTCCCGAGGCATAAACATCTGCTACTTAATCCTTAAGGCCCCTTTGCCTCGGTTTGGGACACCTGTGCTCCCAGAGTTCCTGTGGGATCTGCAGGACAGTTCAACTCCTTCCTCTGCCCATACTGCTTCCCTCACTCCCCTGCAGGTGTTGTGCCCAAGAACATTCCCCAGCCAACCTTCCGCGTGCAAATCTCTGTCTCAGACACTGTTTCCAGGAAACCCAGTCAAAGACAGAAAGTCTGTTTGCAGGATAAATTCCTAGTTAGGGAATAGAAGGACCAGTGCACTTGTAATTTGGGTAGCTTTCCACGTGTTTTCAAAGGACAGAATAAAAGAATATGCACAGAGCTGGCATGCAGTAACTGTCCCTTCCACCTGATCCAGAGTAGAAGGCGCTTTTGTGCAGATGGTCACATGGGATTTTCCAGCATCCCTCTGCAGCGGGAAGGACAATCTGAGACCCACCCGGCAGCTAAGGAGGCTGGGCTGGAAGGGGGGCTGCTTGTCCAAGATGACACAGCTGGAATGGCAGAGGCAGGGTCATCCTGGCTTATGCCAGATGTGGGGGTGCTGAGATGTTGGCTTCACCCAGGGAGGGACTGGAGGGAAAATAAAGATGATAAAGGGTGCAGCTGGGGGTGTAGGGAAGGCAGAGTTTGTAAAACCTCCCAGTTAGGGCTCTGCCCTTCTCAGATGCCCCAGAGGGCCCAGTGGGACCCCGCCCTCCCTCTTCAGGCCTGACCTTCGCCCGCCCTTCAAGCTCTTCAGGCTACTGTAAGCTGTCAGATGCCCAAGAGAAACTGATTCAGACTAACATGAGAGCCACGTGCAACCTCTCCCAGAGCTACTCGAATGTCTGAGTTTTAGACTGTACAAAAATAGCTTCAGGCACTCACATCATCTTTATAGCCATTTACAACAGCCCTGGCTTACATCTGGACCCTAACAGCTGGATTTTGGCATGTGCCCTCAGCCTGGAATGGACTTCCCATCTCCTCTACTCCCGCCTTCACGTGTCCTCCTCGTCCTCCAACCTTCAACCAGGCACTGTCTCCCTTAGGAAGCCCGCCCCACCTTCCAGGGGGTTGCTCCCCACCCCAGACCTCAATAGCCACTGCTGGCACCCAGCGCTACCAATTGTTAGTGTGTTCCCCCCAATTCCCGTATTGAAGTCCAAACCCCAGTACCTCAGAATATGACTTTATTTGGAAATAGGGCCACGGCAGATACAATTAGTGAGGAAGATGAGGTCATACTGGATCGGGTGGGCCCTGAATCCAACGTATCTAGTGTCCTTATTTAAAAAATGCCATGATACGGGGCGCCTGGGTGGCTCAGTCGGTTAAGCGTCTGACTTCGGCTCAGGTCACAATCTCACGGTTTGTGAATTCGAGCCCCGTGTCGGGCTCTGTGCAGACAGCTCAGAGCCTGGAGCCTGCTTCAGATTCTGTGTCTCCTTCTCTCTCTGCCTCTCCCCCACTTGTGCTCTGTCTCTCAAAAATAAGTAAAATGTAAAAAAAAAAAAAAAAAAAATTTAATTTTTTAAAAAAATGCAATGATAAAAAACAACCCAGTTTAAAAAAAAATGCCATGAGAAGGGTGCCTGGGTGGCTCAGTTGGTTAAGCAACCAACTCCTTTTTTTTTTTTTTTAATTACGTTTATTCATTTTTGAGGGGCAGAGAGAGACAGAGCGGGAGCAGGGGAGGGGCAGAGAGAGAGGGAGACAAAGAATGAATCTGAAGCAGGCTGCAGGCTCTGAGCTGTCAGCACAGAGCCCAAGGCAGGGAGGGCCTCCAAGAACCATGAGATCATGATCTGAGCCCAAGTTAGATGCTTAACTTGACTCAGCCACCCAGGCGCCCCTAGTGACCAACTCTTGATCTCTGCTCAGGTCATGATCTCACGGTTCATGAGATGGAGCCTCATGTCAAAGCTCTGTGCTGACCGCATAGAGCCTGCTTGGGATCCTCTCTCTCTGCCCCTCTCCCTGCTCTCTCTCTCTCTAAATAAGTAAATTAATAACCAAAAAAAATTCCATGAGAAGAGAGACACATACAGAGGGAAGATGATGTGAAAATACCATCTACAGGGGGCGCCTGACCATCTCAGTCAGGGGAACAATGGAGTGTGCCACTCTTGATCTCCGGGTTGTGAGTTCGAGTCCCATGCTGGGGGTAGAGATTACTTAAAAATAAAATCTTTAAAAAAGAGAGAAGAGAACGAAATACCAGCTACAAGGGAAGCGAAAGACTGCCAGCAACCCCTCCCCTCCCCCCGAAGCTAGAGAGAGGCCTGGAACAGATCTCCCTCAGAGCCCTCAGAAGGAACTAGCCTTGCTGATACCTTGATCTCTGACTCCCAGCCTCCGGGACTGTGAGACAACAGAGCCCGTTGTTGCAGCCTCCTGGTCGGTGATACATTGTTACAGCAGCCCTCGCACACTAATGCACTCACTGGGCTCTCGAAAGGATGAGCTAAGGCATTCCTGGGGTGCTACAGGCGGGGTGCTATCACCCTCATTTAAATGGCAGAGGGCAGATGTGGACTCAGGCCGTCTCTGGAGCCTGTGTTTTTTAATCACTAGTTTCTATGTCTTGTAGTGGAAAGTTATTGGTGGTAATATTGAAAGAAGACCCGCAGTATTACTCCAGGCTGTGGACTCAGCGCTGATGGCTCCCAAGCACCACAAGGGAGGTGGGAATCTTCCAGCAGCCTCAGGGGTTCGCCCCGGCTCCTGGTCAGTAAGATGCAGGCCCAGGACCTGTTATCTCCTATAGATAGACACCACATCCCAGCTCCATGCGGGTGAGTACGTCTGCCTCCCGGCCCAGCTGCGTGTGCCCTGACCGGGGCCTCAGGGGGCCCAGGACCCAGCAGAGCGCTGAGCGCACAGCAGGTGCTCCATCAGTGTGTGCGAAGAACCCACGTGTGGCTCTGATGCAGCAGCCTCCTTGGGTCTCATGACAACCTTTCATACCCCGCTCCAAGTATCGACAGAGTTCTCATCTCAGCCTGTTATGCGCCTGCCTAATTTTCCACTCGATTGACAGACTCCATTTTACTTAACTGGCCCCTATTGTGCGGCAATTGGATGGTTTCTCATCCCCTCCTAAACTAGGGGGCGGTACCAGGGATACGAGCTTCCAGCTAGGGCAGTGGTGCCTTCTGAAGGAGCCAGCCCAGGAAGAGCATTCCTATGCCCATAGTGGCAGCTGCCAGCTGGGGAGAGGCTTGGGGACAGGCCTGGGACTTCTTGAGGCCCAATCGGCCTCACCCTGTCCCCAGTTCCCCTCGAGTCCTGTCCTCAGTCCCTGCTCACCTTTGCTGACTCTTCAAGGCCACAAAGGACAGAGCTCCCAGGTGGCGTACCCCTACCCATCCCATCTTGCTCTGAGCCCCCACTCTCGGGTCCTCCCTGTGTCTTACCTCTTCCTACCCTTCTATGAAACAGAATCCTGGAATTCTTTCAGTCATCATCACTGAGCACCTACCGGGTACCCAGAGCTTATCCAGGTGCTGGTGCTTCATTCAGCCATCAACAAGAGACAACATCCCGGCTCACAAAGCTGACATTCCAGAGCAGAAAGATGGGCGGTAAACAGAGAAGTGAAACACCAGGTGATAGGCACTGGGGGAGGGGGCTGATCATTCACATGACATGGTCCAGGAAGGTCTCTCTGAGGAGATGAGCAGAGACCTGAATGAAGGGAAGGAGTGAACCATGCAGACGTGTGGAGGAAGGACTTTCCTGGCCAAGAGAACAGCAAGTGCAAAGGCCCTGAGGCACTGGAAACAATAAGGAGGCTGATGCGGCTGGAGTGGGCGAGGTAACACCAGGCACCAGGTATAGGGCTTTTAGACCTTTTTCACAGTATTAGCTTTTATGCTAAGGGAGATGAAAAGGCAAAGATGAGGCACTTGAACCAGCTTGTTTTAAAAGATCCGTCTGGCTGCTATGTGGAGAGTAGACTATGGCAGGGACAAGGGTAGAAGCAGATGCGATTCTCCAGGCAAGAGACAATGGTGGCCTGGACCAGAATGGTGGCAATGGAGCATGTACACACACACACACACACAGACACACACACACACACACACACACTGCCCTCAAACCCCCCCTCCCCACCCCACCCCCGCTGCTGAGTAATTTTGGATCTATTTTGAAGTTGGGACTAACAACATTATCAGATCTAGAAGGAGTTTCAGAGATCATTGCACAGCCCCATTTTACAGACTATAAAACTAAGACTCAGAGAGGAGAGGTGGCCCATCTTTGTTACACACATAATCAGGAAGTCATACCTGGAATCTGGTCTCACCACCCTGCTCCTATGCTCTGCCCCAGCATCTCTCTCCACCTCTTGAGTGTTTCATTGTGTGTCCCCCCACACCCCCCATTTTGTCTCTCCCTGTCCCCAGCCTCTGTCTCTCTATCTCTGCAGATGCCTCAGCATTTATTTCCCCTCCCGTCAGGCACAATTTGGAACATTAATTAGTGATGAATTAACAACGTAAATCCCAGCAGTTGCTGTCACCTGGTGCCCATGGGCTCTTGGAAGGGAAGGGACCTTGCAAATCTGATCTTAATACCTCTCGCCTCCTCTCCTAGGGCAATTACTTCTCACATCATTTGCGGAGGCTGTGGCCACCCCCACCCTCCCAGCCCGGCTGAGGACAACAAGTTCATCTTTGTCAATTAATTATTGAACGGTTTATTTCTCACTGGGAGGTGATAAGAGAAGGGAAAGCCGCATGTTGTGAAATCATCACCATAATTATACAGCCACTGCTGCAGCACCTGACATCACAACGCCACAGGGGCCAGTGGGCGGTGGGAAGAGAACAAAGGGCAGAGGTCCCTGGTGGGCAGGAGACCTGGCTGTGAGGCCTAAGGTCAGCCCCTGGGCTTCTCTGCAGTGTGGTCAGCAGACATACCCATATTAAGCTCTCAGAGTCCAATTCCAAATGAGGAGGGGGGAAGTGCAGGGAATTAACCATGGGGGCAGGCTCCTACTTCTTCATCTGGGGTGATCAGAACGCTAGAAGGCTAAGATCGTCTTTATAGTCCTTCCCATCTGAACTTAGGAGCCCCACAGCATACACAAAATATGGTAGCATAGTGGAGGGTCTTTAACATTTTAGCAAAAAGCCCTTAGAGTAGTCTGAAAAGCCCAGAGCATCTGTTCCACCCAAATATAATCTGCCCAATTATATTTCAACTCATCTGACTGTTCTCCCCTTTGCTCACTCCACTCCAGCTGCACTTGTCTCACTGCAAATGCCTGTCACACCCTGCCCCAGGGCCTTTGCACGTGCTCTTCCTTCGGCCTATAGTGCTTTTTCCCCAGAAATCTGTATCCCTCTCACCTTCTACAGGTCATTATCAACCATCACCTTTCAGTAAGACCCTCCCTGAGCACCTTATTTTATTGATTGATTGATTAATTGATTGATTTCTCAAGTTAGTTAACATACAGTGTAGTCTTGGCTTCAGGAGTAGAACCCAGTGATTCATCCTTATTGGATAAAGGATTAGTATCCAAGACCTGAGCACCTTATTTTATTTATGTTTTTAAATTTTTTTAAAGCTTATTTATTTTGAAAGACAGACAGAGAGCAAGCATGCACATGCACAAGCAGCGGAGGGGCAGAGAGACAGAGAGAATCCCAAGCAGGCTCCAAGCCATTAGTGAAGAGCCCAATGCGGGGCTGGAACTCACAAACAGTGAGATCATGACCTGAGCCAAGGTCAAGAGTCAAGCACTTAACTGGGTACACCACTCAGGTGCCCCTCTGGGCACCTTATTTTAAATCGCAGCCTGTCCCACCCCCCAAAATGCCCTGACACAAACATTCTCCTTCTTCCTGCTTTTTTTCCAGAGCATTTCATCATTTTTGACATATAATGTGCCTGTTATTTATTTATTCTCTCTGTCTCTCTCTCTCTTCCCCCCCCCCTCCTCACTTCCTCCCTCCCCAAAGTACTGGGTTTTTTTTTTTGTCTGTTTCCTCCCCTGTCCCGTATCCCCATATCCTATCTGTGTCTTCTGTACTTTGAACAGTGCCTGGCACAGAATAAGTGCAGAGTTAATCATTCTTGAATGAATGAATGAATATTTGTGTGGGATGGGGCCTGAAAGTGGAAAGGACAGGAGTGAATTCCCTTTTCCAGGAACAGGTTGGCAAGGGCCATTGCAGCACCAGGAATTTGGGAAGATTCTTGGCGGTGAGGCGGGGGGCCTCTGCCCAGAGAGGAAAACTACTGGAAAAGCCATTTTAAAAGCCAGTGTTCCAGTTGATTTCATGTCTGTACATGCCTGGAGGCTGGCGTGTTTGATGCTACCCCTCCACGGGTCACACTCTGACTGGTCCCCACCCCTCACCCCTCCCCAGGGAGGGGACAGAAACATGAGAAGCCAAGGACACTTTGATTAACTCCCCAGCAAGAGTCTCCACGCGTGTGTCTCCCTTTCTCTCCAAGGCTATAATGGGGGGGCAGTGTGCTGGGGGCTGGGCAGGGGCATCTCCATAGTGTGTAAGAAGGTGGGGAGGTGGGGCTGCAAGAAAAGGGGCGCCGGGGAGCACGGTGGGCTGGGCTTTGCCCCCAGGAGGGGGTGGCGGAAGATGGGGTGGAAAGGTAATGGAGAGGTGGGGAGGGAGCAGCACGGCAAGTAGGGAAGGAGGCAGGCCTCACTCTGGGCCACAAGAAGCTGCAGTGAAAGAGCACTGGAGGGGGTGGACTGGGGGGGGGGGAGGGGAGGGCACTGACCGGATGCCCGAGGGCCCCTTGGGGACACCAACTCTTTTTCCAGGACCCGCTCCCCCCAAGCTCCTCTCTTCTTCGCCAAGCTGTTCTGCCTTCCCCCTAGAAACGAAGATGGTGATTTTTTAGAGCCAGTTTCCCCCCAAATCTCCGGAGATACCAGAGCTGCTGTTTCCATGGAAACCTTCCCCGCCAACCTCCGGAAGGAGGAGCTGGGCAGCCGCCCCCGCCCCCACCGCCCCCACACTGCCCCTGCTCCAGCCTGCAGGGGGGCCCCAAGTTGAAAATAATACCCCCTCCCCCAGATTTTCCCAGCAGGGGCTCCACTTCTTGAATGAGGGAAGGCAGCTGGTTTGCTCTCCGGGCTCAGGCTGTTATATGGGGACATTCAGACCCACGCGAGAGAGAAATGGGGTTGCCGGTGGGGGTGGCGGGTGCGTGGGGGCTAGGGCAAGCTCTATCTTCTGTCATCATCCCCCTGAAATGACTGGCCAAGGGACCAGTCCCCAGGGAAGGGCCCAAGGGCAGGGCCTCTCCTTCCCTGGGAATCCCAAAAGATGCCATTTTTCTTTGGCTCTATTCATCTCTAGGGAGTTTCCTTCCCCAGATCCCAGTCCCACCTGAACTCCTCAGGGATCACACTGCAAACTGCACACAAAACAAAACAAAATAAAAAATACAACAACAACAACAACAACCCCCAAACTCTAACTCAAGAACAGAAGGAATTTATTGGGAGGACACCGCCTAGCTCCTTGAACTGATGAGAAGGCTGGAGAAGCAGGCTGAGAAATTTGCCAGAAACAAGAGAGGCTGGTGAAGGGGGCCAGCTGGAGCCACGCCCAGAGCTGCCCAGCTAGGGCAGGGGACGCTGCTACCTCTGCACACAGGCCACCTGTGGACTCTGGCACACCACAAATAATTTTAACAGTCCCTACTTCTCTGTATTGCTCTTTCCAGGTCAAGATCCTGGGCAAATGGATAGTCTGAGGGAGTTTTTTGGACAATGGAACTGTTTAGCGTCCTGATAGTGGTAGTTATATGAATCTCTACACGTGTGTTAAAATTCAGAAAACTGTACACTCAAAAACAAAAAGGAAAACGAAAGGAGTCAATTTCACTGTTTGTTGATGGAAAAATGAAATCCTAGGTAAAAAAAAAAAAAAAACAACAACACATCCTTTGATGAAGGTGGCTTGTAGGCCCGCAGGCCAGCTGCGCGGGCCAGGGGAGGGGGCCTGTCTGCAGCCCTGTGGCTTCCAGAATGTGCTAGGGCTCTGCCTCCAGGCCAGGGTCACACGCTGGGGGACTCCATGAAGAGGTGAAGAGTTTGGGTGCTGGGCAGCTAGCAGATGGACAGATGTCCACTTCCCCAGAGGAGCATTTGGGCACTTGGGAGTTTCCCAGGAAATGCGACCACTGAGAAGTTTCCGGTTTCAGTCAGAGCAGCAGGTCTGAAAGAGGGGAGACAGCAGTTTCCTGACCCAACAGACACAAGAGAACCCAGTCAGCCAGATAAGCACACACCCCCCGCATGCAAATGCCGGACCAAATACACACACTCAGGCTTCCATACCTGTTTGTAAGCCCCCAAATCGCCAGTTCGGTCGGCAGGAGACTTTGGCCCCCGCGTCCCGCATGATCTTGGATAATAAATCCCTCTCCCCTCTGGGCTACATTACCTCCTCTGAAGAATGTGAGGTCTCTCCACAGCTCTGGCATGCTGAGCAAGGAGGCCCCAGAATTAATGGAATTGCACTCAGGAAGCCTGGGTTTCTGGTGTGGCCCCCCTCTGCCTCTGCCCTGGACGACAGTGGGATGGAGAGAATGACACATGACACAGAGAAACCCCTGAGGTCCCACTTGAGATGGAACACTCTTGTGCCAAAGGAGGAGCCCCTGGTAAAAGGGAGGACTCCCTCCCCCCCCCCCCCCCCCGCCACAACCAACGAGCAGGAATGCAAAATGGAGCAGTGCCTGTCCCATAGCCAGTGCCCTGGTGCTTCTCTGAGAGCCTGAGGGTGGTGGTGATGAGGTTGCTGTGCCTTCCCCAGGCTCCAGCCCAAGACAGTCTGTGTCCCCTGAGACCTAGCCTTCAAGGGTAGTGGACAGTAGTGGAGGGTGTTTATTAAGGAGCTCAAGATAGCCCAGCACCGGGCTTCACACACTCCAACTCAGTATCTCAGGGAATCAGGGAGGGCAGACTCCCTCAGCAGTGCTCCCCTGGCCCACACTAACTCCCACCAATTCTAACTGTGTCTAGGGTGAGAGCCTACTCTGGTTTCTAATCAGGAGCTTGCTAAAGGCTTATGGACTGTTCCTTCCCTGGAAAAAAGCAATTCCTGACTGCTTAAGCTCAAGTATGGGGCCGTGGGAAGAGGGTGGGGTTCTCAGACCTAGAAGTCATGAGTGAGTTTCCAAGTTCCTCGCCCCTTCTGGAGCACCTCTCTCAGCCCTTGAGCTGTTTGAGGGACTGGCTCCCCTGCCGGCATCGCATGGATGTAGGAGCCCCCACCCAGCTCAGGGTGGAAGGGTCTAGGGAGGTTGAAGGCAAGGGGGACAGCTACAGAGTGGCTCAGTCTGAGGCTGGACAGAGTGGCCTGGTGTGGGGGCTGGGGTGGGGAGCGGTGGAGTGGGTGGGAGACACATAACCCGCCTGGTGCCCTCCCTCCTACCTTCACATGGCCTTGGGCTCTGCTCTCTCCCTGCTCCCCCGACCCTACCTGGATCCCTACTACCTGGGCCAGCATCCCAAGGAGGGAGATGGGGAGGGTGGGACAACAGGGGCTCTCTGAGCGGGCTGTCCTATCTGGCAGGAGGTGGAGGGATGGGCCATGGGGCAGCATAGGGCTTCCCCTGAGCACATGCACCAAAAAAGCTGAGCCTTTCCCACAATTTAAAAGGTCACGTGTTGACTTGTCTTGTTGTTAGGACTGCATGAGAAAAACCATGTGACAGTAAGACCGAGAGACACAAAGGATTGTCCAAGGGGGCTGCCTTTTTCTGGCCTGCTCCCCCACCTGCCTCCAGCAACCACAGGGCACAGCCATCTGGCTCCAGCGGCTCAGGGAGGGGGTAGGGGTCCTCTGACCTGGCGTGGAATCTGAAACCGTGGACACCGGGGGAACGGAGAACGGACAAAGATGAAAACCCCACCGGGAGCCAACATTTACTGAGGCTTTTGTGGCGCCTCTAGCAATTTGAGATAAAAGGCACTTCCCAGTTCCTCGGAAGCTCCCGGCTTGTGGGAAGGCTCACAGAGAAGTAATTAGAATCCAGTAAATGCAGTTGGGGAAGGCGAGGGCTGGGGGTGGGGGCATCCAGGAGGGACATCTACCCCACTGAGGGAGCACGGGGGACATAGACGTGCGCCTGGGGAAGACACAGGGGGGAAGGAGGCAAGAAGGGAGAGTGAGGGGCACCTGGGAGGCAGGGAGGGGGAGAGAGCCTCACAACTAGACCTGCTCTGTATGAAGCCACCAGTGTTGACACAGTACCTCACATACGGCTTGCTCCCACCTGCTTTATGTTAGTCGGTTCTTGACACAGTGAGGATGATGGAAATGCTGTGTATCTGCACCATTCAGTCTGGGAGCCAGTAGCCACCTGTGGCTCCTGAGCGCTGGAAAGGTGGCCAGTGAGACTGAGGCGCCGGCTTTCGGTTCTAATTACTTTAATTACTGTAAATGTAAACTTAAATAGCCCCCTGGGCCTCCTGGCTGCTGGATTGGATAGAGCAGTATGGAGACCCTGGGATCCATCCCTGACGTTCTGTTCCAGGCGGGGAGAACAGACATTAAACAAAGACCTATACAGTCCAGTGTCGGGTTGCAATAAACGCTACCGAGAAAAATGGAGTGACAGAGTGACGTAGTGGGCTGTTGTTTTAGAAAGGGTGGTCAGGGAAGGCCGCTCCAAGACCCGGCCTGTGCAGAGACCGAGTGAAAGAAGAGAGAGAGCTGGGGTGGTCTGGGGAAGGGCGTGCCAGGCACAGCAAACTGCAGGTGCAAAGGCCTGGAGATAGGAGTGGGCTCGGGCCAGAGTGACTGCAGCCCAGGGGTGGAGTGGGGCTTGGGGTTTGGGGGGACGGGTAATGAGGTCTGAGCTGACCCAGGGCACAGAAGGGAGCATGGGTTTTATTCTGTCACATGGAGCGCTTGCCATCGCCAATGCCAACTGGACCAGGAATCGGGTCCAGTGCCTGGCCCCACTCTGGCAAACCAGCTGTCCACTTATTCTCTGCTTGCACATGGTGCTGTTTTCGTTGTGGATGAAGGAAACAGACCTGCTGGATGCGTGTCTCAACTCCTCCTCCTGCTGTCCGCTCCTGCTCTGACTCTGTGACTCTGCCCTGCACCCCCACTCAGCTGTTTCCTCTCCCTAGCTCCCTGCTTCTGCCTGCCTCCTGGCTGGTGTCTGACAGGTCTCTGTATGGTTCCAAGTCTCTGCTGGGCACACCCTCCCCTTCTGCTGGCTGAGCAGAGACAATGAGGGCCTGGCCCGTGGGGGTGGGCAGTGCACCAGCCTGGGGTGTGATGGGGGGGGGGGCGCCCAGCCTAGCTTCAGGGAAAGGCCATTTCCAGCAGGTGGGGAAGGGTGGTAGGGAAGGCTGTGGGTCGGGAGTCGTGTTCTAGAGGCAAAGCCAGGAATTGCCCGGGACCCCTCCAACAGGGTAGGCAAAGCAGGTCATGTCCCAAGGTAACTGGAATGGGACAATGTTTTCCCCTCTCTTTCCCAGCTCTCTCTCAGCCTCCACCCCAAGGAGACATGGGAGGCTGGGGGCGGGGTGCAGGGGGAGTGCAGGAGTTTCTAGGTTTGTGTAGAGAGAAATGGAAAGGTGGGTTGATTAGTTTTCTTGCTGCCCCCTCAACATATTAGTGCAACCTACTGGCTTAAGACAACATATTTATTCTCTCACAGTTCTGGAGGTCAGGAGTCCCAGATGAGTCTTAAGGGACAAAAATCAAGGTGCCAGCAAGGTTGCTTCCTTCTGGAGGCTCCAGGGGAGAATCTACTCTTGCCTCCTGCAGTTTCTGGAGGCTGCCAGCATTCCCTGGCTTGTGGCCACATCATGCCCACCTCCGCTCCTGTCATCACATCTCTCACCCTCCTGGCTCTTTTATTTATAAGGACCCTGGTGATTACACTAGGCCTGCCTTGGGGAATCTGGGATAATCTCCCCACCTCAAGATCCTTAATTTAATCAGACCTGCAAAGTCCCTTCTGCCAAATAAGGGAACACTGACAGGTCCCAGGGGCTGGGAGGGGCACATCTTTGGGTGCCATCACTCAGCCTGCCGCAGGGGCCCCACTGACAGTATCCTACTGCGGTCACCAGGCTGTGAGGCCTCTGCAGCAGGGAGTCTGTCTTTTCTCTCCGCCGTTCCTGCCCTCCAGAGTTTGTGCAGGAGCAAAAGATCGCGTGGGCTCCTCTGCCTCTTCCTTGCGGCGATCCAGGGCAAGTCCCTTAAACTCTCCGTGCCTCAGTGTGCTTATCTGTAAAATGGGGATAATAATAGCACTGGCCTCAAAGGTTTTTTGGTGAGGATTCAATGAATTAATCCATATTAGATGCAGAGAACCATGCCTGGTGAGCTAAGTGCTGTGATCAGAAGTACAGTGCATAGCACACGGTGAGCATGTCAGCTGCCAGCATCATCATCACAAGTCCTGCTGTCATGCTCCGGATGGGGCCAGCCCTGTGATAGGCACGTGGGAGCTCCCCAAGAAGGAAGGAACACTGCTTGCCCTCAAGGAATTTACAATCTAATCGGGAATACAAAGGCTTGTAGAAACAGAATTTTTTTTTTTCCTGGAAGGATGCCTTCTAAAAATTCTCTCGCAAACGTTTATGCTATTAAAGTTTCTTCATTGTGCATCTGTGATAATCATTAATGCAGTTTGCCAAGTTTTTTCCAGCTCTCTGCCTTCTGCCTTCTGCCAAATGGCTGAATTGGCACTTCATCGTGGGTGGGTGGGTGGGCTCCTGGTCCTGGGTCTGGTCCTGGTCAATGAGTGGGGAGCAAAAGTGCAAGGGCCTGATAGGCCCGAGCATTTCATGACCGGGGCAAGATCCTCCAGACCTCTCTCACTCTGGTGTAGCTTGCCTTCAGCCCGATTCCCCCAGTGGCTATGAAGATCGAGGCAGAGTTAAACTGGTTGTTTCAGGGGCATCTGGGTGGTTCAGTCGGTTAAGCGGCCGACTCTGGATTTCGGCTCAGGTCGTGATGTCACAAGTTCAAGAGTTTGAGCCCCACAGCCCACTTTGGATCCAATCTCTCTCTCTCTCTCTCTCTCTCTCTCTCTCTCTGTCCCTCCTCCCCTCTCAAAAATAAATAAATGTTAAAAAAAATAAAGTGGTTGTTTCAGCCCTTGTGATTTAAGAGTTACTTGTCACCTCAGCATCACCTAGCTTCTCCCAACTGGTTCAACAACTGAACTTGTTTACAGAAAAGAGCCCAATCAGCACCATTATACTATTATTGGTGATTCCCCACTCAGTCATGTTCTCTGCACCAATGTATAGTTTACATAGTTATAATCCGTGAAGAATATCTATTTTTTAAAAATTTTTAAATGTTTATTTTTGAGAGAGAGAGAGAGAGGGAGAGAGCATGAACAGGGGAGGGGATAGAGAGAGAGGGAGACACACAGAATCCAAAGCAGGCTCCAGGCTCCGGGCTGTCAGCACAGAGCCTGATGCAGGGCTTGAACTCATGAACTATGAGATCATGACCTGAGCCAAAGTTGGACACTGAACCAACTGAGCCACCTAGGCACCCCAGAACATCTATTTTTTGTTGAGAATTTAAAAAAATTGACATAAAACATTATATTAGTTTTAGGTGTACAACATAATAGTTTGATACTTGTATATATTGCCAAATGATCACCATAGTAAACCTAGTTAACATCTGTCGCCGTGTATAATTAGAAAAACGTTTTACTTGTGATGGAACCTTTTTTTTTTTTCTTTTTTTAATTTAGAAAGAGGGAGGGAGCATATGTGCATTTGAGCAGGGGAGGGGCAGAGGGAGAGAGAGAGAATCCCAAGCAGGCTCCATGCTCAACCCAGAGCCCACCGTGGGGCTCAATCCCACGATCCTGGGATCATGACCTGAGCTGAAATCAAGAGTCAGATGCTCAACCAACTGAGCCACCCAGGTGCCCTGTAATGAAAACTTTTTAGATTTACTCTGTTAGCAACTTTCAAACACGCCACACAGTATTATTAACTATAATTACCATGCTGTACATTACATCCCCCCACGACTTACTTATTTTATAACCAGAAGTTTATACCTTTTGACTCCCTCTACCCATATCACCTTTTTGCCACCCCCTGCTTCTGGCAGCCACCAATCTGTTCTCTATACGTATAAATTCAGGATTTTTGGTGGGTTTTTGTTTGGTCTGTATTTTTGTGTTTATAGATTCCACGTATAAGTAGGATCATATGGTATTTGACTTTCTCTGTCTGACCTTTCACTTAGCACAATGCCTTTGAAATCCATCTGTGTTGTTGCAAATGGCAAGATGTCCTTCTTTTTAAGGCTGAATAATATTCCATTGTGTACACACACATTTCCTTTGTCTGTCCATCCATCGATGGATGCTTAGGTTGTTTCCACATCTTGGCTATTGTAAATAGTACTGCAATGAACATGGGAGTGCAGATATCTTTTTGAGTTAGTGTTTTTTGCTTCCTTTGGATAAATACCCAGAAGTGGACTTGATGGATCATAGATATAGTAGTTCTATTTTTAATTTTTTGAGGAACCTCCATACTGTTTTCCACAGTGGCTGCACCAATTTACATTGCCACCAACAGTGCACAAAGGTTCTCTTTTCTCCCCGTTTTTGCCAACACGTATTTCTAGTCTTTTTGCTAATAGCCATTCTAACAGGTGTGAGGCGATATCTCTTTGTGGTTTTGATTTGCATTTCCCTGATGATTAGGGGATGCTAAGCACCTTTTCATGTCCCTTCTGGCAACTGTATGCCCTCTTTGGGATAATGTCAGACCCTGTGCCCATTTTTGAAGTGGATTATTTGGTTTGTTTTGCTATTGAGTTGTGTGAGTTATTTATATATTTTGGATATTAACCCTTTACCATTTATATGATTTGCAAATATTTTCTCCCATTCAGCAGGTTGAAACTATCGAGTTTCCTTTGCTCTGCAGAAAGAAGCTTTTTAGTTTGATACCATCCCATTTAAAAGTTGTTGCTTTTGTCGCCTTTGCTGCTGGCGTCCAATCCATAAAATCGTTGCCAAGACCAATGTCCGCTCTTTTTTTTAAAATGTTTTTAGGGGCACCTGGGTGGCTCAGTCGGTTGGGCGTCTGACTTCGGCTCAGGTCATGATCTCGCGGTCTGTGAGTTCGAGCCCTCTGTTGGGTCTGTGCTGACAGCTCGGAGCCTGGAGCCTGTTTTGGATTCTGTGTCTCCCTCTCTCTCTGACCTTCCCCCATTCATGCTCTGTCTCTCTCTGTCTCAAAAAAATGAATAAACGTTAAAAAAATTTTTTTTAATGTTTTTAATGTTTATTTACTTTTGAGAGAGAGAGAGACAGACAGAGACAGAGTGTGAGCGGGGGAGGGAAACAGAATCCGAAGCAGGCTCCAGGCTCTAAGCTGTCAGCACAGAGCCCGACGCGGGGCTTGAACCCACAAACCATGAGATCGTGAGCTGAGCTGAAGTCGGACACTCAACCGACTGAGCCACCCAGGCACCCGATGACCAATGTCCACTCTTATGTTCTACTTTTCCACTTAATATTTTCTTCCTCTGTGTATGCATCAGTGAGAATTCAGTTTGGCTGATAGTAACAGAAAACCCAAATTAACAATGACGCATACACCCAAGGTTACTTCAATCCCTCAGGTGAAAATTCCAGAAGCAGGCTGTCTGGGGCTGATATGGTGACCCCATGATCATGAGGAACCCAGGCTCCTTCTTTCATGTTACTCTGCCATTCTCAACAGATGATTTCCTCCAAATATCTTAAGAGAGCTGCTGAAACTCACACTATGCCATCTGTGTTCCTGAGAGTGGGACATGGAAGGGGGGGAGGGGTGACTCTGTAATGACATGTCACATGTGGCTGTTCTGTTTCTATCTCATTGGCCAGAACTGGGTCACAAGGCCACATCTAGTTGCAAGGGAGGCTGGGAAATGAAATATTCATTCTGGGCATCCATGTACCTTGATAATTTTCTTTTCCTAAGGCAGAAAGAGATGGTTCCAGGAAGGTAACCAGTGATAGCTGCCACAGTATAGGATGATATTCTTTCACATGTAAGTTCCATGGTGTAATGATCAGTTTGGACTTTTCTAATTTTTTTTTTCCCGCATTCTGGATAACCGTATTAGTGCAAATTGCTTTTCTCCATTTGTGTTATTTCCTTGAGATTTCTTCCCAAATATGTGGTAACCTACCAGGTTGAAGGGGATGACTCGTTCTCTCTGGCAGTAGCTGCTGTTACATTTGCAGGACTGGGCTCCCAGTCCTAGAGCCATGCGGAATTTATGAGCCAATGTTCCTATTTCCTCCCAGCCCAACCAACGTTGGCTTGAGCTATTTTAATTTATTTTTACTGATTTAACAGGTGTGTTGTTTAAGGATGTTTTCATTTTCGTGTCATTTATTAGCAGCCAGCTGAGGTTTGGGCCTGGGCTGGTTATACAATCTATATTTTCTCAAATAACAACTGTTTTTCCAACGTCGAGGGAAATTTTTATTTTATTTTTTTGATTTTTATTTTAGTTTTTTAAAGTTTATTTATTCACTTTGAGAGACAGAAAGTGCAAGTGGGGGAAGGGCAGAAAGAGAGAGAGAGAGAGAGAGAGAGAGAGAATTCTAAGCGGGTTCTGCACCCTCAGTGCCAACCCAACCGTGGGGCTTGAACTCGTGAACTGTGAGATCATGACCTGAGCCGAAGTTGGACGCTTAACCAACTGACCCACCTAGGTGCCCCCAAGGGAAAATTTTAAAGTCCATTTTAGAGCTGAGAAAACTGAGGCCCTGAAGCCAGGGTCACACTCCAGTTATGGCAGAGCCAGAACTTGACCCCAGTTCTGACTCCTGGCTCAGGGCTCCCATAAACAGGCCTGTGTAAAAGAATAAAGCAGGAATTTGACCGAGGCTGATGTGCAGCGGGAAAACCACTGGATGGTGGATTAGGGGCCTCCCTAGGTGAAGTTTAGTGTGACTAAGGACCACAGTTTTGTACTAGCTGCCTCATCTTTCTGGGCCTCAGTTTCCCCACAAGCAGAGTAGAAGCGTGAAGGAGACCCCTCTCAAGCCCCTCTTAGAGCTGGATGGAAAGTAAAAGGACAGGTTGGGAGGGTGGGGTGGGTGGGGAAAGGGGAGCACTGACTCCCGGGGGTATGGACAAATGGGGAAGACCTTGGGAGGGGGGTGGATGGAGCGAGTCTGGTCTGCCATCAGTGGGCACTGTGCTCTCACAACATTTTCTCAAGTCCGGGACTGAGGGTGAGCAGACACAAGTCTGTTCTGGAGGCACAGGTGAGGACTGGGTATAGGGACCTGGCACTACCCCCCTTTCCCTCACCCCAAGGATGAGGGGTGGCGTCTGGGGTCCCGGGGGAAGGGATGCAGACCAGCTTGTTACTGGGGTTCTGGGCTGAGCCGAAGGCCAGCCCTTGGTGATCTTCTCACTGGAGGGAGTTTTCCAGATGCTCCAGGTCACTGAGGTGGATAGCTTTGGAAAGGTGGCCCTGGGAGTTAGTGGGTGCCATGAGACCCCAATCTCCCTAGCCAACTTCTCCCCACCCTGGTCCAGTTTTCAAGACCCTCCCACCTGACCGATTCCACTAGAATCCACGACCCTGTAGAGGGAGGGGCCAGTCTTACAATAGTGCAGCTGAGGTATGGGGTTAAGTGACCCCACCTAGCATGAAGGGGCTAAGCCCGGCTCTCAAGCCTGGCTCCTCTGTGTTAGGCCTCACGGGCTCCCCCTGATTCTGGGGCTGAGACTGTGTGAAGAGCAAACTTCATGCAAACTCTTCCGAGGGATGGGATGGGATGGGTGGGTGGCACCAGGCGAGCAGAGGCCTGCAATAGAGAGCTAAGGTCAGAAAGGCCATGACTAGGGGCGCCTGGGTGGCTCAGTCGGTTGAGGGTCCAACTCTTCGTCTCGGCTCAGGTCATGATCTCATAGTTTGTGAGTTCGAGCCGGCATCGAACCTGCTTCAGATTCTGTGTCTCCCTTTTTCTCTGTCCCTCCCCTGCTTGCACTCTGTCTCTGTCAAAAATAAACATCAAAAAAAAATTTTTTTTTTTAAAAAGGCCATGACTAGAAGGACAGGTGGTCTAGAACACTGACAAAGAAATGCCAGTCTAAGGAAGAACTGTGTGTGTGTGTGTGTGTGTGTGCGCGTGCGCATGTGTGTGAAAGTGTGATGACTGTCTGTGAGTATGTGGGGTTGATGTGAGCAGATTCCTAAAGGTCAAGGAGGTAGAGCCTGAGGCTTAAATGGTTGAATGAACCAGGACTTATGCCTTTGACTTTGGGTGAGGGGTGGGGTGGGTGCCATTTAAGGGATGGGCGAGAGGAAAGAAAGGGGCTTTGGAAGCACTAATCCCAAACCAAAGGGTCTCAGACACCAGCTGGGACTTAAAAGAGGGCGGTTCTGACCTTGTCTCCTGGAGGCCAGGTCAGGAGCCCAGCCAGAGAAAGGCCCACGCCAGTTAGAAACTGAGGGTCAGAGCGGCAAGGGGCCCAGAGGGTGTCATCCTTTCCCCTTGGCTTCTCCTCCTGCCTCCCTGGATGCCCTTTCTGAGCCTCCCTTGCCATCTGTCCCTGTCCCCTGGACCTCTGAGCACTCAGCGCTGGGCCATTCCTCAGTCGCAATGCCTTTCCGTGCTCTATCTGCACTCACTCCCAACAGGCTTCTACGATACATCTACCTGTTTGTCAACAACCTGTAAATTTACTGCCACCGTTCAGACCTGCTTCCTGAACTCCAGACTGTGTCTGCCTACTGAACATCTCTACTAGGGTGTCTAATGGATATTTCAGACTCAGTGTTCGCAAAACTGAGCCCTGGCCTTTCCTCCACAAACCTCTTGCACCAGAGTCTTTTCCTACTCAGTATATGGCAGCGGCGTCCTTGCCGTTGCTCACAGAAAGGACTGGAATCATCCCTGACTCCACTGTCTCTTACACCCCTGTCAACCCATTAGCAAATCTTATAGGCTCCATCCTCTACATCCATCCAGAACCCTCCCACTTCTCACACCTCCACTGCCCTCCCCCACCCAACCCCCACCACCTCTGCCCTAGGAGACTCCAGAAGCCTCCTCGCTGCTCTCCCTGCTTCTGCCTTTGACCTTCTAGGATCTACTTTCAACACAGTTGCTAGAAATATTCTTTAACAACAGGTTAACTCACATCCCTCCTCTGCTCAGAAGGGCTGCTCATTTCACTCTGAGTTAACGGTGCAAGCCCTCACAATGGTCCAGGAGCTCTATGCCTTCTGGCCTCTCATTACCTCTCCAACTTTATAGCCTACCATCTTTCCCTCATTCACTCCACTCCAGCTTCCCTGGCCTCCCTGATGGTTCCTCAAACACATGAGTAGTCTCCTACCACAGGACCTTTGCACTGACTATTCCTCCTGCCTGGAAAACACTTCCCCCAGATATCTGCAGAGCTCACTCCCTCATTTCCTTCAGGTCTTTGCTCCAATGCCACCCTCTATGACCTATTTAAAATTGTAACTCCATCCCAATCCAGAATTTTTTATCCCTCTTACCCTGCTTTATTTTTTAAAAATTTGTTAAATGTTTATTTATTTTTGAGAGAGAGACAGACAAAGCACAAGAGGGGGAGGACAGAGAGAGAGAGAGGGAGACACAGAATCCAAGGCAGGCTCTGAGCTCCAAGCTGTCAGCACAGAGCCCAACGTAGGGCTCAAACCCACAAACCATGAGATCATAACCTGGGTGGATGTCGGATGCTTAACTGACTGAGCCACCCAGGCGCCCCACCCTGCTTTATTTTTTATAGCACTCATATCCTTTAATATACAATATATCGTAATTATTTCTTTTGTCCCTATCAGCTTTCTTCATGAAAATGTGAGCTCTACAGGGTTAGGGATATTTGTCTATTCTGTTCACTGTTGTCTCCCCAGCATCCGGGATGGTAACTGACACACAGTAGGCATCTAGGTCATATTTCCTGAATGAACGAAATAATCTAATCCAGCCCCTCATTTCAAACAGGAAGAAATAAAGTCCCAGAATGAGGGACAGTATCCCTGAGTCATACACAGAAAATCAATGACAGGAGCCAGGACCAGACCAAAGACCTGCAGACTCACAATCCTGTGTTCCTTCTGCCCCACCTCCCACCCCAGGCTGGATAAAGCTAAGTGTGGCAGATGCTTTTGGGGTCCTGCCATGATATTCTCAGATCCCTTTAACTGCTCTGTGTGTTCATCTCCGGGTTCTGTGTGCTTTGCAACTAATGTCTGGCACCTTGACCTTTTCCAGCAGTTTCCCTTGGGCTGTGGTAGCACCTCATCTGTAAGGAGAGCTGGAAGTGTCTGGGAGTCTGCATTCCTTCCCTCCCCACACACATAGGCAGCCTGAAGCCAGTGACTGGCAGGAGAGTAAATAAAGTCCAGCAAGCTTGCCTTGAAGCAGGACCATCCCTGAGGTGTGATTTATGCCTGAGTTCCCTATAGGATCAGACTGAGGTTAGAACCTTGCCTAAATTCTCCCCATGCTTGGCTTCTTTATCTTTCCTGTCCTGCTTCACCCCTCTTTTGCCAGATTCTCAAGTGAGCACTCCTGTAATATCTTACCTGTGCACGAACCCTCCTAACAGGGTCAGCTTCTGGAAGAACCCAATTTAAGGTGAGGACTTCTGTGCCAATGTGGGGTAGACTTGTGTACCAGTGAGGTATAGGAAAGAGACTGCAAGCTTTAGAGTCCCAGTTTCAAGTCCAAGCTCAGCCCCTGACCTAGCACAAGACTGCGAGAAAAGTCCTGAGCACTTTGAGTCCAATATCCCCACTGGAGAAATGACATCAATCATATCTTTCTATGGAGCTGCTTCAAGGATTAGCAGAGATAAAATGTGAGAAGCACTTTGTATGGTGGCCAGCACAGAGTGGTTGTGCAATAAATGTAAGGTCCTTCTCTGTCTCCCGCCTGTGGTCTGTTGTGACCAAGCTGGCCTGTCTGGATACAGTTTGGGCCCCAAGATTCTCCCCCAGCTGCTGACAAAATATTGCATAGCTTTGAGTGTGATGAGTAAGAAACTTATCACTTCTTCAGGGAGTACTGGGGTCATAAGAAGAGGTATCCTAAGGCCACTGGGACATCTCCCAAAGAGTCACAAGGTGAAGAAGACTACCTGAAATGAAGGGCAGAAGCAACACACACACACACACACACACACACACACACACACACTTACACACACTCCCCATGGGTTCCCACTTTACCAACAGCCAAGTGGCACCAATGGAGGGGGAAACATTGACCATCAACTCCAGGCTGTAAAAACCAGTCCTCAGCTGACTGGGGAGCTTGCCTTGGGGGGACCGTGGCACCAATATTGGACAGTCGTGAGACTCAGGAGCCCTAGAAGCCCTGGAGGACCTAAGGTCCAGGAGGGCTGTGTGGCTATGGGACCCTAGGAGGTCCCTCCGCTGCTGCCTGCCTCTTTCCCACATGCTGGACAGCTCCCAGGCTGACACTCTTGCCTTGCTCATCCTACTCCCTGTCTGGCATTGCATCCGTAGCCTTGACCCTACAACCCTACTCTTGCCTCCTATCTGTGTCCAGGCTTTCTTATTAGCCCAGTAGCTCCCCAGAAGCAAAGGTCAAATTCATCTTTATTTCTTTTTTCTTTTGTTTATTTATTTTCAGAGAGAGAGAGAGAGAGAGAGAGAGAACACCCGCATGTGTGAGCCAGGGAGGGGCAGAGAGATAGAGAAGGAGAGAATCCCAAGCAGGCTCTGTGCTGTCAGCGCAGAGCCCCATGAGAGACTCAATCTCATAAACTGTGAGATCATGACCTGAGCCAAAATCAAGAGTCAGACACTTAACCAACTGAGCCACCTGGGTGCCCCGTCTTTATTTCTTTTAGAGTCTAAGTATAATGGATTGTATTTTATAGCTAAAATGTTATCACTCCTCAAATGCAACCCTCCCCTATGTTTTGTAAATATGACAACAGAAGCAGAGAGAGAGGAAAAGTGGCTTTCTCAGGGTCCCACAATAACTCAGTGACAGAGTCAGAATGGATCCCTAATGCCATCCTATTTGTAATCCTATCTGTTAAAAGCTGGGCAGATAAAGACAATGACAGAGATGCACCATCCTGCTCGTGGCAAGGCCTCCAACATAGCACCTCATGGGGTCCCTTCTACTGAGAAGGGAGGGAGTGGGAGCCACACGGAGCTGTTCTCCATCCTGCTTACAGTTTCTATCAGTAGCTGGAGGAGACCCTAAGGAAGAGAAGAGACTGTTTTAAAGTGCCTACCACGTGTTGGGCACTGCACACATGCTAAGGTACTAAAACTGAGTTTTTCATGGAGTCACCAATGTACAATACAGGTGAAATTTCAAAGGCAGATCTTATATACAGAATTTGCGAAGGAAATGTTCCAGAACCGGTTTCATAACTTGTAGCACCCTTAGCCAAGTCAAGGGCATATAAAAAGAGGACACATAGTAGAAGGAGAAGATTCTATGAAGAGACTACCTTGGAGAGAGCTCTTGCTATACTGTGGTCCCCATCTCACATCCCTAGGATGGCCATAATCCAAAAGACAGATAATAACAAGTGTTGACAAGGACACAGAGCAACTGGACCCCTCATACACTACGGGTGCAAATGCAAAATGGTGCAACTTCTTTGGAAAACAGTCTGGTAGCTCCTCAGGAAGTTAGAGTTACCATTTGACCTAGAAATTCCACTCCTAAGTTTATTCCCAAAAGAAATGAAAACATATGTCCACATAAAAACTTAGACATGAATGTTCACAGGATCCTTATTCCAAATAGCCAAAAAATAGAAACAGCCCAAGTGTCCATCGCTAATGAATAGATCTTTAAATGTAGGACATACACACAATGGAATATGATTCTGCCATCCAAAGGAATGAAATACTGACCCACGCCACAACATGGATGAACCTTGAAGACATTATGCTAACTGAAAGAAGCCAGCCACAAAAATTGCCATATGTTATAATTACATTTATATGAAAGGTCCAGAGGAGGCAAATCCATAAAGATAGGAAGTAGATTAATAATTGCCCAGGGCTGGGAGGATGGAGGGGGGAGCAGGGAAGGGGGCAGTAACTGCTAATGGGTAACAGAGTTTCTTTTTGGGGTGATGAAAATGTTCCAAAATTGATTGTGGTGATGGTTCCATAACTCTTTGAATGTACTAAAAACTATTGAGTTGTACACCTTAAAAGGGTGAATTTGGGGCACCTGGGTGGCGTAGTCGGTTAGGGCATCTGACTCTTGATTTTCAATCAGGTCATGGTCTTGTGGTTGTGGGATCAAGCCCTGCATCAGGCTCCACACGGAGTGTGAAGCCTGCTTGGGGTTCTCTCTCTCTCTCTACCCCTCCCTCACTCACATGCATGAATGCTCTCTCTCTCAAAATAAATAAATAAGTAAATAAAAGGTGAATTTTATGATATGTGAGTTATATTTCAATAAAGCTGTTGCTAAAAAAAAAAAAAAGTGCAGAACCATCATTCACCTAAGAGAGTAGAAAAATCATGGGCCCGCCAGTGTTTTCCTGTGTGTCAGGGGAAGATAACCCCCACTGAATAAATCTGACAGAGACCGTGGAACACATTTTTTAAAAGTTGAAGTGTTTGCTCCTTACACTACCTAAATACATGCTTGTTTAAGGTACTTGTCAACCTGTCCCTGACTGAGAGCTGCCAGGATCCAGTTTTGCAAAGGCCATCACAGGCTGAAATATAAAAAGATGGAAAAGACTGGGAGAAAAAGTAATCTGGTATTGAATATCTGCATAAATTCAGAAAAGGGTGGGGTGTTAAATTCAACAGAAGTTTGTGTGAAAAAGACCCAGTTTTAGCTGACCAACATTTGCTAACCATTGGGTGTGATAACCATAAAAGCTTGCTTGATCTTAGATTACATTAAAAGATATAGAACCACGGGGTCCCAAGGTGGTGAGAACCCCACTCACCTGTTCTGTTCTGGGCATCAGGTAAGAAGTACACTGGTAAACATTAACCAGTTCAGGAGAAACTGGCCAGAAATGTAAAAGTTTGGAAATCATGTGAGATGAGAACAACAACAACAAAAATCTGACAGTATTAAGCTAGGACATATAAGATAAAAGTGGGGGCCATGTAACTGTCACATGGCAAGTTGAGTGAACCTTCATTATTGCCATTCTTTAGTGATGAACAAGGATCGTACATGTAAGTTATAGAAAGGTAGGTTTGGGTCTAACGTAAGGAACTAAACTAGTTATCGAAACAGACTGCCTCAGAAAGAAATTATACTAGCTATACTTTACTGAAAAATAATTTGCTTATTTTGAATAGGTGATACATTCACATACTCAAAAAACAAAACAATACATAAAGGTCTATAATGAAAAGTCTTGTTTCTATCCCAAAATACCCTCTACCCCTCCTATCGTCATGCATTCAGGAACCACCTTTTCTCCTCCCAAAGCTTCCATACGCAAATAAAGCACATATTTTATACACACCTCTGCCTTTTTTCACAAAAGGTAACATATAATACACACAGCTGTGTCTTTGCTTCACTTTGGATAGTTTCTATTTACCCATTACAATCCTCTTTTCTCTTGTATCTAATCTGATGGTAAACCCATGCACTGAGTTCTTGATTTCAGTTATTTTGTTTTTCAGCTCTATAATTTCCATTTGATTCTTTTTTATATATTCTATTATCTAATGGGATATTCCATTTTTAAATGTTTTTCATAGTTTCTTCTGGTTTCTTTGAGCATATTAATCATAACTATTCTAAAGTCCTTAATATCTGGATCTCCTGTGGGTCTATTTCTATTGTCTATTTTTTTCCTCTGACTTAGGTGATCTGGTTCTGTCTCTCACATGCCTAGTGATGTTTTACTGAATGCCAGACGTTGTGATTTTAATACTTTACAGTATACCTTAAAGATCTTTCCAGTGACATATTGAAATATGCATGAATATATTGAACATGTCCTCTTTTTCTGGATAGGCATTTTATAAACAGTGTCTTCAGACAATACAGCAATTCTGCAATGTGTGAATCTTACCCAGAGAGAATCCCACAACTAAAATCCAGCAAGGATGGGATTCATGTCCAAGTCTATCTAACCTCAGAGTGGGTATTTCCCCCAACAACACCTGTGAACAGCCATCATTGGAGGGGCTCAAGTGGATCCCAGAGGGCCCTCTAGTGTAGAGATAGTTCCAGCAAGACTGCTGGCTATGGTACCCATTCAAGTTAGCTCAAGTTAGCTCAAGAATAAATGGTCATATCAGTTAAGAATTCTTGTGGCTATAAGAACTGAGTGTTAGTCAAGATCTCAATAGGAGGTAAGTAGCACACTTAAGATAATTCAAGGATAACTTATTTACAAAGGGATTAATTACAAAGGTGTAGATGGGATATAGGGAGACGACAAGGGGGAAAGAGAAGAAACCTAGGGTTGGCATCAAAGGAGCTGTGACTACCCCAAAGCTGAAAGGGATGGAGGGGGAGAGAGGTTACTGGAACCCAGCAACTAGAGTCATGGGGAACAGGCCAGCTTGAGAGGCACGGGGCCTTCGGCCAGCCTGAAGTGACCTTGCAGGTAGAGAGCCAGGGGAATAAATGACTTCATCATCACTGTTCTCCTTCTTTCTGGTCTTTTGCTAGGGCTTCCGATTGACTAAACACAATCAGAAGCCTCCTGAGACAAAAAGGAGATAGAGAGAAGTGATCTAGAGTGGATCAAAATAGGCAGGAAAGGGGGCGCCTGGGTGGCGCAGTCGGTTAAGCGTCCGACTTCAGCCAGGTCACGATCTCGCGGTCCGTGAGTTCGAGCCCCGCGTCAGGCTCTGGGCTGATGGCTCGGAGCCTGGAGCCTGTTTCCGATTCTGTGTCTCCCTCTCTCTCTGCCCCTCCCCCGTTCATGCTCTGTCTCTCTCTGTCCCAAAAATAAATAAAAAACGTTGAAAAAAAAAAAAAACAAAATAGGCAGGAAAGTATCTGTCACAGGCACACACACACACACACACACACACATCCTGGAGGCCTAAGCAATAAAGACATTTAATTGTGTCACACATAAGCCTCTGTAGGCAGTCCCAGTGTCATTCAGAGGTTCAGTGACATCACTGTGGACCTAGGCTCTATCTTGTCACCTCACCGTCCTCAGGATGGTTGACTTCTTATCCTCAGGCTGTTGTCTCATGTGTCTCAGCCTTTACACCCTTACTTGACTGCATTCAAGACAGAAGAAAAGGCACACTTCCTTATCTGTCTCTTGACCAGGGAGTACAGTCATTCACAAAAGCCCCCCTCATCCCTCCCGCCCCAGTCTTCCCACTGCATCTCATTGGCCAGAACTGGGTCACATGCCCACCCTCAAGCCAATCCCCAGTAAAGGCGGCCAGGATTATCTTGATTGGCATAGATCACCTAGTTCGTCTCTTGGGGCCAGAGATTGGGTTCACTTTCTTGAGCATGCCCCCCCCCACCCCTTAACAAAATCAGGGTTCTACAGTCTAAGATGGAGGGATGGGTGATTACCTATTTGATAGGTAGGTATCAGCCATATGAGTCGCCGGGTTTTTTTTTAATGTTTATTTATTTTTGAGAGAGGCAGAGTGCATGTGGGGGGAAGGGGCAGAGAGAGGGAGACAGAAGATCTGAAACGGGCTCTGTGCTATTAGCACAGAATGTGGGGCTCCAGCCCACCAACAGCCAGATCAGGACCTGAGCAGAAGTCAGATGCTTAACCAACTGAGCCACCCAGGTGCCCTCAACAACAGGTTTCTTTTACTTCTCCCCAGGAAGCCCCAAGCTTACAACTCACAGGTTGCACAGAGGGGTGCACCACAGCTGAACTCAGGGAACTAGAACCAGCTGAGGTTCTGAGTGGGCCACAGCTCCTCCCAGCCAATCTCTCTGCCCTGCATAGTCTCCTGTTTACAGCGAGGCCCTGCTTCTCTCTGCTCTGCCCTCCTTCCTCTAACAGATTCCTCTCTCCAAAATTTTATCTTCCCTGGTCCCTCTCAGCCTGTTGCATGGCAAAGCCCTGCTGTAGCTAAGGCTAGGGGTGGGATGATGGGTGCAGACAGCACAAGGGCAGCAGGGGCTGGGGGTGGGGGCAGTGTCCATTATGAGGGTCCATGCAGAGGTCAGGTGAGGGCAAATGAAGCTGGGGTGAAATAACAGGATAGAATTTACCTAGATGTGAATAAATGCACAATGAAACCAGGGTGTGTGTGTTCATGCACTTGAAAGAAGGTAACAGTGCAGAGTTGAAATGAAAACTCTCCTAACTTGTATCTTTGTGGTGCCCCCATGGACTGACAACTGGGAACAGATGTCCCTTCTGTCCTCCCTTCTCCCCACCTCTGAGACAGGCTCAGAAATCATGCCTAGTATGAAGGGCAATCTGGAGGAACGCAGTGGGTGCCTGGTGCCTGCCCGGATCCCCTTTATCAGGCCTCCACATTCAGCCCCAGCTGCTCGATGTTCAGGGTGGTCCTCTTTTCCAGAGAATTATTCTCAGCCAACAGAGCCACCTGACAAAATGTCTGAGATGTCTGAGAGGTTCCCTGGGCTCCTCACAGCCAATGACCGCCGGATTGAGTGAAGGTGGTCATAAAAAGCCTCCTTCCTGGGGCGCCTGGGTGGCTCAGTCGGTTAAGCGTCTGACTTCGGCTCAGGTCACGATCTCACGGTTCGTGAGTTCGAGCCCCGCATTGGGCTCTGGGCTGATGGCTCAGAGCCTGGAGCCTGCTTCCGATTCTGTGTCTCCCTCTCTCTCTGCCCCTCCCCCGTTCATGCTCTGTCTCTCTCTGTCCCAAAAATAAATAAACGTTAAAAAAAAAAAAGCCTCCTTCCCTCATGGGACCAGCAATGTGGTGCCGTTCATGCCCCCAAGCCTCCTGTGGGGTCAGGCCTCCCCCTTGCCTGGATTTCTCCTGGCCTTGCCTGCGTCTCCTCTCCTCCTCCACGGCAAGTCACCCGCAAAGAATTCACATCTCAGGCTTTGCTAGCAGGGAGAAGTTAGGCAAGCTGTATCTAAGACTTGTCCATTCTGAGATTCGCGGGCCTGGGCTTCATCACGCGGGGCTCCCCAGGGGCGAGAACAATGAGCAGGAATCCTGTCTCCTCCATCTTTCTCCTCCAGTCACAGCACAGAAATTCTTCGAAAAAAATGTTTTAATTTGAACATAGTTGGTACACAACGTTATATTAGTTTCACGTGTGCAACATGGTGACTCAACTTCTCTCTATTATGTTGTGCTCTCCGCTAGTGTAGTGGCCATCTGTCACCACACAACCTAATTACCATACCGTCAACCATATTCCCTATGCTGTGCCTTTTACTCCCATGACTTATTCATTCCATAACTGGAAGCCTGTATCTCTCACTCCCCTTCACCCATTGCGCCTGTGTTTCCAACCCCTTCCCCACTGGCAGCCACTAGTTTGTTCGTGCTTCTTGTGTATTCATTTGTTTTCTTTGATTCCACATGAGTGCAATCATATGGTATTTCCCTCTCTCAGTCTGACTTATTTTACTTAGCATCATTCCTGCTAGGTCCGTCCATGTTGACGCAAATGGCTCAATATCACCCTTTTTAAGGCTGCATAATATTCCATTATATATCTTCCATATGCATTCACCTATCAGTGGACATTTAGGTTGCTTCCATATCATGGCGATTGTAAATAAGCTGCAATAAACACAGGGGTGCATGTATCTTTTTGAATTAGTGTTTTCATTTTATTTGGGTAAATACCCAGTAGTAGCATTATTAGATCACATAGTGTTTCTATTTTTAATTTTTTGAGGGACCTCCAGACTGTTTTCCACAGCGGGTGTAGCAATTTACATTCCCACCAACAGGGTATGAATATCCCTTTTTCTCCACATCCTCGCCAATGCTCGTTATTTCTTGTCTTTTTGATTTCAGCCATTCTGACTGGTGTGAGGTAATACCTCATTGTGGTTTTGATTTGCATTTCTCTAATGATGAGTGATGTTGAGCATCTTTTTTTTTTTTTTGATATATGAAATTTACTGTCAAATTGGTTTCCATACAACACCCAGTGCTCATCCCAAAAGGTGCCCTCCTCAATACCCATCACCCACCCTGCCCTCCCTCCCACCCCCCATCAACCCTCAGTTTGTTCTCAGTTTTTAACAGTCTCTTATGCTTTGGGTCTCTCCCACTCTAACCTCTTTTTTTTTTTTTTTTTCCTTCCCCTCCCCCATGGGTTTCTGTTACGTTTCTCAGGATCCACATAAGAGTGAAACCATATGGTATCTGTCTTTCTCTGTATGGCTTATTTCACTTAGCATCACACTCTCCAGTTCCATCCACGTTGCTACAAAAGGCCATATTTCATTCTTTCTCATTGCCACGTAGTATTCCATTGTGTATATAAACCACAATTTCTTTATCCATTCATCAGTTGATGGACATTTAGTGTTGAGCATCTTTTCGTGAGTCTGTTGGCCGTCTTGTCTGTTGGTCATCTGTATGTCTTTTGTTTTTTTCTGAAAAATATCTATTTAGTTCTTCTGCCTTTATTTATTTATTTACTTATTTACTTATTTCTTTTTGAGAGTGAGAGAAAGCACAAGCCGGGGAGAGGGGCAGAGGAGAGAGAAAGAGAGAGAGAGAGAATCTCAAGCAGGCTCTATGTGCAGCACAGAGCCCAACACAGGGCTTGACCTCACAACTATGACATCATGACCTGAGCCGAAATCAAAAGTCAGATGTTTAACCAACAGAGCCACCCATGTGCCCCTCCTCTGTCCATTTTTTTTTTTAAAGATTGCTTGTTTTTAGTGGAGGTGTATAAGTTCTTCATGTATTTTGGATATTAACCCCTTATTGGATACATCCTTTGCAAATATATTCCCCCATTCAGGAGGTTGCCTTTTTGTTTTATTGATGATAACCATCCTTCACTGTGCAAAAGCTTTTTTATTTTGATGAAGTCCCAAATGTTTATTTTTGCTTTTGTTTCCCTTGCCTCAGGAGACATATCCAGAAAAATGTTGCTACAGCTGATGGCAGAGAAAGTATTGTCTATGCTCTCTTCTAGGATTTTTATGGTTCAGGTCTTACATTTAGGTCTTTAATCCATCTTGAGTTTATTTTTGTGTATAGTATCAGAAAGTGATCCAGTTTCATTCTTTGGCATGTAGCTGTCCAGTTTTCCCAGCGTAAGAGACTTTTTCCCATTGTATATTCTTTTCTCCTTTATCACAGAGTAGTTGACCATAAGCATGTGTATTTAGTTCTGGGTCCTCTCTTCTTTTTTATTGACCTATGTGTCTATTTCTGTGCCAGTGCCATACTGTTTTGATTACTATACCTTCATAGTGTATCTTGAAATCTGGAATTGTGATGCCTCCAGCTTTCTTTTTCTTTCTCAAGATTACTTTGGCTATTTGGGGTCTTTTGAGGTTCCACACAAATTTTAATATTATTTATTCTAGTTCTGTGAAAAATGCTGTTGGAATTTTGATAAGGATTGCATCGAATCTGTAGATTGCTTTCGAAGCACACACATTTTAACAATATTAATTCTTCCAGTCCATGAGCATGGGATGTCTTTCCATTTGTTTTTGTCACCTTCAATTTCTTTCATCAGTGTTGTATAGTTTTCAGAGTATAGGTGTTTCACCTCCTCGGTTAAGTTTATTCCTAGATATTTTATTCTTTTTAGTGCAATTGTAAATGGAATTGTCTCCTTAATTTCTCTTTATGCTACAACATTATTAGTGTATAGAAACACTATGGATTTCTGGGTATTAATTTCGTATCCTGCAAAGAAATTCTTAGAGCACCTACTATGTGCTACATACACTATTGGGCTCTGTAAGAAGTTAAGAGGCACAAGACAAGGCCTCTGATTTCAAAGGGTTTAAGTTCTGGTTAGTGGGAGAGAACATACCTGTCAAAAGGGAAACGGTCATATATGCAAGCAGCATATGCCAAGGCCCAAAGGTTGAGAGACCAATAGATGTGCAGAGAAGGAAGATGATGCTGCAGTCTGGAAGGGCTCCCTGGAGGAGACGCTAGGCGATTTAAAACGCCCATAAGCAGAAAGGAGGCCTGGGGAAGGAGCTAGGGTTCAGGTGGCCCAGTGCTCAGGCCACACAGCAAAGTGGAACTCTGCAAGGAAGCAAGAGAGGTAAGATGAGAGGCCTGGGGGTGGCAGGAGAGACAGGATGGCACACGAGACCAAAGTTCAGAGTCAGGGTGATCAAGGGAAGGAGGCTCAAAATAGGGAAGTCCATTTGTCTCGTTCACTGTCATCCTGCTTCCTCCCCTACAACACCTAGCGCAGTGCTGGGCACAGAGCTGGTGGGTTGTAAGTGTTCGCTGAACAGGGCCCTGAACATGGGCCCCCCTCCTCCTCACCCTCTTCTCAGATCCAGGCTCTTCCAAGCAGGAGTAAAGGCTGTGTGATGGGGCTGGGGGGAGTGGGAAGGGCCTTCCGGGTCAGCGTGATCTGGTCCCCTAAGAATCAGGGAAAGAGAAGGCCCCTCCTTTCATCCCAGCAGGAATTTAATTAGGAGAGCTAATTAGTGGCCCAGGAGGGAGAGATGAGGCGCTGGTGCCCGTGTGCGTGCAGGAGCCTACGGGCTGAGGATAATTTCAGGCTTGTCTTCGGCAGGGAATGAAGCCGCAGGAGCCAGGGCTGGTGTGGTCAGACAAGAGCCAGGGCCCATCCCCCTCCACCAGGGACAGGCCCCGGGGACACGCACCTGCATATATACACGTACATGCACACTCACACAGACACATCACATCACACACCTACACACCCACACACGTGCTCACACGTGTGTAAGTGTGAGTAAGTGGCCTTTCACCCACGTACCCACCCGCACAGTTCATACACCGACACACGTACACATCCACATGCACGTTCGTGTACAGCCACGTTACACGCATACACACTCATGCACGTGTTCACAGCCACACACACCTTCACACACTTGCCCACACACGCACATACATTTCCCACACACTCATACGCATTCACACACTTGCATACACATTCACACACATACTGCGGGAGCAGTTTTGACCTTCACGGCTCCACACCCCACCCAGATCCCTCCATCTTCACTGCGCTCCAGTGTTCTCAGCTGTGTCCCAGGGCCGTTAGCAGAGCCGGCACCCTGCACCATATGAACACCAGGGCTCACACCTCGGCCCTTGACAAGGTCCTCTCCCACCCCTCTGGCTTTCTCAAAAGGAAAAGAAACTTCAGAAAACGGATGCTGTAGTCTCCCTTGCTCCCATGGCTTGCACATCCCAATGTGAGAAAGTTCCTCCTCCCAGCTACCATCAATTCTTTGCAGATTCAAGCCAGGCAAGGCCAGTTCTCACAGAAAGAGAATGTTCTCACTTGACAGCAAGAGGTCCAATGAGAGCCAGAGCCAGCCACACCCCAGAGCCACATCATAGGATAAGGTTGGGGGCTTTGGGTCTGGGCTCCAAGGGTTCTACACCAGCTCTGAGCAATCTTGGGCAACTAAACCTCTTGGAGCCTCAGTCTCCTTGTCTATAAATGAGGGCAGGCACAGTTCCGGACTGTGTAAGAGTAAGTGAAATTATACATGTAACGTGCTTAGCACGGAGCATGGCATAGAGTATATGCTCAGTAAGTTGAACACGTACCATCACGGAGGCCAAACCCAGCTCTCCTGGCTTCCCGCTTCCCCACCAGGGTTCACTCTTGCCCTCCGGGTCTGGCTCCCTCTTGCCTTCCTTCCCTGTCTCAGAATAAGGAGACAGATTATTAGTACAAATTTGATCAAAATGACACATGGATTAGCATGTACGCTGCAAAGTCTAATTCTGTTTACTGTTCTAGGGGAGCATGCAATTATTACAGGGGCTGGGACAGAGTGTTTTTAATAACATTTCTTGTTAAGATTTAATTATAGGAAATTGTATTTTCTTAATCACTGAAAACTCAACTGGCTAGGAAGAGAATCGTGATAATTTTGTTTGCAGTTTATTAAATCCTTAGGATATTCTTTCTCTTACTTTTGCTTTTATTATGTGCTGCTGCTAAGTGCTTTTTTATCCTTGGAGCTGTGAGGAGGGAGGCCTTTGGCTCCCTGCCTCTCCCGCCCCCAGGCCCTCCACTCCTGGCAAACTCAGATGCCAATAACCACAGAACTAAAGGAACTTATGAACTTGAGTTGTTCAGTTTCCTGCTCAGTAAGAAGAACAGGTGTGTTCTCCTTGTCTGAAGTTTGGTGGGCTGAGAAGTCGTCCACTGAATACCTGGCCCTCATACCCACCTCCCCTAGAAACCCAGCCTCAGGTATCTCTGTGTCAAGAACCCCCAAAGGATTGCAAAGGTGACTGTCACCTGCCTGCATTCACAGGGTGTTCCTGACCCCCTCAGGGAGTCCAGAGCCTAGTAAAGTGCCCTGAGGGCACTGTAGGAACCATCAGACCCCCTGTCTGTTCTCTTTTGGATGAGGCAGAACTGGGCAGGGGGTTGGGGAAGGTTATGCCTATAATTGATCTTGTATGAGGCCACTTTCCTACCAGACGTGAAGAACTGGGGACACAGAAATGGATATGACAGAGCCCTGCCCGGGTTGTCCACAGGGCCCTCCTGCTTCCTTTCTGCAGCTTCTGCGCGTGCGTGGGGAGGCTCAGGGAGTCAAGGGGGCCGTGGAGAGAGGTTTACACGGAGGAAGCAGGATGTCTGCAAACGAGAGGCACAAAGGAGCCACAGTCTACCAGTCTACCAGGAAGCCATGCTCAGGGGAAAAGATGCAATATTATCAACAACATGAAGAGTGATGCTTATAAACCAATGTGAGATGCTGGCCCCACAGGGATTTGTGCTGCCGTGGTTAAGTAAGAATTCTTGAGCCAAAGGAAAGCATCTCTGACTGTGAAAGCCTGTGATTCCTGAATTGTGTGTGTGTGTGTGTGTGTTGGTGGGGGTCCTCTTGGCCTCAGTCACGGCTCCAGCTCTATCTCTACCCAACCCCATGACTCTCCAAGCCTGGACCATCTCCATACCAATGCTGTGTTCACAGGCCCCATTTCCTCCAGAGAGCTCCACCCTTTCGGTCAAAAAGTGCCAACCTGTGTCTAGCCTCGGGCTCTCCTGCTGCAAATCAAACCCATGTCCTCTTGATCCTTTGGGAGGTGGGAGAGAGGGATGGTGAGACAACAGATCCAATTCCCAGCGGAACAGCCTTCCCCGGACACATCTCCAGTTCTTTCCACTCCCCGCCAAACTCTGAGCCCCCAGCTCTCCTAATGACCCCCCAGTGGCCTCTCTGTTCCCTCCATGTCCCTTTGGTGTCTTTGTTCTCTGGGGCTGGCGAAAGCATGCCTGACAGTGTTAACCCCTGATGGCAGAGTGCAGGACATCAAAGAGGCGGCAAGAGAGGTGATGGATAATAGATGTCTGAAAGCATGAATGATACATATGCAGATAAATGATGGATAATGGGGCCTGCATGATGTATAGGCAGCTGCCGGAGTAATAGATGTGTAGGTACATATAGATTAATGGAGGGAGACAGTTTCAGAGACACAGGGGCAGCTGGAAGGACTGATCCCGGATCAGTGGTAGACGCATTGATCCTAGATAGGCAGGGAGATCAGAGGCAGGGCCGGTAGCTAGGAGACAAGACAGAGAGATATACACAGAGAGGGACTTTCTGGACACAGGGGACTGGAGAAAAGACAACAGGCAAGAAACAGACACCCACTGCTGCTGCCCAGGTATGCATGGTAGGTCGCAGGATACAGGGGGTGACCTGAAGGAGCCGGAACACATGGACAGGTGCTGGATGTGCCAAAAGATGACGAATAAATGGGCAGACCCTCTAATTGGGGGGGGGGGGGGGTCGTTTCTCCCCGTGGCCTCCCTGGGCCCTGGGCTGAGCTCCCGCGCCACCGGGTGAAGCCCCGGAGGCGGGGTGCTGAGCCTCTGGTGGCCGCGCGGGGGCGCCCACGGAGGGGGTAGGCGAGAGGAGGGGCGCCGAAGGTGGGGGCTGCGGGCTGCCGCGGGGCCCGCACCGGAGTTTGTTTCCATGACGGCCGGGCCCACGTGACCCCCTCCCCACTTCCCCCCGCCCCGCCTCCTTCCCTTCATAAATAATGTCCCTCGTTGAAAACTGCTCCCCAAGGAAGGGCAGGAGAAAGGCTTCTTGCTGGGCTGCTTCCCTCACAATCGGAGCGAGTCTTTGAAGCCCGTCCGCCTTCCAGAGCCGCCCGAGTCCGTTTGGTCCTTTTCCCTGTCCCTCCCTCTGTTTGTCCCTCTTGCCCTGTTTTTAATCCTTTCTCTCTCACTACCCCGCCTCCCTGCTCCCCCAGTCTTCAGGGTCTTACCGACCCCAGCTCCTCTCCGGAGCCAGCAGGAATGGGGTGGAGAAGACAGTGAGGGAAGCTATTGTTCTGGAAAGGGCAAGGCAAACTCCTGGGAGAATTGGGG
>NW_026057580.1:5103963-5383070 GCF_023721935.1 Panthera uncia
TGAGTCTGGCTCAGCAGTCCATCCCAGCACCCCACTCCTCACCCCCACGTCTCTCCACCCCCCCCCCACCCCCCACACCCCGGGAATAGAAGCATCCTGACGGAGGGAAAGGCAGAGCCCTCCGTCAGGCCCAGCTTGGGTGGTACAGCACTGCCTAGGAGGAGACAGGAGGGGCATTAGCCCCAGTAGCGGTGGTCTCAGGGAGGGTTAGGGTCCTGGGGGTGAGGCAGTCACTCTGGAACAAAAGACCCCTTGCCTGAACCCTTGGTTTCCTTGTGTCCCCTGGAAGCTGGAGCCACAGACTCAACCCCCCAGAAGAGACAGACCCTGCTGACTCCAAGGCATGCCTTCACAGCTCTTGTTACTTATTACTTATTACTAAGTAATAACCACTTATTACTACCCACCCCCACCCCCACCACCCCCACCACCCCCACCCCCCCACCCCCGCCCCAGGCACCTTGCAACAGAGAACCCTGGAGAACCTTCTGCAGAGAGGCCAGCCAGGGAGGCACAGAGAGGTTAAGTGACTGGCTTAGTGCACCACAGCCTGGAAGCTGCAGGGTTGTAGCCACCACCAAATCCAGAAATTCTCAGTCCTGGAGAATTAGGGAAAGCAGCAAGGAAGGAATGTGAGACACACAGAGAAGTAGTCAAAGCCGGGCACAGTTTTCAGGAACTGGTTTCCCCTTCAAACAATGGCCAAGTCCCCATCCCTGCTTCACATACCCCCCTCCAGTTCTATACCCTGAAGATAAAAAAAAAAAAAAAAAAAAAAGCCAAGCTGACTACTTGGCCTCTGCCTGGAGGAAGTGATACCAAAGCAGTCTTTAAGAAACAGTGGGGGTGGGGGTGCCTGGCTGGCTCAAGTTGGAAGAACATGTGACTCTTAATCTCGGGGTCAGGGATTCGAGCCTGAGTCCTATGTTGGATGTAGAGATTACTTAAATAAATAAACTTAAAAAAAAAAAAAAACACGGAGAAGCAGTGGGGGTCCTCCAGGATTAACTGGAGGTTAAAAGGGACAGAGAGGGAAATCCAGGCAGAAGGGGAAGCATAGCAAAGACAGAGAGACACGGAGTGTGAGAGGAGTAGAGACAGCTCTGTATTCCTGGGGTGAAGGTTCAGCAGGAGCAGAAAGATATTTCAGAAGAAAGAGGCAGAGCCTAGTTCCGGAGGTCTTGCTGTCCATCTGAGGAGTTCACAGTAGGGAACTGAAGGGTTTTGCACAAAGGAGTAGTAAGTTGAGATTTGTGACATAGGGGGTGGATTGGAGGCCGTGGGTATTAGAGACAGGGAGGCCAGTTAGTAGGCTACTGCAACAGTCTGTGGGGGCAGGGAATGATGGGGAACCACATCAGGGCAGTAAGAATTGGGTTGGGGGAAAAGGGAGAGTCCAGAAATATTTTGGAGGTCAAAGCATCAGGACCTAAAAGAATAGAGACAGAGTGAAGAAAACTGAGGTCAAGGCTGACCCCTGGATGTCTGGCTTGGTTGTGGTAAAGGTAGAGCCACCCTCTGAATGGTCCTAGGGGAAGAAGAACAGACTCAGGGGACTCGTCCAGGTGGAGCATGTTGAATTTGAGGATGTGCAGACCAACTGGGGGTAGTTGAATATTCTGGCCTGAGCCCCATTGTTTGTGGTGGCTGAATTCCCAAAGGGGAGTAGAGGCGACTGCCTGCGGCGGAGAGAGCAGGGGCCCAGCAACAGACACATGAAAGGATGCTCAACATCACTTATCACCAGGGAAATGCAAGTCAAAACCACAGTGAGATATCGCCTCACTCCTGTCAGAATGGCTAGTATCAAAAAGACAAGAAATAACAAGTGTTGGTGAGGATGTGGAGAAAAGGGAACCCTCGTGCGCTGTTGGTGGGAATGCAAACTGGTGCAGCCGCTGTGGAAAACAGTATGGAGGACGCTCCAAAACCTAAAAATAGAACTACCCTAGGATCCAGTAATTCTGCTCCTGGGTATTTCTCCACAGAAATTGAAAACACTAATTCAAAAAGATATATGCACCTCTATGTTTCCTGCAGAATTATTTATAATAGCCAAGGTATGGAGGCAAGCCAACTGTCCATCAATAGATGAATGGATAAGGAAGATGTGGTGTATACATACAATGCGATATTACTCAGCCATAAAAAAGAATGATACCTTGCCATTTGCAACAACACGGATGGAGCTAGAGGGTATTACGCTAAGTGAAATAAGTCAGACAGAGAAAGACAAGCACTATGTGATTTCACTTATATGTGGAATCTAAGAAACAAAACAGATGAACAACAACAACAAAAACCAAATGGACTCTTAAATACAGAGAACAAACTGGTGGTTGCCAGAGGGGAGGGGAGTGGGGCACAAACTTCCAGTTATAAATTAAATAAGTCACAGAGATGAAAAGTACAGCATAGGGAACAGAGTCAATAGTATTGTAATAATGTTGTATGGTGACAGATGGTGACTACACCTGTGGCGAGCATTGAGCAATATATGGAATTGTCAAATCACTGTGTTGCCCACTTGACTTGAAACTAATATAACATTCTATGTCAACTATACTTCAGTAATAAATTTTTTTAAATAAAAATAAAAAAGAAGGGGCCAAGACAAAACTATCAGAGAGAGAGAGAGAAGGAAGCTAGTAGAACACTGTGTTGGGGAGGGAGGGGAGGAGAGAGGGGCTGATGAAGGAGGGAGGGAGAGAGGGGTGCCAGGTCAGATGCTGCAGAAGGTGCCGGTGAGAAAAACACCAAGGGTGCCCCAATGACTTGGCACCAGGGATTTAAAATTTGCTTTCATGTTTATTTGTTTATTTTTGAGAGAGAGAGAGAAAGTGAGGAGGGCAGGGGTGGGGAGACAGGGAGACAGAATCCCAAGCAGGCTCCACACCTGTCAGCTCAGAGACCGGCACGGGGCTCGAACTCATAAACCATGAGATCAGGACCTGAGCCGAAACCAAGAGCCGGACACTCAACCAACTGAGCCACCTGAGTACCCCTGACACTCGGGATCTTATTTATAATCAGGGTCTGGCAGGAAACTCAGGATATGTTCAAACTGAGTAATCCGAAGGGAGTTTCATGAAGGTGCTGGCAAGGTGCAAAGGTGTGGAGAAGACGAGGGAAATCAGGAGGGTGCGGTGAGGGGCCAGGCCAAAGGAGACCTGGGTGGGGGAGCCATGTGGAGGAGTCACTGGCCAGGAGCCATAGGCAAGGGGAGAGGAACACAGTCAGCCTCCTGCAGCTGACAGGGAACAAGTCAGGAGATTAAATACCTCGGCCTCACTCTCCCCCTTCTCTCCACCTCCTGTGGGGCTCCCCATCAGCCGGGCCCACCTGAAGCCACAAGGCAGGGATCCTGGGCCATGCAGCCTGGAGCCCAGGCACTGACCACCAGGCCCCACAACCCTGGTGAGCAAACAGATAAATGCACTGACCCATGGAACTAGCAAGAACGGGGTGGCACTGGCTCCAGGCCCGTCTCATTCCTTTCTCTCCTCTCTGTTTCTTTCTGCCTGATCACTCATTCCTCCCTGACAGGGGTAGCCCACATCTAGCCCTTTCCTGTGTCTGTCACCCCAAAGGAAAAGTTGCTCTTCCCTGCTGGCTCCAACGGCAAAATCCCAGGAAAGACGTCTGAGTGGTCTGGCCCAGGTCACATGCCCATCCCAGAAGCACTCATTCCGCTTGGGGTGGGGAAGAGGAGACTTGTCCACGGCAGGAGCCGCCCCAGGAGCACTCAGCCTGGGGAGAGGGCGGCAGCTGCTGAAAAGCGGATACTTGTGGATTAAAGCTGGGAAAGTGGTGAGGAGGCAGGCTGGGACCAAGATACAGCCCTTGGTGTTTCTAAATGAGACAGGAGGTGAGAAGGCAGCAGAGGGAAGCTTTCCTTCCTTGCCTCCTGCTGGGCGGACACCAAAAATACAGAGATCTGTACTCCCACACACCCACAAACACACATGCTTGCATATATATCACTATAAATATATGTATATATAGGCACATACGCATGCCTATACAAACATGCTTGCTCACTTTACACTCCTGCACAAACATATACATAGTCACCGATGTTTATACGGTATCAGTCAGGATAGGCAAGGTTGTGCTGCCCTAACAAACAGCTCCAAACAATCTCCGTGGCTTAAGACCACAAAGGCTTCATTCTTGCTTACACGCGATGTCCATCGCAGCCCTTGTTCATTGTGGTCAGCCCAAACCTTGCTGGGCACCGTGCCAGAGGGAAAGAAAGACCTTTGGAAGGTCTTGGGTGATTAAATCTTTACACTCAGAAGTGACACTTTCTCTTCTGTTCACTGGCCAGAACTGGTCCTATGGTCCCCACCCAAGGAAACCGGAGACCCAGAACTTCTTAGCAAATAGCACTAATGATGACCACAACATAACACAGACATGTGTTCACACACACACACACACACACACGCACGCACTCACTGCCCTTCCCATGGCTTTTTCATGTCTCATATCCTTGTGTTTCTCAGACCCTCACAACTCCCTGTTCCCAGCAATCAGGGTTAAAAGTCCCTTCCTGGAAACCAGAGGTCATGGAAACCCCCACCCTCTTTTACTTCAGGCCCAGTCGGCTGCTAGCAGCTCTCCCTCTCCCAGCAGGGCACAGCCACGCATCTCCCCTCCCCTGGGTGACTACTCCTCCTTACCTCCCTTGCCCCTGCTTCCTCCCTCCTGCTGAGGACAGATAAAAGGGACAGCTGCAAGCTCCCCGCTCCCTCCCTCCCTCCCTTTCTTCTTTCTGCGATTGCCTTGGGAGCTTACTGAGTGTGAGCTGGTGGCACAAGAGAGGCAGGCTTCTAGGGGGCTAGAGAGACAAGGAGGCGAGGCCCAGAGGGCCTGGGGGTGAAGGGAGGTCAGGCAGACACCAGCAAGGACCCTGAGAGGGCCTGCGATGCAGGGAGACGGACACAAATGGAGAGAGGCAGAAAGGAGACGAAAAACGTGGCAGAGAGACCCAAAAACACAGCAGAGCAACAGAGGCAGATGGAAAGAGACACAGATTGACAGAGACGAAAACAGAGACAGAGAGATGACAGAAATAGGTGGAAACAGAGACACGGAGACTGGGCAAGAGAGATGCTTACAGAAAGGAGCGGGACAGAAAAGACTGTTGAGCTCCAGTGTGGAAGCAGGGATGTGTCAAGAGTGAGTGAGTGTGTGTGTGTGTGTGTGTGTGTATTACCATACAGCCCTGGTTTTGAAGCCATTTTATCATTCGTTAAAATGGACCAGTGAGAGGCCCCTGAGTGGCTCAGTCAGTTAAGCGTCCGACCCTTGATTTCAGCTCAGGTTATGATCTCATGGTTCCTGAGACTGAGCCCTGAGTCAGGCTCTACACTGACAGAACAGAGTCCGCTTGGGATTCTCTCTCTCCCTCTTTCTCTATTCCACCCCTACTTGCACTCACTCTCTCCCTCTCAAGATAAATAAATAAACTTAAAAAAAAAAAAGAAGAAATGGGCTAATGAAAGTGGGCTCTGAGGTATCTTTAGAGATGGGGAGAAGATGTGTCCCTTTTCAAGCAAGTGGCCGGGTTTGGGGCCAGGCAGTAAGCTCAGGGGACTGGCGGGGGTTTCCTTGGAGATGTCTACTGTTCGGCTCAATCATGCTCGTTCTGTGGGTTGGAGAAAACTGCAGGGTCTGAGCTGTGAATATATTCCCAGCTATCTCTGCCCCACCTCTGCCACCTGCTGCAGCTGTGGCCCGGCAAGACGACCCTGGAAGAAACACAGAGGGAGACATGTGGTCCCTGTTCTGTGCAAGGAGTGGAGGTGTCCCAGGCTGGGAAGAGAGGCGGATTCCTGCCTTCAGGGGGCCCTGGGTCTGAGTAGAGACTTGGGCTTCATTCATTCCTTCACCAAAAAATCATGGAACCTGTGCCAGACTCTGTGCCTGACCCCAGAGACGCTGTGGAAGACAAAAGCCACAGGCTCCCCGTATAGTTTAGTACAGCTGACAGACTCCAAACAAACTGCAATTGTATAATGACAAATCAGGTTAAACGCTACAGAGGAAGACAGCGTCACGTGCGAGGGAGATTCTTCAGACTGGGTGCTCAGGAAGGTCTCTCCAAGAGGTAATATTGTGACCAAGACCTTCCTGATGAGAGGGGGCCAAGCAAGAGGAAGAGTGGGTGCGGCATGGGGTGGGGAGTGGGGAGACAGGGCCCAGGTGGAGAGAACAGCCTCAGCAAAGGCCTGTAAAGCAACACCAAGCTTGGGCGCCATACCAAGACCCAAGGAAGGCCAGTATGGCGGGAGCCATGAGCCAGGGCGGCCCCGGGAGTAGGACCAGCCAAGTGGGCAGGCGTGTCCAGGGCAAGCCCTGCACTGTGGAGTGTATTCTAAGGGCAACAGGAGAGACATGAGTGGTATCCCTCCATTCGTGTGCTGGCACCTACTATTTGTCAGGCGCTGGAAGCCAGCTAAGGTGTTGGGGTAGGAGTCAGAGGACTGTGGAGCAAGGAGACTAATGCACACGGTCATGTTGCTGCTTTGCTTAATCCCCCTCAGTGGCTCCCACTGAACAAAGTCCAGACCCTTTAGCAGGACTGGCAACGCCCTGCCATCCTGTCTCCACCTTCCTCCCCTGTCATTCCTCTGCCTCAGACTCAACACTCCCCACCAGGCCTTTGCACATGGTGTGCCCTCTGCCTGGAACACCCTCCCTGATGCTCTTTCCCTCCCTCTGCCGACTCCTAGCCGTCCTCCAAGACTAGCTCCAATCTCTTTCCCCTTGGCGAAGGTTTTCATGAGTCTGGTCCCCTCCCCAGTGAAACGGACCACCCCCACTTTGGGCTTCCCAGCATCAGGGGCTCGGGAACATTTCCCTGCCCTTGTCTGTCTGCGTGTCTGTCTCCTGGATGGAGTCCTGGAGACCACCGCTCTGCAGGCCAGCTCAGGATCCCCGGATGAATTGCCCAGCTGTTTAGAGGCAGGGCTCTTTGTCCCAAGGGGTTTTCCAACGTCCACACCCCAACGCCACCTCAGGAGAATCGGAGCTGAACGCTTGTTTGTAGGGAAAAGAGACAGAGGGCCAGAATCTAGGAGATGTGTCTAAGAAATGTTCTCAAGCCTTTTGCCTCGGTGCATCCGTGAAAGCAAGACGGGGCACCGGCATCCGTACTGGAGCCCTCTGGGAAAATGTGACCAGAGTTCCCGCTCTTGCAGCATCTGCGCAAACCTGTGGTCCCATCTGGAAATATGGCCTCAATAAGTGCTGCTAGTGCCCCCCTTAGTACGCAGAGGACACAGGCTTCATTAAGCTGGATCGGTGACCTTCCTGGAATGGATCATTCGAGACATCTTCCCAACAACCGAAGTAGTGCTGGCTCTTTGTATGTAAAATTGTTAAAACTTTAAAAAAGAAATGTTTCGAGGCAATGAATGGGGGGCAGGGTTCAGGAGACAAGGCAGGGTCATGGTTTAGCAGCGGGGCTAAGGGGCTCGGAGCTGGGAGAAGGGGTGGACCGGGCAGCGGGGCCGTGCTGAGGACTCTGGGTAATTGAGGCAGGGACCCGGAGAGAAGGTCAGGGAGGGGAGATGCTCTCCATCTCTGCTGTCAGGTGCGCGTGACTCGGGGCACCGTCCGGGAGCGCCAGCCTGAACCTCTGCCTAACCCCGGGCAAGTGCTGCTGCCACATGGAGATTGTTATCCAATTTGCCACTGTCTCCTCCAGAGACTTCATGTGCTGCCAGGACGGAGGCATAGGGAAAGCCTGTCCCCCAGGAGATGACCTCTCCAAGATTCTTGCCATGCTTCTATTTCAAGGAGGACATAGATGTCTGTGCCGCGGCATCCCCTTGGGAGGACCTGGGAGTGGGCGGCGGCAGGGGACAAAGCTAAAAAGTCAGGGAGAGGGGGACAGAGGTCAGGAGAAGCAAGGCAGGGGCGAGGGAGCCTGGGGAGAAGGAACTATCACAGAAAATGGTACAAATTCACCAGGCCCCCAGCCCACCATCAGGGAGGCAGCAGGAGGAGGGCCCGTAGAGGGCTTGCCTCCGAAAGATGGAAAGCTAGGGAGAGAAGAGTGGAGGCCAAGGCGAACTGTTCCCATGGCTGCTGGCTCTTCTCTTCCTGAGCACTCCTGGCGGGAAAGGGACATTACCGAAGTCCAGCGTGGTTTGGATTCCCATAAACCAGTCCCCAGAGGCCCATACAACTGAGTGAGATCCCTGGATGGCCAGACCATCCTGTCAGCACCTACTGAGGCTGGGACTGCCCTTGGCATCTAGAAAAAGAAGGCCGCACTTTGCCCAGAGCCTGACAACGGAGACAGCTGCATTCGGCCCCTGATGCACAGCAGGGCAGTGGGCCTGGGGTGGGGGAAAGGCCCTGTGACGTGGGAGATGGAACAGCCTGACCTGGAGAGATGTGGCAGCAGCAGGGAGGAGGACACAGGCCCACTCCAGACCGTGAGCTCAAACAGAAAGACATACAGGGATAGAGACAGGGACTGGAGGTTGTGGGGAATGGAGAAAAAACCAAGAAGCAACGCCAGTTGCTGTAACAGGCAGGTCCCCGCATCTCAAGGGCCTGGCCTATGAAAGTTCACTTCTCTCTCAGCCACAATCCAATGCGAGTGTTGGGGTGGCCTGCCATGTGGCCCGTTAGGGCCCAGGCTCCTTTCTTTTGTGCCTCTGCCTCCCTTAAGATCTCTGACTCCTCCTTGTTCAGCCAGCAGAGCGGGAGAGACACCGGAAGGGTGCCCCCAACCCTTGATGCTTCTGCCTGGAAGTGACACGCCCCCATTCCACTGGGGAGAACTAGGAATGTGGCCCCACCTAGATGGAAAGGGGCCTCAAGCATGGCCAAAACTCAGCCCAAAACTCGTCACCGTGGAATGGGGTTCGTGAAATTGTGGCGGACTGCTGGTCAGCTCTGTTTCTGTTGCCAGCATTAATTGGACATTTCTCCTGGGCCACACCTCTTACAAAATGCAGTTTATTCTAGTCTTCACAACAAGCCCTGAAAACCAAAGACTGTTAATCCCTTTATACAAGGAGAAACCAAAGCTCAGAGGGGTTAAGAGGCTTAGCCCTTGGTGGGGAAGCGGGGATTTGAACCCTGGGACTTTCAGGTCAGGGCCCATGGCATTTTATTTTCCCAGATCACCAGGCTGTTTCTCTAGGAAATGGCTGAGAGCTGGAGATGGGCAAACAGGAGGGAAGCAGGAGGCAGCGATGAGGAGTAAAGGAAAAGGACGAGGGAGAGAGGACAGGAAAGAGGGAACTACAAATAAAAAGAAAACTGGAGATTCCCATGGAAGGAAGCAAGTAGTGAAGCTTGAGGGGAGAAAGAGCTGGAAGGAGATTCCAGGAAGCTCTTGGTCCAGACACCGAGTCACTTGTCACACCCTCGCACCTCCTCCAGTGAAAATGAGCTATTCTCATAGACAGTGTGGGCCCGGCCTCTCCCCTCTTCACTCCTCTGCCGCTTCGGGGCTGCTCAAGGCCGCCTCCTTTGTGAGCTTCTCTGCTTGGCCTCACCCCTTTGAGGAAGGATCTGGCTTTAGCTGTCCGCCACAGGCCTGAATTTGAGTCCCACCTCTGCAAGTACGAGCACCAGGTGTTGAACGGTTGAGGGCTCAGTGACAATGCAAGCACTTTATAAACGCCAACAAGAAATGGTCCCGGGAGGGGGGGGGGCCGTTCTGAGGGGCGTCCGCTGGAAAGAGTGGCAAGATGGGGAGCAGCCCAAGGGCTGGGGAGGCAGCTCGAAGCCTTGCTGCCCTGGATGGCGCGGGAGGGAGGGGAGGACGGAGATAAGGCATCTGAAGGCAGCTGTGTTTCCCAGCTGCCCTAAGTCAGGAGCGGCTTTCCTGACAGGGTGACTCGGGAAATGAAAAGAAAATGAGTTGCTAAAATGTTTTATTTCCCTGGCTGCGTCATCACCGTGGGTGCAAGGACTGCAGTGAGGAGCCGTGCATCACTTGACCCCTCACCTTAGTGGATGATGGAGGGTCACTGCTCCCCGCCTTGCAGGCCCCAGAGCAACCCTGCCGCTGCACAGCTTGTAAATCGTTATGGCCCAATGAAGAGCTCACCCTTAAATGTCACTTACTGGGGAATTAAGGCGAAGACAGGCATTGGGCCCGAGGTGGGGGCTGACGGGGTGGGGAGTCAGCCTCCCCAGGAAGGGCAGTGGGACACTAGGTCTGGGGTTAATGAAAAGTGCCCCTGTCCCCCTGGGTGATCATTATCTCCAATAATTATCCCTGCTCCTGTGGCGGAGGCGGGGTGGGGGAGACGCTTGAAAAGCTGTCATTAGCCTAGATGGGCTAAGAATAGAGAGCTGGCTGGCACCATGGACCTGGGGTCCTCATCCCCTCCTGCCTCCTCTCTCTCTCTCTGTCCCTCTGTCTCTCTCCCGCTCCCTTTCTCTCTCTCCCCCTCTCTCTTTCCTTCCCCTTCCCTCTCCCCCACCCCTTCTTTCTTGTCTTTCTCACCCCAGAGATCTGCATGGTTCATGGGCTTCTCTCTGCCCCAGTGGACTCTGAGCGCAGAACTGAGGAGGAATCTTAATGAGTCTCCGGGCCAGAGGGCCATGGTTGGGGGCTGCCACGCCAGCTTCACTTTCTAGCTTTGGGGCCAAGGAGAGGTCAGCTTCCAGCTTTTCCTTGGAGGCTCTTTCCTGGAAGAAGTGACACCACAAGTCTCAAGTCATCCCAGCAGTGACCCTTCATGCCTCCTCTCTGTCTCATAACCTTTTTTTTTTTTTTCATTGCAAAATAAGTCTCGCATCCAGAAAAGGACACGGAACAAATGTGCCATTTAATAAATTATTTTATGGGCACCCGGTTGGCTCAGTCAGTTAGCGTCTGACTCTCGGTTTCAGCTCAGGTCATGATCTCACGGTTTCGTGAGTTCGAGCCCCGTGTCTGGCTCTGTGCTGACAGTGCAGAGCCTGCTTGGGGATTCTCTCTCACGCCCTCTCTCTCTACCGCTCTCCCACTCACACCGTCTCTGTCTCTCTCAAAATAAATAAATAAATAAGCATTTAAAAAATAATACATTATTTTAAACAAACACTAGGGTAGCCACCACCCCAGCCAAGGACCAGCTCTAGCAACCCATGGACCCCTTGCCCATCCACCTCCCTCTTCCCCAGGAGGTCCCAGGCAATCACTTCCTGCTTCTCTTTCTAGTCTGTGTGCTCCCTCAGTAATACGGTGCTGTTTTGCCTGTTTCTGAACTTTACATAAATAGAATCGTATGTTACATATTCTTTCGTGTCTAGCTTTATTCAACCAACCTGGTGGTGTTTGTGCGACTCAGCAGTGTGGTCGGTGTAGTCACAGTTCATTCGTTCTCATTGTTGTAGAGAAGTGTTGTCTTCGTGCCCATCTGCCCAGTCCCGCTGTCACCAGCTGCAGCACCTTAGCGCTTCAGGCCACCCATACGGTGGGGACACAGCTTGAGTCTCGCAGCAGCCAGGCAGAGCCCTCTGCAGCCTCTGCAGACAGACTTGTCTAGATGGCACGCTGGGCCAAAGTGAGCCCCGGGCTCTGGGCCCTGAACCCAAGCTCTCCCACCTTCCTGGGAGTGCTGTGTGCTAACAGGGAGCCTAGGGAGACTCTGGCACCCACAGAGAGAAGTTCTAATGGTGGCATCCCAGGCATGGGCAGTAGCTGGGGAGAGAACTTGAAATAGCATTTGGAGCCTAAGTGTTGCCTGGTAGATGTTTGCTGAGTTAATGAATGATCGCCTTCCCAGGATCCCTCCAACCAGGCTTCTAGGTGGCCAGCCCTTGTTCCCTTCCCCCGCTGCTGCCAACCACACCAGCTCTCGGCTGAGAGCTTTCTGAGACTCCAGCTTTCTGAGATTCCAGACTCATAACCTCCCTCCTGCCTTGCCTCTCGGTGACATTAACTGCTCTACACACGATACCTGCTTGCTCCTGGGCCCTGGAAGGAGCCGTGTGGACTGCTTCCTGTCACCTGTTGCAGGTCTCCCAGCCCGTCCTGCCCGGAAGTTCCCTTAGGTCTAACCTCCATCCCTCTCGCCTTCCTCACCTGACCCCCGCGCCTTGACGTTGCTGCCTTGCTGGCTGTGATCAACAACAGTAACTCATCAACGGCATTTTGAATGTATAAAGCGCTTCCTAATAACACTAATCGCGTGTGGACAGCTATTATCATCCTGTTCCAAGCATTGTACATTTTAAACTCATTTAACCCTCAGAACCACCTCTGCGGCGGGGACTATTATTATCCCCACTTTATAAAGGAGGGAGCTGAGGAGTTAAGGAGCTTGTCCAAGCTAGAGTTGCCAGATAAAATACAGAATGAGCAGTTAAATTTGAATTTCAGATAAACAAGGAATTTTTTTTAAGTATAAATATGTCCCAAATGTTGCATATCAAATTCAAATGGGCATCCTATATTTTTGATTTCCTAAATCAGCCAGCCCTAGCCCAAAGTCCCCCAACAAGTAATGGTGGAGTCGGATTCAACCCCCAGCTCGCCTCTGCTCCACCGGGACCCACGCTAAGGCCCTGGCGCTGGCAAAAGACACAGATGGATTTTAGACTCTTTTGTAAATCAAACCAGCAGAGCTAGGAAGCAGACTTGCTATGGAGGCTGAAAGGAGCCCAGTTTCTGGCTCCAGGAGGTAAGATTTAGAGAAGAGGCTGCTTGCTGGGAATCACTCAGCTCAGAGCCTCCAAAGGCCAAGGTCAATCCCCTGGGTTTCAGATCACCTGGGGGCCAGTGACCATACCCTTTGATTCCTGTTTTCCATGCAGCCACAGGGGTTGGCCCTGCCCTGCCCTGCCCGGCTCAAACCCAGGCACCCCAGTCCTTCCAGCTCTCCAGAGGACCCCCGTTTCCAGCCTTAAGACTCATAAACCACCTCGTCTGACTGCTAAAACCTCGCTAGGGCCTTCTGCCCTCTGCCCTCTGCCCTCTGCCCTCTGCCCTCTACCCCGTCCTCCGCCAGAGCTAATTGCTTTATTTAGATGTGATGTGGCCACAAGATGTAACCATGAAAATTGCAAAAATGACTATGTGGTGGTGTCTGAGGCTGCAAATGGGGGTATGTGCTTTTATTTTGCACCAAATAACGCATTTACTTCTTTGGGGGGAAGCCTGTTTGGCAGATAGCGAAGGCACTGCTAATAACACTTTGCACTGAGTGCCTCAAACATAGAGGAAGAGCCATGAAAGGGTCCCATTTCTGTTCCCGACAACTTGAAAGCTCCGCGAACATGCGTGCCTCCTTCCTCAAGAGCAGAGGGAATTGTGAAGAAAATGCTGTGCGTTTTCGCTTTTAACTTGCTGTTTTGATCCTTTCCAGCCACCAGATTGTAGAACCCCTGGAGAGACTGGGGGGGGGGGCGGCTGCAGGGAAGTGGGTGTCTGGATGTGGAGGTCGGGGCTCCCCCCTTCTCCCTCCTTCCACCACCCTCTTAAAGGGCAGAGCAAGAGGGAGCCGCCTAAAACAACTTCTGCCCTGGCTGAGGCGCAGATCTGTGGGCAGAAAAATGAATCAGGAGAATTCTGTTTTGCCAGTTTGGGCAAATGATGCTCCATATCTGGGCCTCAGTCTTGCTGGGGGGTGTCGGGCTTCATGATCCTCGTCCGGACAAGGGGGCTCGTAACGAGCCCCGTACAAGGATGCCGTGAGGGCTAAATAAGTCAGTTCATATAAATGGGCTTAGAACAGGGTCTGACACATAGAAGAGCTCAATGCATTTAGCCAGAATAACAGTTATCATTTTCTGAACCATGACGAGTTTAGAACAGCTCGGGGACCAAGGAGATAAGCGTGTGAGGAGATGGGGTGTGAGGCCATAGGGAATGGAGCAGACTATGACTAAACTACAACCTGTGTGGACAAAGTCAAACATAAATTGAAAAAAATACTCTGCAAGGCAAACGAAATGGGTCTGCGGGCTGCCCACAGCTCTGGGTCCACCTGTTATAACTTGGTTGAGCTTCAGGAGGGTCCCTTCTACCATTAAAAACCTATGATTTAGGGGCGCCTGGGTGGCTCAGTTGGTTGAGCGTCCAACTCTTGACTTCAGCTCAGATCATGATCCCAGGGGTGTGGGATAGAGCCCCATGTCAAGCTCCACACTGAGGGTGGAGCCTGCTTGGGATTCTCTCTCTCCCTCTGCCCCCCCCCCCACCCCCCCCCCCCAATTAACAATAAATAAATAAATCTATGATTTAGATCCAGCCTCTAGCACTCAGAACTAGAAAGTGCCTTGGACCCATCAAGTCTGACCAACTCCCTCACCCATTTTACAGGTGAGGAAATGGAGGCCTAGAGGCGGAATGTGCCTTGTGAGTTGTACGTGTGGAGGAGGGGGTGGACTCCAACCCAGGGTGTCTGTCACCCATGCAGGGCTCTTTCCCATTCATCCTCCTGGCTTGCTGCTATGTGCTCTTGGGGAAGCTCCTGTACCACTCCAGGCTCACTGTTTCCTTCCCTGTGGAAGGAAAGGCTTGGACTGCATGCCGAATGTGGGTTTAGGAGCAAGGGAGGCCTGGATCCGAATCCTTGCTGTGTGACCTGGGCAAGCAACGTCAGTCCCCAAGCCTCATCCATCGTCATCCACACTACCACCACCAACACAGCTCACTCTCTATAGGGCTTGCTGTGTGGAGGCCCTATTTATCCTAAGTTGCTTTACCTGGATGGACTCGTTTGTTCCTGACGACAACACTGGGAGGTGAGTCCTATTATTATCCCCAATTTGTAGATGAGACAACTGAGGCCCACAGAGGTCAAGTAGCTTGTCCAAGGTCATGCGCCTCTCTTGGGTTATTAGTGGGAAGGAGTCAATGTCCACTGTATACGCCAGTGTGAACATCAGTGCCCCACCCCCAGCCCCAATCTAGCCAGTGCCTTCTAGGAATCTGTCATCACAGCCAAGACTCCCAGGAACCAGGAGACCTATTATGCACCATATGGCTATAGAATTAATAAAGTGTTGTAACCAAAGATTGGAAAAGAGATCAGGGGACTCAGCTCCTGGAGTGAAACTATTAAAAAAAGAAAGAAGCCACTCAGCTCTGCAACAGGGGAGTGGGAATGGGGCCCAGGTCTCCTCTTAGATGCTGGGCAAACACCAGGCGAGGGAACATCCCTAACCGGCTCAATGTGTCTGCTGTTGGTCATAAAGACACAGTTTATTGGCGCTGTGGTGATAGGAGAACCGAGAAGTAACAAGAGGACCTCTTTGCAAGGGGGTAAGGAGGCAGGTTTATTACTTCGGCAAAGAGAGCCACTCAGCGCTGTGACTCCCGTCCTGACGACAGAAGGCAGAGCCCACCTCACCGGGCCTTGGGGCTGCAACCCCCCCCCCTCAACCTCTGCTCACAGGCGGGGGGATGAATCAGACTCAGCATAGCCTTTGCCCTTCCTCTTTGTTTTTCTGGAGCGATGTCTACACTCTACCCCAATGGCAGAAGCCAGAATAGGCTTCCTGACTTCTGCTGTCCTCCCTCCTTGCCTGTCCAGGCAGAACTGAATTGTTCTCACCTTCTTCTGCCTTTCCTGGTGCCAGGGCTGCCTGGGTTCAAATACCAGCTCTGCCACTTACTGGCTGGGTGACTTGGGCAAGTCACTTCACCTCTCTGGGCTTCAGTGCCATCATCTGTGAAATGGGCATAATAACAGAAACCACTTCATGGGATTGGTATGGCGATTAAATGAGGCACGTAAAGCCCAGTGTTTGACACTGTGTAAACACTCAATAAATGTATTTTTAAATTATTATTAATACCAGTTTGGCCCTTACCCTATTGTATTATAATTTGACAATGAGTCTGTCTCCTCGACTAGACCATGGGCTCCGGACTTCTCCTGTCCTCCTAACAACCTCATGATGTAGTGTCTTCTTAATGTTTCTTTATTTACTTTGAGAGAGAGAGAAAGAAAGGAACAGTAGGGGAGGAGCAGAGAGAGGGAGAGAGAGAATCTGCTGCCAGCGCAGAGCCCAATGCAGGGCTCGAGTCCACGAACCATGAGATCATGACCTGAGCCGAAATCAAGAGTCAGACGCTTAACCGACTGAGCCACCCAGGCGCCCCTCCTGATGTAGTTTCTATCGTCTCCATTTTAAATATAATGGCATTGAAACTCAGAGCGATTAACCAACCGGCTGCCCCAGAGTCACACAGCTGGTACCAGACGGGGAACAGATCTGAAAATTAGACTCTGTGACCCTTACATTTTGCAACCAGGTCCTCAGCCTGGGTGACATCCAGGGGCTCCCAGTTCTGCTGCTTCAGTGCTGGGCTTTTGGGCAGTAAATAGTTAAAGATGTTACTCCAGACTTCAGGCAGGAAACAGTTAAGGAAAAGTACAATTCCAGGGAGGGCCCAGAAGCCAGAAGCCAGAAGCCAGGTCTGCCGGCCTCTGGGACACGGTGCCAGGAGGCTCAGAGGAATCTGAGCTGCAGAGGGCAGCTGCCATCACTCAGACAAGGAAACACCAGCTGGAACGCCTTCATCACCGGGAAGGTGCTGCTGCTGTCAACCAGCGTGCACACACGGGGCCAGATATGCAGAGATGCATACACACGGATGTATACACACACAAACACGCACGCGTGCATGCACACGGGTGTGCACACACACTCTCACACACACCCACTCACCCCCTGCAAAGCTGCGCCAGAGGGAACCACTGTGCCTGCTTCCTCAGGAGGGAGGCTCAGTGTTTTGCCAAGGACGCCTGGGGGGTCCTTGTCATAGGAGAGGAATTTGGATGAACGTGGAAAGTGCAACTCTGGCAGGCAGCACTATAGGGAGGGCAGGGGGCTTCCTAGAGTTTTGCTCAGCAGGAGTTCAGTGTGAAGGGGTGAGAGGTCAGAGGACCTTAGGGTTAGCAGATCTGATCTCCCTTGGCTGACATCCATCCAAACAAGTCTATGACCCGACCCTGCCTTTCCCCTCAAAGAGGCTTTGCATTTTTTTTTTTTTAAGTTTATATGTTTTGGAGAGAGAGAGAAAGTGAGTGCGAGCAGAGGAAGGGCAGAGAGAGGGGGGACAGAGGATCTGAATCAGGCTCTGTGCTGACAGCAGAGAGCCCAATGTGGAGCTCAAACTCACAAACCGTGAGATCATGACCTGAGCCAAAGTCAGACACTTAACCGACTGAGCCCCCCAGGCGTCCCAGAGGCTTCACATTTTAGTGGACATCAGATCCACCTGGGAAGCTAATTTAAAAATTCAGATCCCTGGGTCACCCCACCCTCAATCATCCTCCCCATTTGGCAGGTGTGGAAACTAAGGCTCAGAGAGGCTAGGTAACTTGCTCAGGACCACACAGCAGAGCTGGAATGGAACTCTGGGGCCCAAGTCCTGAGAGGCCAGTGCCAGGCTCTGTCTCAGGGGTAGGCATCTGAGGAAGCCACAACCGATCCCTTGGGGAGTGAGACCAGGAGCAGGGGGCAAAGGTAGGAAAAAGGGTCGGGACCCCATACTCAGAGGCAGGCATTCCAGGCAGGGTTCTGTTTCTACTGGGGGCTGGAGGCTCAGAGAAGAAACTGAGGCATGGGCACAACTATGTGGACTGGCTCGGCATCGCTTCAAGACAAGTGCCTAGTGGTCAAGGACACTGGCTGTGCAGTTAGCAAGGATTATGTGACCTTGGGCAAGTGATTTGGCCTCTTTGAACCTATAAAAAAAACAACAACTGGGGTAGCAGCCATCCCTACCGCACAGGGCTGTTGTGAGGACTAAGTGAGCTAATGTGCCAGGGGTCCCCGGAGTGGAGGGGCGGGGGGGTCTAGCCTGGTACAGACCCAACCACGGGTGGCCCCCCTCCCCCCAGCCCGAGGTGGGTATACCACCCCAAAGCTGCCTGAGGGCTGGTGCACTCCTCCCGGCCCACCCAGGGCCACCTTGAAGCCAGCCCGACTCACCTTGCTCTCCAGGAGGGGAGCAGAAAGGAGGCCGACCCTGGCTCCGGATGCAGTCAGCCGGAGCTGCTAATAGAGTCTCCTTCCCCCGCCCTGGGCTGCCATCTGTGCAGGGCCGGACGGACCTGACAGTCTCAGAGGGCGGTTCATTTATAACCGGCCCTGCTCCCCATTTGTGCCCAGCCAGAAGGGCCACGAGCCCCAAACCCTCAGCCTCTCGGCAGGAGAAAGAGAGGAGAGCGAAATCGGGAAGAAGTTCCAGCCTCGAATCCTTTCTTCCCAGGGACGGGTAGACAAAGGGGCACGGAGGTGAGGCCTCTGTCCTTTAATTCCATCTATCAAAGCCTTGGACTCACATCCACACCTCATTAATCTGCACACTTTACTGAGAGGCAGGAGGGTGAGAGAGCCCGCCAGAGCGGGGGCTCTGCAGCCCGACGGACCCAAACTCCAGTGCCCACCAGCTCTGCAGCCTTGGACAAGTTGTTGATGCTCTCTGGGCCTCTGTTTCCTCGTCTATAAACCAGAGACCATAACAGAAGCCACCTCCCAGCGCTGTTGTAAGGATTAAGTAATAATACAGATAAAGATTTCGAACAATCGCGGGCACATGGTAAATGCTCAACTGTCATTATCAGCTGCTGGACCATCTGGCGTCATCATGGGCACTGGGGGGGGGGGGGGCCAGATATGAAAAAGGAGGCAGACGCGCCTCAAGGTCTCCCTGGGGGATGGGGGAAGCATCTGATGTGTAACAGGTTGGGTGATTGGAGAAGGGCCACACGGTGGGGCGGGTAGTAGATGGGGAGGGCAGCAGAGGGTGTCCCAAGGAGCAGCGGCAGAAGTCCAGGGGTCTTTACGGAAGGGACTGGAAGTCTGGGCTTAAGCCACTCGGCCTGGCTTATGTTTTTCCCTCCTTCATTCTTTGTTCACTTTCTGTACGACTCCTGAGGGAGAAACCGACAGAGAACTCATCTGTGGTTGGTCATTTTCCCGTCAAGGGACTGGCCTCAGGCCACCAGGCATTCCTTTAGGATCTCTGCCCCCTGGTTGGCCTAGGACTCCATCAGGCCAGCGTGGTCACCGCGGAAGGGGAAAGCACAGTGTTGACCAGGAACCAGGACGCTCTGTTGTTTTTTGAGGAGTAACCCAGCAAGGGCCCCGACCAGGAGGCATCTTGTCCTAACTGTGCATGGGGGTGAGGCTCCCTCACATGTGGTATCTCCCCCACTCAGATATTCAGCTCTCTGAAGACGCAGTCACTGTTCTGTCCCCTTGTTTAGGGGCTCCCTGAGGACAGGGTTGTCTCCTCCCTCAGGCTGGGGTTCACTGAGGGCAGGACTGTGTCTCCCCCTCAGACTGGGCTCCCTGCCGACAGGGCTGTGTCTCCTCCCTCAGACTGGGGTTCACTGAGGGCAGGACTGTGTCTCCCCCCCCCCCACCCCAGACTGGGACTCCCTGAGGGCAGGGCTGTGTCTCCTCCCTCAGACTGGACTCCCTGAGGGCAGGGCTGTGTCTCCTCCCTCAGACTGGGGCTTTCTGAGTCAGGGCTGAGTCTCCCCCTCAGACTGGGTCTCCCTGAGGGCAGGGCCGTGTCTCCTCCTTCAGACTATGGGTCCCTGAGGGCAGGGCTGTGTCTCCTCCTTCAGACTGGGATTCACTGATGCAGGGCTGTGTCCCCCCCCAGACTGGGACTCCCTGAGGGTAGGGCTTCTCCCTCTCAGACTGGGTCTCCCTGAGGGCAGGGCTGTGTCTCCTCCCTCAGACTGGGTCTCCCTGAGGGCAGGACTGTGTCTCCTCCTTCAGACTGGGATTTTCTGAGGCCGGGCTGTTTCCCCCCTCAGACTGGGGCTCCCTGAGGACAGGGCTGTGTCTCCCCCCTCAGACTGGACTCCCTGAGGGCAAGGCTGTGTCTCCCCCCTCAGACTGGACTCCCTGAGGGCAAGGCTGGTCTCTTCCTTCAGACTGGGGTTTGCTGAGTCAGGGCTGTGTCTTCCCCTCAGACTGGGCTCCCTGAGGGCAGGGCTGTGCCTCCCCCTCAGACTGGGGCTCCCTGAAGGCAGGGCTGTGTCTCCTCCTTCAGACTGGGATTCACTGATGCAGGGCTGTGTCCCCCCCTCAGACTGGGACTCCCTGAGGGTAGGGCTTCTCCCTCTCAGACTGGGGCTCCCTGAGGACAGGGCTGTGTCTCCTCCCTCAGGCTGGGGTTTGCTGAGGCTGGGCTGTGTCTCCCCTGTCAGACTGGTCTCCCTGAGGGCAGGGATGTGAGATAGAGAATTAAAGTGCAGGCAGGTAGTGGAAAGCCCGGTGAGAGGCGTAGAGCCCATGTTTAGGCAGTGGGGGTTGATGGAGGGCATGTCCGGAACACCCTCTCTTCCCGGCTCCTGCCCCAGCCAGCAGCTTTCACAGACCTGTCTCTGGCTTCAGGGGCAGGGAGGAGTGTGAAGGGCTCCCCAGTGCCCAGCCCTCTCCAGAGCCCCAGAGGGAAGCTCCTGTGCTGTGAGAGCCAGAAGGACCGTCTCTACGCATAAGCCACACAGACTGCTTAGGTTTGAGTTGCTGCCCAGCTAGTGTTTGTTGAATAAATGCAAACATGCCCGCCAGTGATTCCCCAGCCTAGATGTCTCACCTTTACCACACTCCATCTTTCCAAATCCTCCCAGGCCAGCCCGAATTCCAAACGGCCCAGGCACAGACTCTCTCAACCTTCTTTGACCCCCTGCTGCATTCGAGCACGGCCCCGGCCCTCGACTCCAGTCTTCAACCGTGGCACGCACTGGACTCGACCTGGGGAGTTCCCTAAAACACTAATGCCCAGCCTCCCCATCGCGGATTCTGATTTGATCGCCTGGGTGTGGGGCTGCAGGGCATTGCTTCTGTCTCCTTCCCCCGGGTAATGCCAACAGCTGCAAGGTTGAGAGCCATGCAATTGAGAGATCGGGCTGAGGTCTCCTCTAGAGGAAGGGGAAGCTTTGTCACCACTAAATCCCAGCGCCTAGCACCATGCTTAGCACATAGTCCATGCTCAATAAGTGTTTGCTAATAAACGATTGCATGACAGGTGGGCCGATCCCCCTCCTGGACGTGAGGTAGTGATTAAGAGCTTATCTCTGCGGACTGACAGACTAGAGTCAAGTTCTGCCGCGTCCTCAGTCTTGGGCACGTTGAACCTCAGTTCCCTCATCTGTAAATGGGGCGAATAACCGCCCCTTACCTCGCAGAGTTGTTCTGAGGGAGGATGGAGAGCATATCTGCCAAGGCTTAGCTCAGGCTGTTTGTGTTGATCTGGGTCCTGGCAGGAAACAGATGGTTCATTCAAACCACCGAGGAGAGTCTATCAGAGGGGTTAGTTGCAAAGATATGGGCAGGATTGAGGAAGGAGCAAGGGATGGGAAGAACCCCGGGGGCTGGCAACACTGGGGAGCTATTAGCACCCCTAGGCCTAGAGGAAGATGAGGAGAAAGCAGTCGTGGGGAGCCGGGAGACAAAGCTGTGCTTCAGGAGAGGGACCGAGACGGGGCATCGTGAGCACTGAGGAAGCAGCCACCGCATCCCGAAACACCTACCTCAACCTTACCCCCCTCCCTCCTCCATTTCTCAGCGCAGCCTCCTCCCGGACACTGCCAAGCAGGGGAGGTCATGGCGTTGTCCATGAGGTCAGGCTCCTGGAGCCACAGTGCAGGGAGGAAGAGGGCAGAGAGTGGGTTTGGAGGAACAGACAGAAGATACGCAGCACTTGCCATATGGTAAACACTGATGAAATAGTATGACTATTATTACTGTTCAGGTGGCTCGCGCGGACCATTTTGTGACATCTGACTTTGACATTTAGCGGTATCATCTGCACATGTCAGCTCTCGCTAGCGTAGCAGACGGTTTAGGGGCCAGGCCCAGCTCCTCAGCTACCCCATCTGCACACAGCAGGTGCCCCATACGCACTGGAGAGAGGAAGGACCGCAGGAAGGAATGACAGCACATTTCCGTGTTCAGCCATGGGCTTCAGCATGTTTGACAAGCCATCAAAATGGCTTTGCGATAGCAAGCTTCATTAAAATGGAAGCATGGTGCTCTAGTATGCAGATGGGGCCACTTTATTACTTTTTAATTTGTTTACAGAAAGCCCATGTTTGGTGTTCACCATCTTCGCAAATAGTAACAAATGGGCATGTTTGCTGCCTCCAAAGCTGTGGTGTCCCTGGATAAATAGGCTGAAACCGCGTTTGAACACTGCGCGTGGTTACTCTTAATAGAATCTGACATGCTCCTCAAAATGTGTGGGAGGCTGAGGGGAGGGGGACGCTAAGTGTGTGGTTTGCGGCATGTGTATCTTTGGGTGACTCATGCCCTTCTCTGGACTCACCTTCGCCATCTACACGATAAGAGCCCTGGGCCAGAAGGTCCCCACAGCCTTTGCGGCTTTCCTATCCCAGGGCTTTGTAATGCCTCTATCACCCTAGAAGCTACCAACCTCCCTGAACCACCAGCTTCCTGACTCCCAAGAGAAGCCCTCTTCACGAAAATAAAATAAAACTACACATTACCAAATGCATTTTGAAAATGGGTCAAATTGAATGAAGAATACTTAATGGAGCATAACTATTCGAGCGACAGTTACAAATACTTACGCTGTAGTCCCCCAACGCAACAACATTCATAAACCCACCGGGACCCTCGAATCCCAGTTTCACTCATTAGCTATGCGATGTTGGGAGAGTTACTTAACCTCTCTGTGGCTCGGTTTGCTCATCCGTGAAGTGGGGTTAATAACGACACCCTCCTCATACGGCTGTTGTGGGGCTTAGATGCATAGTAGTATTTGTATCAGAGAGAAAGGATTTAGGACAATCTCTGTTTCATAGAGTTGCCCATTCAGCGGAGCCTGTCCCATCCTGACCATGCCCAGGGAAGTGGCCCAGCCCCATGGGTTTATTTTCTTTGCAATGCTCATCACAACCTTCTTATTTATCTCTCTCTTTATGGCGTTCTCTCTCCACTTCAGTTAGGGCTGCGGGAGGGCACGAACCTTGTCAGTCTTATTCCTGGCTGCCTTCCCAGCGCCTAGAACGGCATCCGACTGGTTCTCCACAGATTCTTGTCCAGTGAATGAACGTGCAGGGCATGGGGACCAGACTGGAGCATAAACTCTGAAAACCAGTGGTCAAGATCGGGCCCCACATGGACCCCACACGCACGTACTGTGTGTTTCATACACACATATCCAACCTCTGAAGTCTTGGCTCACGGGACTGTCCTTTAACTGGATTTGCGTTTTGACTTTTAGGATAAAGCAAGATCAGCAAAGAAGGCACAGAAGCACCTTCTGTTCCTTGGGGCGGAGTCTGAGACCCAGCAGCCTTGCGCCATTACCTGGGCCTTCGCTCCAGGGGCTGGGGATAATGTAACTTCTTATCCTGGAAAGGGGCCCCCAGCAGAGGCTCCCAGATGATGTACCTCTTTGGGTGCCCAGGGCTTTACAGTTTAGAAAGTTCTCTTGGAGCCCTCATCCCACCTGATACCTCCATGTGAGAAGGGAAAGCCTGCACTCGCTCAGCGATCATGACCCCACCCCCCACCACCCCATTTTATAAATGCAGAAGCCAGGCGTGGAGGCAGGACAGACTTGCCAGCCTTAGGCAGCCTGGCCTGGGCTCTTTCCAATAATGCCAGGAGGCCACCCGCAGAAAAGAATATTAAGTACCCTGCTGATTAAATCAAAGAAAGGAGTTTGTGCATTTCAAATAAATTTCCAACCACAAAGGGAATGAAACTGAAAGGAATGGGCTACTCTCAGTTAACCAGAGTATTCTGTTAACCAGGAACATACCCTCCCCCAACCGTCAGCACGCTACCTGGAAGCATACCTTGGAGATCATCCTGTCCGGTGTTCTCAGGATTTCAGAAATTATATCTATTTCTATATATCTTTTTTTTTTAAGTTCATTTATTTTGAGGAGGGGAGGGAGAGAAAGAGGAGAGAGAGAGAGAGAGAGAGAGAGAGAGAGAGAGAGAGAGAAGGAATCCCACGCAGAATCCACACTGCCAGCACGGAGCCAGATGAGGGGCTTGAACTCACAAACCGTGAAATCATGACCTGAGCTGAAATCAAGAGTCAGACACTTAACCGGCTGAACCACCCAGGTGGCCCAGAAATTATATATTTCTAATTGATCACTCTAGCAAAGACTCAGGACCCAGTACAATAAAAACAAAGAGTCCACCTTTCCTGAGAAGCATTTAAAGGCATTCCGTTATTACCCAACGGAATGGGTAAAAATACCCAAGTATGCACTTACGATGCTCCAAGCACTCTTCTCAGCCCTTCAGGTCACAACCCTTAAGATACATCATTTTCCCCTATTTTATAGACGAGGTACAGAGACGTTAAGAAACGTGCTCAAGGTCACACAGCTCGTAAGTCGTAGAACCAGGATTCACATCCAAATAGTCAGGTTCCTGAACTCATGCTCTCCAAGGGAAAAAAAAATCTCAGTAAATTTTAAAGAAGTAAAAAGACACAGCAATATTGGTAAAAAAAAAAAAAAAATCATTTTATTGCCAAGGTTTTAAATCACAAAGATAATGGTTAGCAGTGGAAAGTCCTGACTATCATATCATATAACTTTCCTTATAATTGTACTACCAGTGAGTGAGGCTGCAGCAGACGGTGTATCCCATTGACTGGCAGAGGTGGCAGAAAGTGAGTTTGGGTCACGGTTATAAAACACTGCTAACGACCGTGATTATGCTATGTCTTCTCACCTCTGTTCTTCTTTTATGTGTACAAAACCCAAAGCCCAGAGAGGTTGGGTGATTTGCCAGAGGTCACACAGCAAGTGAGCTGGAGAAGCTAACCCACTCAATTCAATGAATGTTTATATAACATCTGCCATGTGACTGAGTTATGTTCTTTGCACCAGAAGCGAAATAGGAAGCCGGAGGCCAGATCGTCGTAAGCCAACTTGTTAGCCAGTCTAGGACTAAAACAGCTCCTTCCCTTGCCCCAGCTGTAGCCCGGGGCTATTTTCTGCTGTTAGTGCAGTGGCCACTGTGGGGTAGTCACTTAAAGGTTTTAGACCTTGGTTCTCCTCAGGAGAGGAAAAAGGAAAAGGCCAGACGCCTACTGCTCCTTTTATTTGGGGGCCAATGAATCCCTCTCACCTCTCAGAAACTTCCAAATAACCCTCTCCCTTCCAGTAATTCTAGGAGAATGAAAATTGACTCCCACCTGCTTCTCCTACCACCATTCAAGCTAATCGCTCAGGGAAAGGCAGGGACAAGCTTCTCTGTGTGCCAGGGGTCTCCCCTTTCTCCTCACCCGCCTGCCTGGGGAGACTGATAATCCCCATCAGTGATGTCACAGGACTAGGTGGGGAGGGGGGCCGCTGTCATGCAGGGGACGTGAAGACAGAGGTCTCCAGCCAGGTGGCTGGGCAGCGGTCAGAGCAGAGGAAGGGGCCCCGGAGCCCCTCCCAGGGTCTGCGTTGGAGGCTTTCGCATGAAGCGACAGCAGCTTATTACAGCTAATTTCCTTCCCCTTGCTAGAACCGCAAATCCACAGGGTTTTCACAGCATATTTGTGTATCTGGCACTCTCAGCCCGCCTCCCCTCGGGGACCATAAGAGATGCTGAGGAAAGAAGCAACATGGTCTTCCATAATTTCAAAGTCAGTTCCAGAGTTAATAATAAATTAAGAGCTGGGGGCGGGTAGAAGGGGACTAGATGTGGAAGGCCCACTCACTCCCTGCCAGTGTAGACCGGCCCCTCCAGGAACATCTTCTAGGCGTCGGGGGAAATAATGGGAGCTCCGGGGTCTGAGATGCTGAGGTGGCTTCCCCAAGGTTACAAGGCCACTAGACCCCAGATCTTTGTGGTACCTAACCTGGTGGGTCCCCCACCCCCCAGGATGGCCGGGTGGGGGATGGAAGAATTGAAGCACATTCTCTCCCATAGCTATCTTTCTCCCTGTCCGTGGAGGGTTGGGGCACCCTAGCAGGCCCCAGCCCCCCTCAGAACACCTGCTGATCCCAGAGAAAAGGCGAGACAGCTTTTTCAGACAGAACTGGAAAATTCTTCTCCCTGGAAGACAACTAAACCCACTCACCTCTGAGGACGTTTCCAGACCAGCAACCACGCCAGTTGGAAATTCAACAGTTCCAAATGCCTGTGTAATTTTGTTATTCATTTTTTGGTCCTAGGAAGACTATCTCCCAGACTGGGAGCTCCCTGAAGACCAGGGGCTCTGCCATCAGACTGGCGGCTCAATCAATTCTTGTCAGAGCTAAGATCTCGAGGGGACTTGGAAGCAGCAGCGAGAGGACGCTGGGCACCACTGGGTGGGTTGAGCCTGGAGAAGACAGGGTGGGGTTGGACAAGATGGCTGCCTTGGAATCCCAGAAGGGCCGTCCTGTGAAGGCTGTAGAATTCACTCTTTCTATGTGCTACCCCCAAGAAGAAGGCTAGAATTAAGGAGAAGATGATACAGGGAACTGGACTTTGGTTACAGAAAAGGATGAACTTTCTAAGAGAATGGATGGGCAAGAGGTAGTGAGCCTCCCATTATTAAAGGGGGAGCTTCTGAGGAGGGGTCTGAAGCACCAGGTCATAGCTGGACCAAGTGCCTTTAAGATCCTTTCCAAACCCAAGGGTCAATCAGTGATGGTGGGTGTTCTAGTCTCCTCCACCCTCACACCTAGGACTGTTCCTCCTGATAACCCCAGGAATGGGCCAGAGGCAAATGGGCAGGAGGACACAGGGACCCAGCCCCCGCCAAGGAGGCCACTGAATAAATTAGTCAGGCAAACAGCTACAACAGAGATGCATGAACACATTGTGGCTGCTGCAGGCCTGGAAGATGGCTCCACTCTCTGTAGCTGAACAGAACAAATAAATAGGAAAATAAATCTTCCTTGCTGACCGGGATCCTGTTCCATCCTTACTACTGCGGGAGAGCAAGGCCTCTGCCCACCTAGGACACTACGGGGGACCCGCTCATTCTTCATAAGGGAACCTGGGCCAGAACCAGGGAATGACTTGCCCACAGTCACACTGTGGCTAGTGGCTAGCAAGGGGCAGGGCCAGGGCAAAGCCCTGGAGCTCCTTCCTTACAAGCCAGTGCTTTCTCTCAGTCTTGGCTGCCCTCACAGTGCCATCCGCTCCTGCAGCAGCTGGGATTCCTCTTTAAAAATATGTTCGTCGCAGGCAAGTCCCAAAGTGGACAGAGAGATGATATGTGCATTATTTGCTGACCCAGGAAGAGCAGGCACAATGAGCTCCTGACATTTCTGGAATATCAAGGAATGTGTTACACTCAGTCTCCCATATTTCCTCCCCAAGCCATGTTGTCTCCTGAGCAATTGGGAAGCACAGACCTTTGTCATCCTTCACCTTCCTGTGCCTTTTGATTCCTTCCAGGAGCCCCTCCACACCTAGTTCCTCCAGCTGCCTGATGGGCTGATAAACTCCTCCACTGGAAGATAGTAGCCGTTCAAAGTATTGTTCCTTCCAGAAGAATTTACTTACTAAGTAAGGCTCTGCTAAGAGGGGAAGGCTTAATATAGAGCCAGAACCCGGACATCAAGGGCTTTCAGGATGACAGGGAAAGATGTGGGGGGTCAGAGATGCCTTCCCGGGGCTCCTTGGCTGCTCCCTGATGAGGAAGGAAGGCTCAGGTGGAGGTGGGGGCACTATCCAGGAGGGGAGGGAGATAAAAAGGAGCCTGGGCACACCCGGAAGGCTGGGGGCAGCCCTCTCCACCAGGAACCAATGGCAAGGCTGTCCCCAGCCACCATCTGAACCAACCAACCACCATGAACCCACCGCAGACCATCCACTTCACCCACCAAAACAGACATCACCAAAACGTTGCTGTGGGGTGACTTGGGTGGGCTCTCTCTTGGAGCTAGTTTATCACATGTTGTCGGCATGCCAGGGACTGGATGCAGTGACCTCCGGGGGTCCCCTGCTGGAGATTTCTAGCCCCATCAATCCCAGGGCACTGGAAGAAAGGAGCAAATTCTATGTCCGGGGACTCCTAGGAGCGTGTTCACAGGCTCCAGAGCAGGGCCTGAGCAGGGCCTGTGGCTCCTGATCCCTCCCCCACCCCTCCTCCCCGACCCAGGGCAATTTCCCCAGAAGTGTGCTCATGCTGCGCCCTTCGAGCCTCAGCGCCAATTGACTGGATTTCAATCAGAAATCCATCTCCCTTAAGGACCGCTTTGGATAAAAGCAGAAGTAACCTGCAATCTAGATGCTGATGCCAAGTCATAATGGGGGAGCCGGAGAGAGGCCAGCTGCCCGACTCGGGTCCCCAGCCCCCAGCGAGAATGAAACCAAGCTTTGGCTGCGGCTGCGGCCGGCCGACTCAGCTTCCACGGACTTACAGGAGAGGGGTAGAGCCTGGTCTCCCTCCATCTCTGCTACCCGCCGCCGGCCGAGCCACCGAGCCTCGCCGAGGGGTTAATGGGCTGCTAGCAGTTGGCCAGGGTCCGGGAGCAGCTGTGCGCCCTGGGCGCGCCCTCCGGGTGGTTCCCGAAGCGCGCGTGGCAGGGGCTCCGGTAGGCTGGCTAAAGGGGACCCGACATGCCCTTAAGAGCAGGAGGAACCGGGGGCTCAGTACTTCTCCCCACCCACAGACCCCAACCTCATCGGAAGCTGCCACTTCTGTCACCCGTTCCTCTCCTGACCTATACTGGAGTCAGGAAAGGGTCCCTCCGAGAGAGGACAGCTGCTCCAGTCCCCTCCCCGCCAAGACCCCGCACCCTGCGGGCGGGGCCGGGGCTGCAGGGACAGGCGGGACCCCGCGGAGCGCTGGCGGCTCTGGTGCGCAGCGCGGGCAGCCTCCCTGGTAAATAATGCACGCCTCCCAGTCGCGGCTGCAGCAGGTAGTGTATCAAAGTAATATCGCGCCGCGAATTGCAGTGTAATCGCCGTAATTTAGGGCCCCATGGGTGAGCCCGTTTCGGAAAGGCTGCGCGCCCGGACGGGCAAGGTGACTGGAGCGTCTGCGCTGGCTTTGACCTCTGGATTTCCTCCAAGCTAAGTGAGGCCATAAAAAATTCAGAAGCCCAGGCTGTCTCCTAGCAAATGGGGTGTGGGCAGAGAGATTGTATTATCTATCTAGACCCAGAGAGACGGATGCGGGGCCGGGAGTAAAGCGCTGTGGCTGTGCGCGCACAGCCAGACACGTTGGTCGTTGGCGCGCTGCATTCATCCTCTCCCAGGTGGCCGAGAAAGGCCCGGACGGTGTGTCCAGGGCGCCCTGCCAGAAGCGAGGCGATGTTTTCATTAGGACTTGGGCGGCCCCTGCAGCCAGCCGGCGGATCCGTTCCTCCCGCGGGCTGCTCAGCAACCAGCTTCCAGACCCTCCGAGGACCCCGTTCGGCGGCCGCCGCCGCTGCTCCTCCTCCCCCCCACCCCCGGAGCTGGGAAGTCGTAGGGCATTAATATTCCTGCCCAGGTCCCCCTGAGGGGCAAGCTGCCCGCGTCCCCTCCCCCAACCCCGCCAGGGAACGTCGCTGCGGGGTGGAAAGATGATAACAGGAGATGTATTTGCAGGCTCCCTTCTAACTTCTTGATGGGAGCCAGCTGGAAGCGCACGAGCTGCGCTGTCCCTCTGCGCTCCGCCTCTGGTGACCTACAAGGTGATAATCAGGAGCTTCTCTCAGGAAAGACAAAGAAATGGAAAAACTTATCAGGCCCTGCAGCCCTGTCACATTGCATTAGCGGGGAGCCTGTGTATTTGGCCCTACTTTCACTTGGGTGTCAGAGGGGCTGTTTCCTGGATCTGTAAAAGCCCCTCCCCCCACCCCAGGCCTAACTGTCTGGACTCAGGCGTTCTCTTCCCTCCTCACCCCTCTCCAAATCATTTCCATCTCTCAGGGAAGAGATGTGACATACATCAAGCTTTCCTGGACTGACAGTCAGCTGATGTTCCCCACCCCGGTTCCACCCCCTGGTTTTCTCTCTGTTGCCTGGGCAGTGAGCTAGTAGGGCCCTCACAAACCAGCAGTTCCGGCTGAAACTAATCTAACGCTGTTTATTTATTACACTTCAATTAAAAATTAAAAACAACAAGAAAGAGATTTCTGTGTGTGTGTGTGTGTGTGTGTGTGTGTAAAGATGTCCAGACTATATTGTTAAACAGAAAAAGCAAGTTGCAGAATAGCATGTAGAGAGCGATCTCATTTGTGTTACATTTTAAATAAAGGCTATATATACTCACATGCTTGCATATGCATAGAAAATGTCTGAGAAGATAAAAAAGACTGTTAACAGCGGTTGTCCCACGGGATGGAGAGAAAGGGACTTTAACCTCTTACTCTTAAATTTTTGTACTGTTCAATTTTTTTCAACAAACAGTTGCATTGCTTTCATAATTTAAACATAAATCTTTTTGAAAAGAAAAGAAAAGAAAGAAAGAAAGAAAGAAAGAAAGATCTTCCAGTATAACCCCTTCATTTTAAACCAGGCCCAGAGAGAGAAAAGGAGTCTCCCAGGTTGCACAGTGCCCACATGGTAACCCAGTCCCTGTCCTACACTGTTCCCACACCAAGCCCCTTCCCAGGCACACAGCCCTGCCAGTCAGGCTCAATGGGACTGCAGGGGGATCATGGACCCCTTTCCCAGAGCAGGAAAGGCCTCTGACAGGAGCATGACCTGATTCAAGGGAGCAGCCAGATAAAAGAGAGGGAACCAAAGACAAGAGTTGGAGCCAGATTTGGACGCGTAGCCAGTGTGGCCTTTACTTGCCGGTGGCCCTGCTTTCATCCAGCCCCCACAGACCCAATCTTCTCATGTAGCTGGCTTCTCTTGGTCCAGCCTTAGCAAGGATGAGTACTGAAAGGTCATGCCTAGAGTGTCTAACCATCCTGACTTGTCCAGAACCGAGAGGGTTCTCAGAATGTAGGATTTTCAGTGCTACAATTGAAACTCTCCTAGGCAACCCGGGACATGGACAGCCTCGTGCTAGCCATGTCTACAGCAACCCCCTGAGAGTTTGGCAAGGGCACCCCTTGACAACTCAAAGATGAAGATTCTAGGTTATCTCCAGGCGAGGACAGCCAGCACCTGCTCTGGCTTTTCTCAGAAGTATGAAGCGGTAAGAGTTAATTGATGTCTTGTCAGTTGTGATTTCCCCTCAGTTCAAGTACATGCACGCATGTGCGCATGCACACACGCACACAAAACACCTCCCTACCTCCCTTAGTCTGTCCAGAGGCACGTCAGCCAGGGCCCAGCAATACCGCCCAGAGCCCCCATGTGTCTCTGAGCAACATAATCCTCAAGAAATTCTAGAGCCTTTAATTACACACGGGGTGCATCGCAATTTCTCATCTCTCCCTCCCCACCTCAGGAGACAAAAAGGAAATTTCACACCCTAGTGAGCCCAGCTCGTCTTTTCCTTTTTGATGCCAGCCTGGGGTTAAAAAGCAGGGACAGGCAACACAAACCTCCTCTGGGTTCTGATACTTTTTCTGATTTTGAGATTCAAGGCACGCGTCTTAAAGATCATAATCTGGTTTTGCCATGCTCGCCTTCCCCGCCGATTAATGGCACCCTGGCTTCTGTATTACAGCACCCAGAGTTCTGCAGAATGCCACCTTCCACATACCCTCCACCTGCCTCTGGCCCTGCTTGAGACTGATAGCCCAGAGGAGAAAAGGCTAAGGTTAAGCAAGGGAATCTTCACAGAACAAACGGGAGATCCCAGATCAAGTGCTGGTTCTGTCACTAGCTAGCTGTGTGACATTGGACAAATTGCTTCCCCTCTCTGATCTTCAGTTTCCTCATTCATAAAATAAAGGGTTGACCTAGGTGGTCTCTAAAGTCCCCATAGGCCTCAGCTTAAATCCTGGCTTCCCCTTCTAGGCGGGTGAACTTGGGCCAGTTACTTAACCTTTCTGTGCCTCGGTATCTTCATGTAGCTCATTGGGTTGCGGTAAGGTTTAAATATGTTAATATTTGTAAAATCCTTAGAGCAGTGCCAAACACATACTAAAGCACTTGTGACAGAGATATCGGTGCCCCTACCACATGCCCTCTGCTCTCACGAGTCCACGTGTAGCACTTGGATTTGTCGGTTTCAAGGATCTGCATTTCTGTGTCTGACAGCTTTCTTCGATCCCCCCCCCCCACCTACCCCACCCCTGAGCTCCAGGCAGGCTGGAAATGCAAGCAGTTTAAGTACCTGCTCACAGTAGGGAGTTGCCATATAAATGCCCAGCAACCTTGTCCCTCGTTGAGACAACTCTGAGGCTTGTTCCACGCGGTTTCCCAGAGGCCCAGCAGGACTGAACCCAGGATCCAGGACGGTAAGTGCTCTTCAACACACCCTTTATCGGCTTTCCTCCTTTCTCCACCTGCCTCCCAGTGCTTCCCAAGATCACCCTCCAAATAAACTCCTTGCCCACAAACCCTTCCCTCAGTTATCACTCTGTGCCAAGGCACTTTAGGCATTACTTTCACTCGCTGCAACAACTCTGTGAAGTGTGTGTGTGATTGTTCTGGGTTACAGGTATGGAAACTGAGGCCCACAAAAGCTAAATGCCCTGCCCAAGATCATGCAAGTAAGTAAGTGGCCCTGCTGGGATTTGAACCCAAGTGTGTCTGACTCCGTAGGCTCTGTATTTCCATCCGCCTGCCTCTGAATCTTGCTCCAGGGACAGACACCTCATTCCTTCGGAGCTACAGCAGCAGCTCCTTTGCTCCAGGCAGGGAAAAGGGGCACGGGGCCAGGGCCATCTGTGAAATTTCCTCCCTGGCAGCCACTGAGAGGCCACCCAAGGACTCTTTTTCCAATCACACAGACAGCCACAGAGCCCTTGGGTGGCGCAGTCCTGGGCAGAGCGATCAGGCGCTTGGTACCACAGCCCCAGTTTTAGCGCAAACATGTGGGGTCCCTTGGGGGAAAGCGGCCTCCCAGGGCGCTAGGAATGGACGAAGCGGCTGCCTGCCCCGAGGGGGCCCCATGTTTCCTGGCCCCCCCCCACGGAGCCTCCCTCTTGGCCTCAGAAGTATGTGCAGGAAGCAAGAGCAATGGACCATATGCCTGAAACTGGAGGAACCAAGCCTCACAGCCATCCCCCAGCAGAAGACCTCACTTCAGACTCGGGCTCATTACGGTCCCTGATGTTTTAAGTCAGATTTTATACTTATCAATAGCTTTTATACGCACATGGTTCCAAATTCACCAAAGACTCCCTCCCTTCTTTGCACTCCACTTTCCCTCCCTGAAGACAACAGCTGCTGTTGCTGATTTACTGTGAATCCTCTCAGAGATATTCTACGGATAGACAAGCACACAAATGTAGGCATTATAGCACGTCGTTCTTTTTTCTCCAGAACAATATATCTTGGAGATCTTTCTATATGAGTACATAAAGAACTTCCTCATTCCCTTTTACGGCTGTTAGTATCCCAGTGTATTTATGTCCCATAATTGATTTAACCAATCCCCAATGGATGGATATGACCACCCATTTCCACTCCTTTGCTAATACACACCTCGTACATATGTTATTTTGCATGCTTGGGAGCAGGTAGGAAAAATAGCTACACATGGAATTTCTGGGACAAGAGATACGTGCATTTGTAATTTTGAAATATGCTGCCACACTGACCTCCAAAGATGGCGAGTCATTTGCGCGCCCACCAGCCATGTGCCCTGCAGAGGGCCGGCTGTGCCTGGCATATATGTGCGTGCTGACTTTGATCTCACAAAGTGAGAGGGTGGCGTTATTATCCTTCTTTGATGAGAAAATTGAGAGCGATTCAACTTTGCCTAAGATGACCCAATAAACCTTTTTATTGAGCCTTTAATTGCATGCCAGGCTCTGTGCTAAGCGTTTTACGCTCATTATCGTGTTTAACACTCCCAATAACACTATGAGGCAGTTACTCTTACCATCATCATTCATTTTACAGAGGAACCAAGTGTGGGAGCTCAGAGATGTTAGGTTTTCCCAGCATCACACAGCTGCCTGTGTGCACACACTTGAACAAAGAGAACCCGACTAAGCAGCCTAGTATCTGTGTGGAGGGAGTCTTATTTATTAAGCACCTGCTGCATACACATAATCATTTAAGTTCCACAATAACTGTATCATTTTACATTCCCAGCTGAAGGGGAGCACTAAGAATTCAGGAGCACAGGAGTAAGAAAGTGAAGGCAGATTTGGGAAGAAGCCTAAAACCCAAGCCGAAGGCATGCCACCTACAACATGGACAACAGTGAGCTAACAGGGCTGATTATAGGTTCTCGAACCAGGACGTGACTTCATCAAAGTCGTGTTTTAGCATACTAACTCTGGTGGCAGTGCTTTGCACATGCTATTCCCCTGCTCAGAATGACTTTTCTCCTTTTTACACCTGATACACATGGAGAATTATAGCTGAAAGTTCTCTGTGAAGCATTCCCTGACCCCTGGGAGTTTGACTAGGTGCATCCACACCCCTATGATAGACGGAGAACCCCCAAAAGCAGTGGCTGGGTCTTATCTTTGCTTCCCCAGGCTCTTGGTCCGGTGTCAGGTACGGACGGAGTGGGAGCTCCATAAATAGTTATAGAATGAATGAATGAATGAATGAACGAACGAAGGCCTGACAGAGATAGTGGCAGCAGGAAGAGAAAGGAAATAGGAAGCCAAGTTGAAGAAAGACAGAGAGGGCCTCTTGACTGGTTAGGTATAATAATAACAGCTTACATGCATATAGCACCTACTGTATACCAGACCCCATAAAAGAGGTACTATTATTATCCCCACTTGACAGATGAGGACACTAAGGCTTGGAGACATTACCCAGTCAGTCAGTGCCTGAGGTCACACAGCTAGTAAGTGGTGGAACTAAGCTTTGAACCCAAATGAGTAAAGTCAAAACTCTCTGTCCCGGGAAACTGGCATCACGATGCCCAGAGCCCCTAGGTCTTCTGATCTCTGCTCTGTTGCATTAGCCCTGCCTTCCCACCTCCCGCTCAGTTATCACCTCGAACACTCTTACAGGACCCAAGCTGCGGCCCCTGTAAAATGTACAGCCTGGACAGAAGGGGCACAGTCCCCTCCTTTTCTAGCCCTGTGTGCAGAAACGGGGGAGCATGTGGAAGTGCGGGCAGGAATCAGAACCCCACCCCAGTGGCTTTTGGCCTGCCCCAGTGGGCTCTGGGCGGGCAGCCAGTGCAGGCTGTAGTGCCTGCCATCTCTCAGCTGCACCTCCTCCTTCACCCAAGTCACACTCCACACGCTCAGGTTCCTTTGTGGTGGGTGTTTTGATTAATTTTATTCTAATTAATTCAGTAATCTCAAGCTGTTTGCAAAATCTGCACTGAGCACTGCTCTGTGATGGATCTGCAGAAGGGGCTGCAGACAAACACACGATTCATTTCTCTGTTGGCGCTATATATATCTTACGGCTCGGAGAGGGTGGGCTGGGGAAAGGCGCAGGAGCGCTGCCTGCTTGCTGGCTTTCAGAGTCGTCTCCCAGATGCCCTCTGCTTGCTCGGGGCCGGGGCTTTTATGGTTGGTGGCGGGAGGACCAACACCCCAGAGGCTTTCCTGTAGGCAGGCTTGGTGGCACTTCTGCTTCTTCTTTTTTGTGGTTCCTTGGGCAGTTTGCTTAACCTCTCCAACTTCGGCACCCTCACCTGGAAAATGTAGGTGAAACATCTGCCCTGGCTACCTCATGGGCACTCAGAACCATCTAGAACTAGGAGGACAGGCTTGGGAAACTGTACAGAAACAAAGCGCTGCTGACATCATTATTGGAGAGGCAGTAGAGCATGATGGTTAAGACTGCCGTACCCTCTTCCTATCTGGATACTTTTGGAGAGGTTACTTCACCTCTCTGTACCTCAGTTTCCACACCGGTAAGACGGGGATGAAAAGAGCACCCTCTTTATAAGGATTCTTGTAAGGATTAAATGAATACGAGTTTTTAGAACAGTGCTTGGCATGGAATCAAGCACTGTACAAAATTACTATTATTATGGTTATCTCAGCCATCTTCATCCCTTTAAAATCTTTGCAGTGCAACACAAGTGCCCAGTTAGGCAGGAAGCCTTTTCTTATTAACCATAATGAAACTTGCACCCCAGTCCCAAAGCATCCATCTGTCCCTCATTTCTCTGAATGTATTGAAGTCTTCAGCCATAATCTCTATGTCCTCCTTGGGTGGCCCATTTTCTTTTTCTTTTTTTTTTTTTGCCTGCTCAATGGAACAGCCCAGATTACAGGACCTGTCTTGCCCTGAGTCTGTAACTCCCATGATCCTGAGATTAAAGGGGCTCCGTCTGTGGCTATTCCAGAAGTCCCATCCAAAGGGACCTAGAGGCAGCAAGCTGATGAGAAGGGAGCTCATCTTGAAGCTGAGTTTGCTAAGTATACACAAAGATTTTACTTACAACTAAATAAATATAGGAAAGTTTCTTTTTAATTGAGGCAATATCAGTTGTCTATATAAATAACGATTTTCCTTTGTATGGAGGGACACTGGAAGGGAAATATGGAAATAGTGGAGGAGAATCTCACCCAAATATACCCTTGGAATCTGTACCACGAAGAAGAAAAACCAACCAACCAACAACCCGGAAGAAAATGGAATGGAAAGGGAAGTGATGCTTTTGATGGGTACTCAGGGAAGGCCTCTCTGAGAAGGTATCATGTCAGCCAACTCCTGAGAAATGAGAGGAAGCCCCTTGTGTTACCATATGGGTTATCATCAGTTCATGGGGCACTTGAGTGGCTCAGTCGGTTAAGAATCCGACTTTGGCTCAGGTCATGATCACTATCAGTGCAGAGCATGCTTGCGATTCTCTCTCTCTCCCCGTCCCCCCCCCTTTCTCCCCCCCCCCCCCCCCCCATGCATGTGTGTGAGCACTTTAAAAAATAAATGAATAAAAATAAGGAACTTTCACCATCTGGGCCATGAGCACCTCAGACAGAGGGCACAGTCATGCAAAGGCCCTGAGATAGGAATGAAATGAACTTGGGGTGTTTGGAAGACCGACAGCAGTGGCTGAGGAGGACAGAAGGATAAATCAGAGTCACAAGGCCACCAGGCCCAGACTAAAGGATCTCATAGGCCATGGTAAGGAGCTAGGTTTCATTCTAAATGCACTGGGAGCCCTTGGAAGGTTTTAAGCAAGAAAGTGACCCAATCTCATTTGTTTTTAAAGGTCACCTTAGCTACCTTTTTAGAATTCATTCATTCATCATTCCATCCATTCATCAACAAGATTTACTGTGCACCTACTGTGTGCCAGTCTGTGCCAGGAACTGGCAGTTCAGAGTTGAGTAGGACATTATCCTCCCCTTATAAAGCTCAGCATTGATGAAGAAACGGACATAGAGATGACTTAAAGGCGGGGTGGCAAGTGTCATGGTAGAACAGGGTGCCAGGGGCCTGGGATTGGGAACAGAAAAAGCCATTGTAAGAGTAGTTGTCCAAACTGAGTGGCTTCAGAATACCCTGGAGGGATTGCTAAAAATAGATTGCTGTTGCACACAGTCTCTCCCCACAGATTCTGATTCATTGAATCTGGAGTGGGGTCTGGGAATTTGCATTTCTAGCCAGTTTCCAGATGATGCTGATGCTGCTGGTCCAAGGAGTGCACTTTGAGAACCACTGGATCAGAGGCTTTCAGCTTCTATGGACCAAAAAAGGCCTAGTTCCTGGAATCTGTTTCAGGACTTGAGATCCTGGACAGTTCCTGGCATCTCCCTTTCATATTTTTCTTCCCGCCCCCACAAGGCCTGAGACAGGGGAGCCTGCTGAGCAGGTGAGATTGGCGATTTCCCCACGATCTCCCTCCATCGGCTTCCCCTTGAATTCCACTCAATTCCTCCTTTCCCCTCTCCCTCCCTGGGAGGCACATCTTCAAACTCTGTCCTGCAACTGAAGGAGCAATTTCACTCTCAGTCGCTTTCATTGATTCCTTTCAGGATGCAGAAGACCTCAGTCACCACTAACACAGTTCCCATTCAGCCAGCCGACAGCCTTCATCTCCCTCCTTCTCAAAACTGTGCCTTGGGCTGGGGGATTCCAAGTCCCGTAGCCTTCATCTGCATGTCATAGACTTTATTCATTTCACACCCTAGTGGTCAGACATCTCCCCACCCCCTTCCTCTCTTCCTGCCCCCTGCCTTTCTCTGTGCCTTGAATCTCCCCTTCTCTGTCATTTTCCCCCAGTCCCCTCCCCTCCTCACCCCTTTGCCCATGCCTTTTGTGCTAAATTTGGCCAGCTCTCCCACGAAAACCTAAATTACCAGGGTTCCTGGTTTCCTTGGCCCTAAGTCCCTCAAAGGGACAGGGCTGAGGTTTCCAACATCAATCAAGAGCCTGAATTTCAAAATTTATTAATTCTCCAATTTGGGGTTTTCCCAACTATCCTTCAAGACTAGAAATATCCTTGGATTTTCAGGGGGCAGTTAATTCCACTCCCCTCTCCTCCACCAGACTATAAACTCTCTGAGAACAAGGAGCTCTGCTACTCAATTCTGAGATAATATGCTCAGCACACTGCCTAGCACCTAGTACACACTCAGTAAATGGCCGCTTTATTATCACCAGTATGATTGCCTCGCTATTGTTATTGTTATTGTTATTGTTCCCTCCTTTGCTTGTGTCTTGCCCGATACCTGGCACATAGGGTCTCAAAGCCTTCCAGGTAAACACATAACAGAATGCAGAGCTGTCGTTCTTACCTCACTGGTCTCGCCTCCTACTGCCTCATTCGCCTGTAACAGCTTCGCTCTCATTTGCCTTTTTTTTTTTTTTTTTTCTTAACTGCCGCTGTGTTCCGAGCCGGAGCATTTGAACGATTTTTGTGCAATAACTCCCCACCCCAACGCCCAGATCTTAGAGGCCTGGGAGATTAGTGTCAGGAGATTTGGTGGGTAATGGGTTCTGGGCAGTAGCAAACGGCCCCCTTTGCAGAGATACAATTATGCAGGTTACACTTCCCTGGCTTCAGACACAGCCACGGACCTCAGGGAAACCGGTGTCAGCACGTATGGTGCGTGGGGCCACATTATACAGAATATTCTCCACTTGCCGTAAAGCTGTTGACAAATATATAAGAAACAAGATGGTTTTCTTTTCCTTCTTTTTTTTTTCTCTGTTAGCCAAATACCGCAGGCCCTCGTGAGTCACAAAAGTTTTGAGATATTACTCAGGAATGTAGGAGGAAAACTCCATATTTCCCCCTGTCAAAGGTTTGGTTTTCTTATTTATTTACTAGCGTGCCACTGGGTAAATTGAACCCTGAACAACATTAAAAGGAAATAAACATATCTCTCAGCTGCTCACGGACCTGGCGCTCACCAGGGAGCTGGGTTATCAACAGGCCTCCCCAGCCAGGGATGAAGTTGCAGCCTAGAGGTGCAGTGGGGTGGGGGTGGGGGGTCCAGGGGCCTGCAAAGCAAGCGACCTTCAGCTCCCCACTCCAGGTATATTGGAGGTCCCTTCCCATCCACCAGCCTCCGAGACTCACGACAGACAAACACCTGTACTCGGTGTCCACAGCAGCTCCAGGTAGCAGAATGGCTCCTTTTTTATCCCCACCTTTGTCCTTCTTGTGCTTCTTATCAACCCCTACACACACACACACCCAGCAATGACAAACAAACCAGAACCATAGGAGGAATGTCATCTCAGAGTCATATCTACATGGTTGAAATCTAAGGGTGAGAGGCATGAGAGCCTCTTAAGGCCTGTTTACAGTCACTGAGAATCAATACTTACTTTTGGGGAAAAAAATACACACACACACACACACACACACACACTCACAGCTATGGTGAATGGATGGATCCCTCTCACCCTGAAAACCATGACAGATGAGTTTTGTTCAGACCTCTATGCATTTTAAAGGTGCATTTAAACTAAATCTGGGTCAGTGGAGGCACCCACCCAGCCCTGGCCTGGCCTCCTCTCTCCCTCAGCAGGGGGGCAGCCGACCAGGGCCTCGTTCAGAATTCAATCTCGCCTGGTGGGGTGACTGCTTCTCTCTCTCTCTGCTCAGTTTCCATAATGAGAAAAGCTGGACCTTCTCCCCAGGGGGCAAGCCTGGGCCAGGTGGGTTTATAGGGGTGAAGGCAACGTCCCCACTCTCCTGTCATCTTCAGAGACCTTGACCCCACCACAGTTGTGCCTCGAGGCTGACCTGGATCATGACAAGCAGTCCACACAGTCTCCGAGAATGCAAAACCCGTTTTGACATTCCTTCTCTTGCTCAAGAACCTGCAGAGGCTTCCGTTCTTGCTCAAGAACCTCCCAGAGGCTCCCACCACAACTAAGCTTCTTCTCAGTCACAAACCACAGGCAGGGTCTGCCTGGAGCTTTGGGTTGAACAGAACTCCAAGGCCCAGCGTGGCTCAGCAGGGAGAGTGTAGTGACTGATTGGCAGGGCCTGCCATGGATGAAGGTGAGATATTGGAAGCACCTTTGCTGAAAAGCTGTCTTCCCTGGGCTAGAATTGAGACAAAATACCTCTGCTGTTCTTCCAAATCCCTCCACTGTCTGGCCCCTCTCCAGTATCATCACCCACTACTCGCCAAGGCCACCTCATCACACTGTACCTGGCGTGGGCCACCTCCGCCCAGCTTCCGTGCCTTTACTCCGGCTGGTATCCTTACCCTCCTGCCATCTCTCCGTCCTTTGTCTATGAGTTTGATTCCTAATCCTTCTCATGGTCCAGTTTAAATCCCCCTCTCCCATTAAATTTTCTTAACTGCTACAGTCCGGCTCTCAAAGCACCCAAGGGCACTACCACACATTGAAATATCTGTATGTGAGGCATGTTTCCTATTCTAAGTGCTCATCTCCCCAACGTGATTGCAAAACCCTCACCCCGCCATCACCTCCCAATAAGAATCACATCTTAATTTCTTTTTGCACCCCCCACAGCACTTCACACGATTCTTGCCAACACCCAGCCTGGCCACAAGCACTTGCGGATTACCAGGCCTTCTACAGGTTTAGACAAGTGCTCTGAGATCTCTGGGGTCTTAGAAACCAAACCTGTGAGGCCAAAGATGGAGTCAGATGGGCCTGCCTTCACTGTGCACCCTGTGGCCTGGGCACAGCCTAAATTTCCGAGCCTTGTTGCACCCATCTGCAAGATAGTCAGCCACTTTTGTGCCCCCTCCTTCCCTGCCCTCCAGGCGAGGGGCAGAGTTTCAATTTCTCCCCTGCTACCAACAAGCCAGAAACCCAGGGCCAGGGACCAGGCCTCTCTGAGTCCCGGGGTCCACCCCTATAACATTCTCAAAGGAGAATGGGTCTTCAGAAAGGGTTTGCTCCTTTCTCTTTGGTCCTATTCCCTGACGCACAGTGGAGGGTGACTGGGGAGTAGGTGAGGAAGGGGGAGGCAGGAAAGTTGTGGGGCCCAGCATCTTACCCTTGGTACCACTCGCCTTATTCCAGAGCTCTCTAATTCCGCCCACCTCTCCTTGGGCTAGGGAAGGGTTTGGGAAGACAGATGTGCTTTACAGAGTCCACAAGGCAGGAGTCGGGGGAGCTTTTAGGCCTCCACCGGCTAGAGGAGGAAGGCAAATCTGAGGCCTACAAGTCAGTCATAGGACAAGTCAAGGTGGGGTGGGGAAGGCTGAAGGCCCAGCAGCTTCCCTGAGGAGCAGGGTCAAGTGGAGAAGGGCTGAGAAGACAGACCCCAGTTGGAGGTTCAAAGAAGGATATAGAGCAAAGGTCCCCCAAGCCCGCAGGGCCCTGGTCCCACCAGTCACAGGACCCTGCCAATCAGATACACACAGATCCTTCTTTACACCCCCCCCAACCCCCCGCACAAGGACCACACCCCACCCCCTTCCGCATACGCGTAGATCACAGCTGTTCTGCCCCGCCTTCCCCCAGAGGAAGGGGGGGCTGCCACAAATAGTGATTACACGAGTTATGGAAAAATATCTGTGGCCCAGTTAAGTGCAGAAAGCAGGACACAGCACAGTTTGTACAGTCGGAGTACCACAGGGTAAGAAACGTTGAGAGGCCAGATCCAGCAGATGCTGAGGGAACAGGCTCTAGAGCCAGACCACTTGGGCTTAAATCTCGGCTGTCTCTTCCACGCTGCGTGACCTTGACAGGGTACTTGACCTTTCTGTGCTTCAGTCTCCTCATCTATAAAATAGAGAGGACTAATATGGGCACCCCTCTTGAGCGAGTTAATCCTCAGAAAGCACTCAGCACAGTGCTTCGTAGCACCGTAGAAGCCACTGGGAAGCAAGCTCAAAAGCGTGCAGACTTTTGTGTCTTTGACGGACCGCTTTATCCCTGCACCTAGAATACCACCTAGCACGTAGGAGGCATCAACAAATCTTTATAAATGAATGAATGGTGGTGGAGAGGGGAGACACACAGATTAGTCAGAGGCTGCCACACCCCCCACTCTGGGGGAAGCAAGCACACACTCTGTGACCATCTATATGAGTCTGTCTTTCCACAAACACTGAGCATTCACTCTCTGCCCAGCAATGCGCTTTGGGGTGGCAGGGGTACAACACGGGGTGGAGGGAAGCCAGAGACTGCTGGTTATCTCCATTCCTTTCTCCCCTTCTTCCCCAGTCCTGGAAATTTGGCAGATCATATGACCAAATAGAATAAAGACTACATTTCCTGGCCTCCCTTGCAGCTAGATATACTCACGGGACTAAATTCTGACAACTAATGTTTAAAGGGAAGCGTCAAGCGATAGCTTCTGGAAGTCTCCTTAATAGACAGGTAGCACTCACTCTTCCCCCGGTTGACTGGAAAGTGATGTAATGACTGGCATTGGAGCAGTCATGTTAGTCTGTGAGGGGTCATTGGTCATGAAAGCCATCTGTCACAGAGCAACAAGATGATAGGAGCCTAGATCTTGGAGGACAGAGCCACCTGGGTGCCAGACTTTCAAGAGAGAAAGAAATAAAACCTCTACATTGTATAAACCAATATTTGAAGGCAGCCCATCTCCTTCCCAACTGATGCCTACTGCTCCATTGCTGGTAACCATAGTCAACCAGGGAAACGGACCAACTCTGCTGAGTCAGGTGGTGAGGGACACGCACAGGGCACTTACCGTGGGAAGAAGCACAGAGGCTAGGGGTGGGTGGCGGGGCGAGGAGGGGAGAGACCACAACCCAACTGGGAGGAGGATGTGGGGGAAAGGGGATTTCAAAGGATGGGGAGGAGTTTTCAAGATGGCAAGGGGGAGAAGGGAGAACTCTGGGAGGGGGGAACAGAATTTTGTCCCCAAAGACCAAAGAAGGTTTTCCAGAGTGAGTGGAGCCAGACTCTGATAAGAAGGACTTTGTCAGGGGGCGCCTGGGTGGCTCAGTCAGTTGAGCGTCTGACTTTGGCTCAAGTCATGGTCTCGCGGTTTGTGAGTTGGAGCCTTGTGTCGGGCTCTGGGCCGACAGCACAGAGCCTGGAGCCTGCTTCAGATTCTGTGTCTCCTCTCTCTGCCCCTCCCCTGTTCATGCTCTGTCTCTCAGAAATAAATAAACATTAAAAAAAAAATTTTTTTTTTTTAAAGAAGGACTTTGTCAGGCCAAGGCTGGGAGGAAGGGCATTCCTGGATGAGGAACGGCAAGTACAGAGGCTAAGAGGCCGGGGCTGAGGGACAGAGACAGTCTGGTGTGGTTTGAGCACAGTGTGCACAGGGAGAGGGTAGGAATCATGGAAGAGGAGTCACGAGTGTTTTAAACCATGTCTGGAGCAAGACTTGAAAGCTGTGAACAGGTACCTAGTGTTTTAAGTGGTTTAAGGAGTAAAAATCCCTCAACTTCACCACAATCCGATGAGGCAAGCACTCTCCTAATCTCCTTAGCAGATGCAGAAACCAGGCACAGGGAGATGAAACCCCTTGCTCCCGACTGCACGGCAGTGAGAGATGGGGTTCAGACTGGCATCTGGGCAGTGGGACCCCTCAGCCTGCGTGCTCCCCCCGAGACCCAATGCACTTTCTCAGAACCGTGGACTTCACTCTAAGTTCTTTCTTTCCCTCCACCTGCCCAGGCAAACCCCTGCCCCGTCCACACCTGGCATCCTCTGCGGGCTCATATGAGCGCCGGGCCCCGTTATGGCAATGCCAGGAGATTTTGGTCTTGATCCTGAAGGGAAAGGGAGAGAAGGAACTCCAGGGAGGCCCAGAAAGTACAGAGCAGCCAAAGAGAAAGGCACATCGAAAAGGGGGGGCCTTTTGTGTTGGGGGTGAGATTTCCAAAAGGAAACATCACGTATCTAATCTCGTGTATACGATGGGGAGTTAACGACCATCTACATGTTAGTGCTTTTCTTACGTGTTCTCATTTACACCCACACATCAACACTATGCAGCTTACACTCTCACCCTCATTTTACAGACAAGACGAGGCACAGAGATGGCAAGTAACTTGCCTGGGGTTGCCCAGCTCATAAATGTTAGAGCCAGTCTGTGTGACCCCCCCAAGCCCACCCTAGGTGGCCTCACTCTTACAAGATCTCTGTCAGAGATCTTTATATCCGTGACAGAATTCTGTTCAGATGCTGCTGCCTCTTCCCTCACCACCCTCCCATCCCCCTCCCATCCTGCTACCACAATCTGTAGTCAACATATGCCTCAAAAAGGCGACAAAGCCACAGACGTCCTCAGAGGTTTAAAAAAAAAAAAGTAGTATTATTATGCAAGAGCTGAGAGAATCATCGCTAGAAACACCCCTTGCCTTACGCAGTCCTGGCACGTTTGGAAAACCCGTCCTAAGACAAGGATCTGACTGCCTTCGGGCACCAAAGACCTTGGACTGGTCCTCCTCCACCCCCTGCCTCAGGGAAGGAGGCCTCTCAAATACCGGCTGAGCTGGGGAAGCGCCCCTCTGGAGATGGAGATTTATGTTTCCCCAGCTCGGGCCATGGATTTGTGATAACCTCTCCACAGGGAGAGGCCCAAAGCAGGGGTGCAAATCCGGGGGCCCGGGGGTGGGGGAGTCGGTGCTGCTCGCTCAGAGCTCAGCGTGCCTTGGTCCCTGGAGCTGCTGCCGTGGGCCCACCGCCTCCCCAACTGGCCTCAGCCCCTCAGGGCCCCACTGCCCAGCTGTCAGTCCTTCCAGGGCTTTGCACCAGCCTATGGGTGGCCTGCTCCAGACCTTGTGGTATTTTAAGCCCCAACTTGAGGCTGACTGATGGCTGGATACTGGGCGGCCCACACGTCTGGAGTTCTTCCCGGGAGAAGCCCCAAGTACAGCCCAGTAAATCAATAAACAAATTAATAAGCAAATACTGCTGTCTGCTGAGCCGAACTGGGACTCCCGGAGAACAGATTTCAAATCAACAACAGACGGCCACAGGGCATGCCGGGAACCAGGGCATCATTTCTGGGTGGAATTTTCAAAGCCCCCCCTTGCTCCCAGGACTAGTGACAAGGTTGGGGGCCGGAGCCAGCAGGGAGCTGAGGGGGACAGAGTCTGTTATGGAGGAAAGCGTCTTTCGGTCCCGAGTTCATCTTTCATTCTCACTTGTGCGGGTCCGCTGTTTCCTGCCGAGAGCGGGGCTTGGTGCGCAGCTGGCAGGAGCTTTGATCTGGGTACCACGGATGATGATGTGGGTGACAAAGGAGCCCTGAGTCACACAAGGCACCAATTAAGGGAGTTGGCCCTTTATTGCCGACTCTCATCTACACGCACAGGGGCTTCTGTTCACTTCCCAGAGGGGCCTGCACAGGCAGGAGGAGGAAGGCCCAGCAGCCAGGTGGAAACAGGTGCCTGTGGCAAAGGACAGACCCCGGTGGGCGCCACCCCCATCACCCCAGTTTTTGAGAAAGTGTGCACATAGGGTGCCTGGGCCTGGGGAAGACTGTTACTCCAGCTCTGGGCAGCCCGCACCAGATCCTCCAGGCGAGGAGGCCCTGGTAGAAATCCCTGTGCCAGCCCCCTCCCCGGGCAGCAGACCCCCCACCCCGCCCCACCCCCACCCTGCACTGCCCAGGGCCAGGGTCAGGACGCAAACAGAAATGCCCAACAGCCGAAAATAGACTCAACCAGACCTCCAGAGAATCTCCAGCCAGGAGGCCGGTGGCGCCCTTTTCTGAAAGGGACTCCAGAATGCTCGCGTCTTCTCTTTTGTGCTCACAAATGCCACCCAATCGCAGCGAGGCCACTGAAGCTGAATAATAAGGCAGAAAGAGTGTCTGCCTGGGGCGCTGGCCTCTGGGCTGTCTGCCAGGGCTGTCAGGCCGCCCAGACTTCAATACCAACAGAGAGAAGGGACAAGAACACAGCTCCGGTAAAGGCATGGAAGCTGGGGAGGGAAATGACCTGTCTTGTGAAGTGACAGAGTTCAGCCTGCCGGAGGCCTTGTGACGCGAGGCTGTCACGAGGAGGCCCGGGTGGGCAGGCTCTCCCCCACTGGGTGGGCACTTAATGGTGCCCACGGTCAGCAAAGCAGACCTTGTAAGCGCTGCCCTGCCTGGTTGCCTTACGGCTGGTGCTGCTCATGAGCTGGGCCTACCATTTCTCTTACAGTCGTTGGCGAGGGGTCTTGTCAAGCAAACAATCTTCAGAAAGGAGGACAGAGGCCAGCCCCAAACACCCCAGGACACTGGGAGGATTCTGATCGTGCAATGCAGGTGCTGACAAACCCCCCGTGATCCTCCACGGGCTCACAGAACAACATCAAGACTCATGAATATGTTCCCCTGCTGATTCAGTCAGAGGGTACCTGCTCCATCCCAAGCACTTTTGGAGGAAGGTGTCCAGCTGGTGACAGTGAGCAAGACAGACATGGTTCCTACCCTGCCTGAGCTTGTGGTAAGAAGGAAGCCCAGCTTGCAGATTCAAAAGGTGGGCTGGGGTGGGCAGGACACTCTCCAGAGGGAGGGCAGGATTTCAACAGGGCCTAGAAGCGGGCTGGGATGGGCTGGGAGCAGAACACATTGCAGACAGTGGGGAGGAGGCTGGCAAAGGGCAGAGGCCAGGATCAGCCAGTCAGGGAGAAGAGGAGGCCAGTCTGCCCAGAGGGAAAGGGTATGGGGCAAACATAAACCTCTCCTTCTTCCAGGCCAGGTGGAGGGACAGAGGGCCCAGCTCCAGGGCCTGACTCCTACCTCCCAGGCCACTGGCCCTGAGGTGCCCAGCTAGCCCAGGCCAGGATGGATCCCATACCAATCACCACATGACAGGAAGAGAGTAGCGGGGGAGGGGTTTGGAGGAGCTGAGAGAGGAAAAGAGATCAGGGCACAAGACGGCTTCCTTGCCTGCCCCAGGGAAGCTACACAACTATAGAGCACAGACCTGGGGGCCGAATCCTAGCTCTGCCTCTTAATAGCTGTGTGGCCTTGGGTGAGTCACTTCCCTTCTCTGTGTTTTGGTTTCCTCATTTGTTAGATGAACGTAAAAATAGTACCAATGTCCATAAGTTGTCATGGGATTAGATGAGTTCCTGTGTGTGAAGTGCCTAGAAGAGCTTCCAGCACATAGTAAGAGCCCTGTAAGTTTGACTCATTACGCTCAGGAACAGGCAGCTGGGCCTCCCCCCGAGGAGGGTGCACCGGGCCCAGACACTGTCAGTGTGGACAAAGGGAGAAAAGAGAAGAAAGGGGGGAGAAGTAGCCCTGGACGACAGGCTGCTCTACCCTTTCGGATGAGCCATGGAAGCCAGGTAGGAAACCACTGAGCTCTGAGGTGTGTGTGTGTGTGTGTGTGTGTGTGTGTGAGAGAGAGATTTAGGTATAGTCGAATGCACTACTCTTAAGTGCACAGCTCGGTCAGTTTTTACACACGTGTACACTCCTGTAATCACGATGCAGGTCAAGATGATATTTCTGTCACCCCAGAATGTTCCTACAGGGACATTGGCCTTTACAAAGCAGTCTGCATCAAAGCAGGGAGCCCACATCCCAAGGAGGCATGAAATAATCTATTGGGGTGCCGCTTCTATTTTACCTTATCCTTTTCAATTTGGCTTTTTGTGTGTACTTTATAATACATATAATACATTAACACAGTTGTGTGTGTTTAGAATTATTAATAGATAAACACATATTTGCTGGGGATATGAGCTGAATATCTCCCCCCTTGGCCCTCCTCCACCCTGCCCCGAGGCTCCCTGCCCTGGCGTTTCGGGTAAGATTTGGTTAATAGGAGGGTTTGTTGGAGGACAGTCCAGGGAAGGAATTTATTCTCGTGCCCCCCCCCCCCTGCAGAGCCACCTCAGACCGCTGTGTCCCTTACTAGAAAGCTCCTCACAGGTTGACTCTCTCCCTCCAAATTTCTATAATCATTCCCTTCTCTTGCCTGTGGACAGAGGGGTGGTCTTTTCTCTGCTTACTGCACAGTCCCTTGTGGTTCCTGTACACCCACATCTCTTTTTTTTTAAGTTTATTTATTTTGAGAGAGAGAGAGAGAGCGGGGGAGGGACAGAGAGAGAGGGAGAGAGAGAGAGAATTCCAAGCAGGCTCCCCACTGTGGGTGCAGACCCCGACACAGGGCTTGAACTCATGAACCATGAAATCGTGACCTGAGCCGAAGTCAGACGCTCAACCGACTGAGCCGCCCGGGCTCCCATACACGTACATCTTTACAAAGAATCCTTTGTATATAAACTCTCTTGGATTACCCTCATTTAAATAGGACATCTGTTTCCCCGCCGGGACCCTGGCTGATACACAGGCACATCCTCAAAAATGTTTCACCCACAGGAGTATGTGATCCAAACATTTGGAGATCGCTGTTAACTCCGTGCTCTGTTACCCAGAAATCTGGACCCATCGGGGCGGCCTGGCTCTTCCAAAGGGGAGAGGGGAAGACAGCAGTCTCCAGCGTTTGTTTCCCCTCCAAACTTGGAAGCAGCAGGTGTTTGGTCTGCTTTAGAGATGGACCTGACTGAACTCCCACACGTGGCTCGCCAGCGACTCCTCATCCAGGAGACGGGACAGTGGGGGCTGGGGTGGCCATGCCTCCTGCTCACCCCACTGCCTCTCGGTCCCCATTTCCTGTCCGTGAGGGGAGTTTAATGGTTTGCTTACAGAGGTACAGACAGGGTTTAGGGAAGCCCGCAAGGGGTAGCCCAGCACCCTAGGGCTGAAGAAAGTGGGGAGCCCCTGAGAGAGTAGCAGTGTGGAGGGGGCCGCCTGACAGTGCGTAAGGGTGGGTGGAGGGCACAGCCAGCCCGTGATGACCTCACCAGGAGGGAACTGGATAATAAAGTTCCCGTCCTCACTCCCTTCCCTTCCTCCAAATGCAGCAGGAAGCCAGAGGTCAGGGGAGCCCTCGGAGGCGGCCAGGAGGCAGCAGGATGTGGGAAGGTGGGATGTGGATCTGGAGGGACAAGGAGAAGGTTTCCTGTCCAGCACCAGAAACGACCTCTGTTCCCGAAAGGCCTTGCCGCTGCCCCCGGGGCCCCCGGCCCCCCAGGCGCTCAGCGTGGCCACAGCCCAGCTCCACACAGCCCTCCAGGTACCAGCGGGAGGGACTCTCACCCCAAGCAGAGGCTGGAGGAGTGAGTGGGAGGATCCAGGCAAGCCGAAGGTTGGAGGAAGAAATCTGAGCCTTCCAGGCAGGCGGGTGGAGGCAGCTAAGCTGTAATCTGGCTAACTCCTAGCCTGAGCCGGCACCCAGCAAGGACAGAATCTCTCTGAGTCCTCACAGCCTCAACGAGGGGAGGTGAGGGAGAGGGGAGGCCATAGATAAAAACGCCGGTGCCTCCAGCAAACCATTTAGGAACAGCTCCTCCTGAGCCTTTGTTCACCGCAAGCACAGGGAACTGATTCTCCCTTTCCCTGGAGCAGGGGTTCTGGTGTTTATGGCTGAGAAGGAGAGGGGAGGGGAGGGAGAAGGGGAGAGGTGGCTGGCAGAGAAGGTGGAAACGAGTTCTCTCGCCCTCACCCCTGGGAAAACTCGGACCCCCTCAGACCCGGCTTGCATCTTTCTGACTGCGTAGCTCCGGGCAGGTTCCTGCATTTCTCTGGGCCGCAGTGTCCTCATCTGGAAAGTGGCAATCATAGCACCCTCTTCCCCGGGTTCTTGGAGGAGTAAATGCGACAACACGTGTGGAAGCATATGTTCCTCACCAGAAGAAACGGGGGATGGTGGGCAAGTGCCATTTTATGGAAGACCCAAAAGGAATACTCGTCTCTAAATGTGTCTTGTTGAAATAACAGGACCTTTCCCCCGCCCCCTATGGGTTTGCTGAGTGTCTTCGTGGGCCCCCCTGCCCTGCAGGCTGCCTTGGAGCAGGGGAGAGGATGGGGGCTGGCAGCTGGGCTGGAGGTCAAACACAGACATAAAATGTGGGAACTTTGGGGGTAGGGGACACAATTTGGGGCGCATTTGGCAATTCTGGCCACTCTGCCCGACTTTCCTGTCCCAGCAAATGGCAAGACCATCCACTGGTCCAAGACAGAATTACATGCTTGTAATATGTCAACCAGTGTACCGGTGACATATTACATTAGCATCATGTGACGTATTACATTAATAGAGAACGTGATACACAAAAAGAGGTTTTGAAAGTACCTGCATGGTTTCGCTTGGCCTCTTGCAGTCTTGCCATTTGCTGCAAGGAGAGGAAATTCCCAGCAAACTGTTGTCTCCTCTGCCTGAGTCCCCAAATGAGACATACACGGAGCAGATGCGAACCTGAGCAGGATCACCCCAGCTAACCTGAAATCCTGTGAGCAAGAAGGGGAAATTGCCCCAGAGGAGACAGGCAGTGTGGCTAAGCATAGCTAGAGTCAGAATTCCAGGGGAGGGGCACCTGGGTGGCTCAGTTAGTTGAGCGACAGACTCTTGATTTCAGCTCAGGTTGTGACCCCAGGGTCGTGGGATGGAGCTCCAGTCAGGCACGAAGACTGTTTAAGATTCTCTCTCCCTCTCGGGGTGCCTGGGTGGCTCAGTCGGTTGAGCAACCGACTTCGGCTCAGGTCATGATCTCACGGCTCGTGAGTTCGAGCCCCGCATCGGGCTCTGTGCTGACAGCTCGGGGCCTGGAGCCTGCTTCGGATTCTGTGTCTCCCTCTTTCTCTGCTCCTCTTCCACTCACACTCTGTCTCTCTCTCAAAAATAAAGATCAAAAAAAATTTAAAAAAAAAGATTCTCTCTCCCTTTCCCTCTACCCCTCCCCTGTGCTCTCACTTGCTCTCCTCTCTCTCTCTCTCAAATAAAAATAAAAAAGAATTCCAGGTGAGGGGAGCCACCGAAGTAGAAGCAGGAGACTGGAACAGGAACATCACCCAGGAGGGAGGCAGGGCAGGGGCTCTGTGCTGGGGCGGGCTGGTAGGAAGGGCCACATACAGGACCTGGGACAGTCCATGCTGTCAAACACCACACCGTGTGTCTTGATAACCTCAGATGTAGAGACCCTACCCCAGAGAAGCCCCTCCAAACCTTTGTCCCTCTTGCTGTCTTTCGCTACTCCTTCTGAGCAAAACCCGTCCCTGAATTAGTCCAGCCATCTGCCTTTATTCTCCAGATTGCTGAGGTCTGCAAGAGAAAATGATTCCTTCTTATTCGTCCTGGAGCCCCTGCAAATTCATTCATATATTCATTCATTCATTCCCACATTTATTCATTCAACCAATATTTATTGAACATCTACTACTTATGTTCACTATTCTAGGCCCTGGGGGATACATCAGTGAATGAAATGGAGCCAGGTCCTCAGGGAGAGAGACAATGAACAAAATAAGTGAGCAAAATATAGAGGAGGTGCTATGGAAGAACAGGAAGGAGAATAAGGGGACTTGGGAGGGGGCATCAACTTAAAGAAAGTAGCCAGAGAGTATCTCATCCAGAAGGTGGCTTCTGAGTAAAGACCTGAAGAGAGCGAGAGAGGAAGCCATGGAGGCATCTGGGGGGAGAGTATTCCAAGCAGCGTGAACAGCAGGTACAAAGACACTGGGGAGTGTGGAGGTGGGAGTGGGCCTGGCATGTCTGAGCAACAGCAAAGGCCAATGTGGCTGAGGTAGAGTGAGCAAGTGAGAGTAATAGGAGGTGACATCAGAGTTAGTGGGCGGGAAATCCAGCTGTGGAGGGTTGTGGAGGCTATTGGAAGAGCCTCAAGACCTTAACACTGCATTTGGTTTCCTTCTTTCAAGCCACACTTCGGTTATTTCAAAATGTCAAATCCCCTGTGTCAATTAGGGTGCATTCGGCAATTAGGATGCATTTGAAAAACCAACAGTCAGTGGCTCAAATCGTGAGGGTATATGTTGTGTACTGGACAAGTATCTGCAGGGAGCAGGTCCCAACACTAGTTTAGCAGTTCTACAGATGTCATCAAGGCCCCAGACTCTTCCTGTTTTTTTCATTCTGCCACCCTTAATGTGTCTCCTCGTGGTGACAAGATGGCTGCTGCAGTTCCGAGCCTTGCACGCCCTCCCAACGGCTGCCCAAGTAGAAATGAAAGGGTCAGGCAGAGAAAAATTGTATGTGTACCGTGAGAAGACAGGAAGATTTTCTTCTCACGTATGTCTCTTATCATGGAGGAAACAGTTTCCTAGAAAACCCAGCAGACCTTTGGTTTTGTTGACCAGAATGGGGTCACATGTCTACTCCTAAGACGATCACTGGCAGAGGGGACTGGATGGTCATAACTGGTTTGTATCTATCATGATTCATCTTGGGCCTGGGCACACTGACTGGTGGAGAGGATTTGGGCTCTCTTAGTGAGGGAGAAGGAATCCTGTAGAGTAAGTGATAGGTAGTGTCTGCCATGCCCATCCCAGTCCCCACTGCTCCCCTTCTGGAGCACAAAGAACACAGAGACCTTCATGCTCCCTCAACCACCCACCTGCCCTCCCATCCCATCTATGACCCCTCCAGCTGTACCCTGGAGCCCAGCCCTCAGGGTCACCACTCCATTGAACTCATCACTGTTCTTCCTAAATCAGCCACTCTGCCCGACTTTCCTGTCCCAGCAAATGGCAAGACCATCCACTGGTCCAAGACAGAATTACATGCTTGTAATATGTCAACCAGTGTACCGGTGACATATTACATTAGCATCATGTGACGTATTACAATAATAGAGAACGTGATACACAAAAAGAGGTTTTGAAAGTACCCGCATGGTTTCGCTTGGCCTCTTGCAGTCTTGCCATTTGCTGCAAGGAGAGGAAATTCCCAGCAAACTGTTGTCTCCTCTGCCTGAGTCCCCAAATGAGACATACACGGAGCAGATGCGAACCTGAGCAGGATCACCCCAGCTAACCTGAAATCCTGTGAGCAAGAAGTAAATGTTTGTTGTTATAAGTCAGGGAGATTTTCTTAGGATTATTTGTTACTTAGCATTTTTTGCCAAATCGCGGTAGTAGCTGACTAATACAAGGGACGTTTAAGTTGTTTCCAGTTCTTTGCTATTGCAACAAGACACATGCTTATAACATGTCAGCTGGTGCACGAGTCCATCTTCAACTTTTCTGGTTAATGCTGATTTGTTTTCCAAAATATTGTACTAATTCACATTCCACCAGCAGTGTTTCAGAGCTTCCGTGGCTCCACACTCTTGTCAACCCTTGGTTTTGTCAGATGTCTGCTGATCTGATGGGTGTGAAATTGCATTGCCTGTCTAACTCTTACTCACCTTTGCCTTCCTCTGAGCCTTCTTCCCTAGCTCCCCAGTCTGGTTTTTTTTTTTTAATATTTATTTATTTCTTGGGAGAGCGCAAGCAGGGGAAGGGCAGAGAGAGGGGTTACAGAGGATCTGAAGTGGGATCTGCGCTGACAGGCTGACAGCAGTGAGCCTGATGTGGGGTGCGAACTCACAAACCGTGAGATCATGACCTGGGCTGAAGTTGGACGCTCAACCGGTTGAGCCACCCAGGTGCCCCCCTAAGTCCCCAGTCTGAACTAGGTCCACATTCTCAACACATCCCTAGCTCCTTACGTTTGCCTCTCTTACAGGGCTGGTAACATGGCATTGTATTTCTCTTTCAACCTGTCTGCCAGCCCCAGTATAGAGATCAGCACTTAGTAGGCACTTAGTAAATAATTATTGAATGAATGTTTGATGAGAAACTTTAAGCAAGCCGGTCAGTTCCTGAGTGTACGAGTTGAGACAACTGACTCATCACAGGTACAATACACATCAAGGTGTGTAAAATGTCAGAGGCTGATTGCTTTTCATGTGGGTCTCTGATTTGGGCTTTGAATGCTGCTGGTTTTTAGGCCGAAAATGTGATCAGACCAAGGTGGATCTCAGGAGACTAGCAGCAGCTACAGAAGTGAGTGAAAGCTAAACCCTAAGGGCCTGGGAATGTTTTGCGGGGAAATGCAATCTAAAAAAAGCAGGTAATAGTAAACAGCTAGCATTTACTATTGTTGCACACTGTTCTAAGCACTTTCTACATGTATGGAGGCTTACAGCAGCCCTGTGGGAGTAAATATCAGAGGAGGAATCTGAGAAAAGCAACTTGCCCGAGGTACACAGCTGGTGTGGAGGACCTTGATGGGTTTGAACTCAGGCAGTCGGGCTTCGGAGCCTGAACTTTTAATCTCCATTCTCTGTTGCTGTTGGAAACCATCACATGCACCTCCAAGGCAATTGCTTTAGAGATCATGGAATTTGCACCCCCCCCCCCGAGATCCCTTCCCTGAAGTGCTGAGGACCCCTTTGGATGGCATGGTTTTGTATGATATATCTAAGGTCATATTCAAAAGCCAGAGTTCTGAGGGATCCTTGAAAATGCATCTCTGCTGCCAGTCAGCGTGATGGAAAGAACACAGATCTGGGAGCCAGAAGACTTGGGTTTAATCCACTCTTGGCCACAGTCTTAGTTTAGGTTATTTTTGTTGCGAGAAGGAAGAAAAAACAACAACAACAACTCCAAAATTCCCAAAATGAAGACGAAATACAATAAGGGATGGGTGGTGTTCGTGGCATACCCAAGTGTCGAACCAAGAACTGGTGCATTGATCGGACCATGCATTCTTTCTGTGCCTTTCTTGCTAGGCTTAAGACCATCATCTCGTTCCAGGGTCAGATTCTTAGGTGATGAAATCTGATTGGTCCAGCTTCAGTCAGGTGCTCTCCTCAGGTCCCAACAGCTGTGATGTGGAAGGCAAGATCCCATAAACCTCAGAAAAGGGGGATCGTTGTGAGCTAGGCAGATTATCTCTAGAAGGTGTCTAATAAAGTTGCAAATTCATTGTAGACCTTAGGGAATCCATCTTCCTTCCCGGGACTCAGTTTTCACATTTGTAAAATAAGAGCTTGGATCTGTGTCTGTTTACCATTTTATTTGCTATGCTTGGCATATGGTAGATGTTTAACAAATGTTTGTTGAATGAATGAATGGGATCCAGCCATCTCTGTATTACCTTCTGATTCTGATAGTCTGCCTTCTGGAATGCTTATTTTCAAACTGTGGGGGTTGTGAGAGCTGACAGTGAGGAAGAAGAGGGAGAGGAGGGTAGACAGACACCAGCTGGAGGTGTCCAGGGAAGCCAATTGAAGCAGCCCTTTCTCTGGGCATCTTTCCAGTGTCAATCCTCTATCCTCACCAAGCACAGCCTCCTGGACAGAATTTGGCTTCTCTAATGGACTCTGCCCCTGGAGGGATAGTGCCCTTTGTAACTGAAATTGGCTTCCTGACAATAGACAGCACAGTGTCATTTGGTCTCAAGGAGATGACCCTGGTTTCGTTTTTTGTTTTGTTTTGTTTCGTTTTTCCCCTGGATTTGACTCCAGTGTCTAGAATCCAGACTCTTCCAGTTATTCTATGACCCAGGTGGGTCACTTAACCGCTCTGAACATCAAAGTCTTCATCAGCCACACAGATATGAGAATATTTGTTCTGCCTCATTCATAGGAGCGCTTGAGGAATATTGCACGTAAATTACCCAAAATAATTGAACTACATTTATGGCGTGCTAATAAGGTGCTAGGCGCATCATTGTATGCTAAAAGGGATGATTTCATATAATCCTCACACGAATTTTATGAGGTATCTACTATTATTATCCTCATTTTTTTATAGATGAGGAAACTGAGGCTCAGACATTAAATGACTTGCCCAAGTTCACACAGTTGATGAGCAACAAAGCCATGTTCGGAGCCACTCTGAACCACTAAGCTCTACGGCCTTTGTCGATGGCCCAGCTATAGACAGGTGCATGACAAGGTGGTGGTAATTACTATTATTGTTGCCCAGAGCCTAAGCCCCCTTGGTGAAGCTAAACATTGAGGTTCCTGACATGGGATCCAGGAAACCAAAATTTGCACCCCAGAGAAACAGAACTTCAGAGTATACTCCCTTAGAAAAGAAAAAAAAAAAAAGTCTAAATATTATATGAATTAAGAAATCTCTAGGCTGTAAGTGAAAGAAACTTAGCTCAAACTAGCTTACTCAAAAAAGGAGATTTCTTGGCCTCCATCCTGGGAGGGGCAAGGGTGAGGAACATGAGCTCCAAACAGCTGCTGGGCATCCTCTGTCTGTCATAGCTGCTGTTTTCTGCATGCTGCCGGCCTTCTCTCATATTTCACATGAGCTGCTTCTTCTCGAGAAGAGTATAGCTCCCAGCCGTTCCAGGATCACATCCCAACAGCTCTACAAGCAGAGCTGAGGTGGAATTTCATTTCCCAGCTAGAGATTAAAAATCTCAGTGAAGAACTCCATTGGCCCAGCTCAGGTCATGCGATTGGTCTGAACCAATCACTATGGTCAGGGGCATGTAGTTCTATGATTGGCTGCCCAACTTGAGTCACATGCCACCCATATGAGCAGTGGGAGTGGGTCTGTTACCAGAAAGGAGGGGCCAATAGAGATGGCCACACAGAGATAGACTCTGAGGAGGGAGGAGATTTCCGAAGCCAGCGGTCACCCCAGTTTGTGTCCTGTCCAACTGGCGACTCCAACCTTGGTTGGAGTCCTTCTCCTTCTCAATCGACATCTTCTAATAGAAAGTTACTTAATGGGCTGTTAGTTTCATATTCCTGTCTTTTTCTTTAAAGGTGTTCAGTGGTCTAGATATATAGAGGGTGAGTCTGTCCTTTTCTGCAAGTTACTGCATTCATGGATGCACCTCAGCTTCCTTGCCTGCAAAATGGGGCTGATTGAGTGTCTACCTAACTTTCCTTACGGGGGCGTGTGAGGATCCACAGAGCTAATGGATGCGAAAATTGCTTTAGAAAGAACAAAGTGCCATATTTACAAACACAGGATGTATTTATTGATTTATTTATGTTCTTTGTGTTCCAAAACAGGATTTGAGGTAGTTTACCAAGATGCACACAATAGAGTGAGATAAAAATAGAGTGAGAGAGCAAAGGGAAAACAAGGGTAGAAAAATAAAATAAAGCCAGGGAAAACAGTAGTCCTTTGAAACCTATGCTCAAAATCCCTGAACAAGTTCACACCTGAGCTTCCTCATGAACCCAAATGTGGGAAGCGTGATCAGTTACAAAAGAGACAGTGGCGGGGCGCCTGGGTGGCGCAGTCGGTTAAGCGTCCGACTTCAGCCAGGTCACGGTCTCAAGGTCCGTGAGTTCGAGCCCCGCGTCAGGCTCTGGGCTGACGGCTCAGAGCCTGGAGCCTGTTTCAGATTCTGTGTCTCCCTCTCTCTCTGACCCTCCCCCATTCATGCTGTCTCTCCCTGTCTCAAAAATAAATAAACGTTAAAAAAAAAAATTAAAAAAAAAAAAAAAAACAAAAGAGACAGTAGCCATCAAGGCAAAAACCTAACAACATGCCGGGGAAGGTCACACAGCTTATCTTGGCACTAGCATCTGATCAAGAGGATATTGTGGATATCAAGACATTAAGGATATGCATATTCAATAATATTTAGATCCCTGTCCTTTTGTTTTTGCGATGTCACGTGACATCTACTTCAGGGTCTCATGGAGACTCATCATTTATGATTTGATTCAATTTAGCTAAAAAGCAGATGCCAATTAAATAGCGAGCAAAAACATCCCTTTCGTCTCTTTTGCTTTCTGTTTATGGTAAAATGAGATTGGGCGCAAGGAGTGCTACATCGGTTCCCCAGTGAAGTACAGGACAGAAAAGTTCGAGCACCTTGGCTTAGCCGAAACGAATAAAAATCACCAAGACATAAAACTGATCCAAGCAGGCCATAAAGACACCGCTGCCTTTGCCTCAGAACTTGGGCTGTAATCTGCTGTCCTGGAACAAAACTCAAACATAAATCAGCCTCCACTGTATTTTTAACCACCTACGAAATTCTTCATTTCCTGCCTGAAATGCTTCTGACAGTGAAGGATTCCACTCTCCCCCACTCCTGCTCTGAGAAGGTGCCCTCGAGGCAGTGGGGGCGCGGAGAGGAGGGTTGGGGTCCAGGTATGGGCCCCACGGGTCAGGCAAGCCCAGGATGGAACAAGGGATAGAAGAATCGACCCAAGGGTCTCCGTGACAAATAAGCCAGGGCTGTGGCTAGCCTACACAGCGCTTTTGTGCAAAGTTGAAAGGGTGACCCTGTAGGCATGGGAAGGCCCTTGGGGTCCCACCTGCACTGTCCTCTCTTCCATCGTCACCTAACTTAACCTTGTCCATCCTGGGACCCACAGCCTAGACAAAGCCCACAGCATTCTCTTTTTTTTCTGAGCTCTAATGCATTAATGCCAGACAGCTGGCATTTAATTATATGATGTCTGGCGTTCACTATTTCATGTTGTCAGTCTGTCTCTCTAACTAGATCGAAGATATCTTGAGGTTAATGATTGGTTCTTATTTTACATGTCTCCTTTACGGTCAAGGAGGGCACCTTATGTCTAGGCACTTGACATATCACAAGGTCATTAAAACAGAATCTTAAGGTGTCTAAGCTATCCAGTCCCCCGCCCCATGCCCATTTCACAGATGAGGAAATTGAAAACCAAAGAGGAGGCTTTACCTGCCCAAGGCCATGCAGTGAGAACCTGGCCTTGCCAGGAATGAACCAGTTCTCCTGTCTGCCAATGCAGTGCTCTATTTCCCTTAAACACTTCGCTCTAAAACTCATAAATAGTTCAGAACCACAGCCCTCTGGAGAACAAAGACGGACAGACAACTGGCCCACAGTAATCCATCTGTGTGTGGGCAGAATTTCCAGCACAAAGCCAGGCCAAGCTGCAATAGGCTTGGCAGACAGCTCCCATGGGAATCAAAGCTGGTCTTTATATGTACCAGGGGGACGAAAGGACGTCGGGGGCTTACCTGGGGCTTTTCAGCCTCCCCAGCACCACAGGGATCACACTGACTATATGTCTGGACACGTGAAACCCATGACTGATGGTCTCAGCAGGAAAGACAAGTAGAGAGGTGGAGAGAGCATCACAGAGAGACCCTTGTGCATGTTGGGGGCTGTCTTTTGCAGTGAACCACTCATCCTTGACAGCAGGAAACAACCCAAGTATTTGCCCCAAACTCCTTACAACAGGTGCTTTACAACAGTGTCAAAGCTGATTGCAACCAATACCAAAACAATGCCAAAAAATACCAATGGCAGAAGTTACTAAGTGAAACCTATACTGGAAAGCTGGCCCCAGAGGCATCTCTCCTGGTCATTCACAAAGCACAGCACCAACCACTTCAGAATTCTCACAACAACCCTACAAGCCCGGCTCCACGAGCTCATTTTGCAGACGTAGAAAACATGGCTCAGGGAACTTAAGTGTCTCGTCCCAAATCACACCACTGCTAAGTGGCAGAGCTGGGATTGGAGTTCGGGGCAGTCTCCCTCACTTCCCTTACACCCCAACCCACACACACTCTGATTCCAGCCCCATTTCAAGTATTTGTCCCATCATCAGAACCATGGGGCAAGGTTTGGCGTGGAAAATCTGAGGCTCTTCCAGGAGAAGGATGATAGCTTGCCTAGCATTTCACAGGGGAATTGGGGACAGAGACAAGGGACCGAAGCCCACTTAGATCTCTGTGGCTTTTTCTTGGTGCAAACAAATGCAGAAGGAACCACTTCTAAAAGAACACAGTGTTTTTCCCCCCTCTTCTCACCTCCCCTGTGCCTGTGCCTGTGATAATTGGGAAGACAGAGTCTGGTTTTTCTGGGATTGGAACCAATACTGTGAAGAGTGTTCTGACAATAAATGCTGTTGATTGACAGTTGATGGACAATGTTCTTGAGTAAGTTTTTCCTGTGCTGGGTGTTGAGAACTGCTCTAAACAACTGCTCAACAGCCTGCCTCCTGTTCAGACAGGATTTACTATACTTTCCCTCTGTGGGCCTCAGTCAGGCAGCCAGGAGAGATGATATCTCAGGTCCCTTCCAGCTCCATCACTCAATGACTCTATCAAGAAGAGAACACAGATCTGAAAACATTTTTCCTTCCCCCCCCCCCCGCCCCAGACATTGAGTTGGGGTTATCACTCACACACACAAACACAGGTTCCAGTGGAGAGATAACTAGTCAGAAAGTAAGGAGCTTTGATTCTGGTATCATCCTCTTCGACCCAAAATTCCACTTGTGTGAATTTATCATAAAAAGCTATGTATACAAAGATGTTTGCTTTGGCTTTATTTGGAAGTAATGTCTAATAGAAGACTGTCCGATACAAGAATGGCATATACTTACCTGGCAATATATACAGCTATCACAAATGATGATTTCAAAGACATGGGAAAATGTTTATGACTATTTTTGAAATTGCAGTTCAATATCCATTAATGGGCCATGAAAGAAACTTAAAAGGTTTCCTACCACCAACTTTATTTTTTATTTTGTTTGTTTGTTTATTTACTTATTTATTTTATATTTTTTTAATTTTTTTAACATTTACTTTTTTTTAATTTTTTTTTTTTTCTTTTGAGACAGAGAATGAGCAGGGGAGGGGCAGAGAGAGAGGGAGACACAGAATCCACAGCAGGCTCCAGGCTCTGAGCTGTCAGCACAGAGCCCGACGCGGGGCTCGAACTCACAGACTGTGAGATCATGACCTGAGCTGAAGTTGGACACTTAACCGACTGAGCCACCCAGGCGCCCCTACTTATTTATTTTTAAGTAGACTTCATGCCCAGCATGGAGCCCAATGTGGGCTTGAACTCACGACTCTGAGATCAAGACCTGAGCTGAGATCAAGAGTCGGAAGCTTAACCAACCAAGCCACTCAGTCACCTCCCACCAGCTCTTTTTAAAAATGAAATAAGGGGGGCGCCTGGGTGGCGCAGTCGGTTAAGCGTCCGACTTCAGCCAGGTCACGATCTCGCGGTCCGTGAGTTCGAGCCCCGCGTCAGGCTCTGGGCTGATGGCTCGGAGCCTGGAGCCTGTTTCCGATTCTGTGTCTCCCTCTCTCTCTGCCCCTCCCCCGTTCATGCTCTGTCTCTCTCTGTCCCCAAAATAAATGAAAAACGTTGAAAAAAAAAATTAAAAAAAAAAAATGAAATACGGGTGTCTGGGTGCTCAGTGAGTTGAGCATCCAACTCTTTTTCAGCTCAGGTCATGATCCCAGGGTCGTGGGATCAAGCCCTGCGTTGGGTTCTGCCTGAGTGTGGAGGCTGCTTGGGATTCTCTCTCTTTCTCTCTCTCTCTCTCAAAAAAATAAAAATAAAAAAATAAAAAATAAAATGAAATAGAATGGAATGCGGTGAAAAAAGATGCGAAATGGTTTTGAACTAGAAAGAAAAGGAGCAACTCCATCCCTAGAGGGTGGGCCATTGCTCCTCACGGGCCAATCTAGCCATCCTCTCCACGCCCCTAGCCTGAGACCTCAAATTAGAGGTTGCCCCTCATAAACATGGCCGCCCCAAGCTGGCCACGCCCCTCAATAAGATGGTGACCTCCAGCAGCCCCACGCCCCCCGCCGCCGCCACGGCCAATGAGGGAGAAGCACGATTTTTGCTCATGCGTGGTGCCGCCAGTGGGTGCGTCCAATAATGACTGGGGGATCCCTGCGAGTAACATGACCAAAAAGAAGCGGGAGAATCTGGGCGTCGCTCTAGAGGTGAGGGGAGAAATGGGGGGGTGGGCCGGGTCGTTCGTTGCCTTCTCCCCGCGGCGGGGAAGTGGGTCGGCCCGGCTGCAGGTTGGAGGAGGGGTGAGGGGAGAAAGTGAGGGTGACGCGGGTTCGGGCGAGGGACGCGAGGGGCCATAGAGAGTCCGAGGGGGTGCCCGGGGATGAGGGGCGGGCTGAGGGAAAGGCAAGTTGGAAAGTCCGAGGGGGCACCAGAAGTGAGGGGACCTCCAGGGGGAAAGAGACGTGGGGGTGAAGGGAAAGCCCCAAAGAAGGCGGGACACGGAAATAAGGAGGCCGTAGTGAAAACGTGTAACTGAAGAGGACGTAAAAGGGGCGGGCACTGGGAGGTGAGGGGGACCCCAAAAGCATGCCTGTGGATGAGGGAACCCCCGCAGAAGTGAGGGGGCCCATGCCGTTTACTATATTACTAAATGGCTTAAATATCTCCTGAGATAGGAAGTTTTCCCTCTGGGGTGCTGAAGCTTGTAGCTTGAAAATTACTTTGGCGATCTGTGGGATTTTGTAGACAATTGTGGAATGATGAAGTTCCCAAAGAGCTTAAAAATAATTGACTGCATATGGAAGGGAAAGAAGATTGAAGCATATTGAGCAAGTGACTGCTACATTGTACTTCATTTGCGTTCTCAGTCCTCGCTATGGGCCTGTGAGATTTTTACAGGTGGGGAAACTGAGGTTGCAGATTGAGGCCAGGTCGAAGCAGTGGAGGAGCTGAGAATCAGCACAGGTGATTTGCCCTGTAATGCATCTTGTTTCTTCTGGGTTACAGTTCCCTAGATTACTGTCCCAGTGCAAGAGAGATAGATACAGGGTAATAGTCTTCCTGAACTTACTACCAGTAAGTAGTTCTCAGACTTGTGAATGTATTAAGAATAATTTGTCGAGCCTGGTAAAAATGGAGAGTTGTGGGGCACCTGGGTGGCTCAGTCGGTTAAGCATCCGACTTTGGCTCAGGTCATGATCTCCTGGTCTGTGAGTTCAAGCCCCGCACCAGGCTCTGTGCTGACAGCTCAGAGCCTGGAGCCTGTTTCAGATTCTGTGTCTCCCTCTCTCTCTGACCCTCCCCCGTTCATGCTGTCTCTCCCTGTCTCAAAAATAAATAAACATTAAAAAAAAATTTTAAAAAAAATGGAGAGTTGAATTGTCTTCTACCCCGAGTAATTTAGTAGGACTTGGGTGTGTATTTTCAACAAAGAATCTGCTTTTTTTTTTTTTAAGTAGGCTCCATGTCCAATGGGGGCTTGAACTCATGAACCAGAGATTGAAAGCCAAATGCTTTACCAGCTGAACCAGCCAGGCATCCCCAGGAAGCTCCATTTTTAACCAGCTGCACACACCCATGCCGATGCAGAAGGTTTTTTAGACCACCTCTTGAGAAATACTAGCCTACGTGGCACGAAAAAAAAGGTTGATGGAAATGTGAACCTCCCTCCAGAAGAGAATATGATTGGAAAAATGAGATAGCAGTGTGTGGTGGGAAGAGCATAGACTTTATAACCTGCATTAGGACATAGTAGGCTGCTGAAACAAATTCAAAAATTCAGTGGCTTCAGAAAGTTTATTTTTTTCTAATAGGACAGAGCAGGGATTGGCAATGTTGTCTATAAATGGCCAGATAGTACATTTCTAGGCTTTGTGGGCCATATGTCTCTGCTGCAACTATAGTTGATCCTAATTATTCACGGATTCTGTATTTGTGAATTTGCCTTCTTGCTAAAATGTATTCGTAACCCCCAGATCAGTACTTGCGATGCTGTTGCAGTAATTCCTACACAAACCGGTGAAAAATTGGAGTCACCTGAGGCCCAGCTAAGGTCGAACAAAGCAGTGCTCTGCCTTCGTGTTTCATCTTATGCTGTAAACATGTGTCTTTTTTGTGGTCTGTGTAGTGCCATGTTCTTTGTGTCTCTGTGCTTTTTGTTGATTTTGTTGTTTAAAATGGCCCTCACGTGTAGTACCCAAGTGCTGTCTAGTTTTCCTAAAGCACAAGAAGGCTGTATTTGCCTTCCAGAGAAAATATATGTTAGATAAGCTTTGTTCAGAGATGAGTTATAGTGCTGTTGGCTCTGAGTTCGATGTTAATGAATCAATAATATATATTAAATAAGGTCTCTAAACAGAAACACAAAAAACAAGGTTTTGTATTGATCAGTTGATAAAACTGTTGTGACCAGAGGCTCACAGGAATCTAACCTGGTTCAGTATTTGCTAATTCATTGTTGGCAGTAACTGTAATAGAACATGACTACCATGAATAAGGAGCATCAACCATGCTTAGACAGGCTGTCTTAGCACAAAAGCAGCCATAGACAACGTGTGAATTAATGGGAGTGGCTGTGTTCCAATAAAACTTTATTTATGAAAAAAGGCAGGGACTGTATTTGGCCCCCAGGCCAACAGTTTACCAATCCCTGGTCTAGAGTACCAGGGCAGTAGTGGTTCTGCCATATTCCTCTCATCTTGTGACTCTGCGCTTCTTCAGTGCCTTAATTTCACCTCATGAATGAAACTAAGTCACATCCCATTGATGTGTCCACTGGCAGGGAAAGAGAGCAGAGGAAGCATAAACATCACTGTCTTAAGAGTCGTGGGCCCAGAGCGCCCACTTTCGGTTGGCAAAGATGCGAGCTAAGACTCCAGAGCTCACCTAACTGTAAGGGGGCGCAGGGAAATGCATTCATTGGCCAGGAGGCCGCATGCCCAGCTACAGCCCCATCACTGTGGAAGAAGGGCCTAGTGTGTTTAGTGAACAGCCTGCAGTCTCTATTGCAGATTGCAGTTTGCCTCAAGTGTGGTTTCGAGGCTCACATGAGACCATAATGTGTGAAATGCCTAGCTCACGCCTGGCTCAGGGTGGATAATCAACAAACAGCGCTCTTACGAGTAGCCTTTGTAGTCCTTTTGCAACCTTCCATCATGGCTTAGGCCCCACATTTGGACTTTAGTTGCCTTTTCTGTGGCATGAAGGCCTTAAACTTAACCGGAGATTAGAAATTCATTGACCGTGATCCCAATACGGATCACAGATGTTTTCGTTTGGCTGACACAGGTTTCTAAAATGTTTCAAATTTGGTGGGCATATGCTCTCCTGGTGTCTTTACTGGTCACGTTCGCCTTTTTTTTTTTTTTTAATCTTGTCGATACTGATTTATTTACATATGTGATCTTGTTCTCTAAGGTTACTTTTTGCTTGGATATTCTAAGATTCGAGATCTATAACTGTGCACCTTAGGAAAAGCTTGGCATCTGGCTGTCTCCCCACCTGTTCCTCTGTTGCCCCCAGCAGATCTGAGTTTTGAATGTGCACTGATATTCAGTAGCAGGGGATATTGTCCTCTTATTAAAAGTCATGTGCTCAGAGCCAGTGAAGTGGTGATTTAATCAAAATGTTTGTTAATCTGACGAGTGCAATAAAACCCCCACAAGTGAGTGATCTCAGCACCTGCAAACAGTCTCCACTTGTTGTAATGAACCAATTACCACTGCCTGCTTGGTGGTTCTCACCCGAAGACTGGCTTGGGCCAGCTGTACTGGGCTGTACCAGGCAGTCACCTCCCAGGACAACCAAGACACCTCCTAGCCGCCTCTGCTTTTATCTCTTCTTAAGGTCTTTTTGTCCAACCCATTTGCTACTTTCCAAGATCTCAGAGTTGGAAAAGACTGGCTATGAGTTTTAGCTTCTGAGAGTTAATTCTGCATAATGAGAGAGCATTCAGATGAGATTGATTTTAATGTGTGGAAGGAGGGATAGGTGGCATTTCAGTCTAAACTGATAGGATTTTGGCTGATACAAAACCTGTTTCTGTTTTTTTTTAATGTCTGACAGTAATGAGCTGTTGGTCACTGTACTTTTCTTTTGTAGCTACACCGTCCATTCAGGTTGGTGTCTTTAGATGTTTCAACAGCCAGTGGGTCTTTTTTTTTTTTTTTTTAATTTTTTTTTAACGTTTATTTATTTTTGAGACAGAGAGAAACAGAGCATGAACGGGGGAGGGTCAGAGAGAGGGAGACACAGAATCGGAAACAGGCTCCAGGCTCTGAGCTGTCAGCACAGAGCCCAACGCGGGGCTCTAACTCACGGACTGCGAGATCATGACCTGAGCCGAAGTCGGATGCTTAACCGACTGAGCCACCCAGGTGCCCCATCCAGTGGGTCTTAAGAGATGTGTGGTGTCCTAGCTGACATCTTAAGGGAGATAACTGGCTTAGATCTGGTCCCCAGTACAAAAATCTGTCAGTTTGGAAACTTTTTGCTACAAGGTACAGGAAACTGACCTATATGGCCTAAGTAAATAGGAATATACTTTTTTCTCTCTAACAAATTTGGAGGTAAATGTCCCCTGGCATTTATTGGTTCAAAAGCTCAGCTAAGTCAAGGCTGGTATTTCTGCATTCTCTTAGCTATTTCCTCATAGTCACAAGGTAGCTGCCACAGCTCCAGTCATCATATCCAACTTTTAAGTCAGGAAAAAGGATAAAGGAACTACAACACTGTCCCTTTTATCAGCAACGCATAAGCTGTCCCAGGAGTCTTCCAGCTGACTTCTGGAACATCTCATTGGCCAGAACTGGATCATGATCACCCCTAGCTGCAGTGAGTCTGGGAAAGCACCTGTTGAGCTTTTCTAACCTCTGTAATGGAGGTGGGCAGAGGAAGAGGGGTTTGGGAATCAGTGTTGGGTTGGCCAACTAATAGTATCTGCTATAGGGAAGAAAAGTTAATGGAAGTCATTAGAATTCACTGGAATCCTTACCAGAAAAAGAGGTCAGGATCACTGAGGAGTAAGGAGAGTTGGTAAATTGAGGGGAGAAAATGGCCTACGCAGGATGAGCACCAGGAGGAAAGAACCTTGACATTGTAATTATTTGTTCGATGATAAGCCACTGCTGTAAACTCCCAGCAGGCATAGAGGGGCAAAAGCACCAAGTTGTTGGTTTGCAAACAGCCCCCTGACCTGGAGGGCAGAGAGAGACCCAAGAAAGGGCAGGCCACTCCAGACTGGTAGGTGGCAGGTTTAATAAGGGAACAGGGGCGCCTGGGTGGTTTAGTGGGTTGAGCACCCGATTTGGGTGATCTCGCAGTCCATGAGTTTGAGCCCTGTGCTGACAGCTCAGAGCCTGGAGCCTGCTTCGGATTCTGTGTCTCCCTCTCTGCCCCACCCCTGCTCACGCGCTCTCTCTCTCTCTCTCTCTTTCTGTCTCTCAAAAATAAATAAAAACATTAAAAAACTTAATAAGCAAGGGAATTCACATATGAGGCTTGTCTTGGGTGGTGAGTAGACCTCCACACCCGCCTGCCAAATCTTAAGTTTGTATAGAGGCCTTAACTGGGTTCAGTCATGTATGCTGTCCAGATGGTCTCCACAACACATTGGTCTCTCAAGGCTATGTCCTTAGAACAGCTCCCACTGTGGGAACAGTGGGCAGAACGTACATTCCAAGGTCAGGGGAGGGGTGAGGAGCCTCCAATTGCCCTAGTCCTGCGCGCAGGTCAACCTGCCTGCGGTCACACTCCCTTCATTACCTCCTGCGGCACAAAGGTGAAGACACAGTACTGGGATAGGCTGTGTACAAGGCTAAGGGGAACCTACCGGTTTTCTGAGACAAGGGGAAGCAGCAGCTTAGTGGATCATCAATATATATTTACTGAATTGGCTTGAGTGGCTGGAGGAAGCACTTGAACCCGCGCCCCTGACGTCTGGGCCCCATTGAGTGGTTCACTGGTCAGAGGTTAGGAGGCCACGGTGGGGCAGGCAGCTGGATGCCTCCCATCCAGGGGCCGGGAGAGAGGCTCATGGCGTGCGGAGACTGTTCAAGGGCCACTGACCATTAAATGAGCCTCACCTGCTGCCAGGCGCAAGCGACAGGTTGCCGTTGGGCAGGTGATTTCTCTCGGCAGCCCGTGTCTGGCTCCGTTCCACTTGACGGGGGTCAGGAGACTAAAACCTCATTACCTAACACGGCTGGATGTCAGCATGTGTGGAGTGGCTGTTTGCCAGCATCTTAATTAATGAATTCATAAGGCATGGGGTGGATGCCAGTTCTTGAACAGTGCTTTGAGCCTTTCAGCGATGAAGAAGCTTTTGCTAATTTATCAAAAAACATATATTGGGGGAAAGAAGGGAAAACAAACCCCAAACAGCGTTCTGGCCTGGGGACAGCTGAAGGCCTCAGGCCGGGACTGACGTGGCTCTCCTCGCAGAGCTGCTCGGCACGCCAGAAGGTCTCGCGGGATCTCAGAGCTGCCGTGTGCTTCGGCAGGGCCCCTCGTGATCCTGACCCAGGGTGGGGGGCGATTCTCCAGAGAAATGACAAGCCCTTTGGCTGTCTGCTTTTCCTGGAAGTTGTTTGTTAATTAAAAACTCGGAGGGTTTACTGTCTTCATCTGCTCAGCCTGGGAGAGAAACTTCTGATGATTTGGGGAGCCATGGGTGAGGTTTTTGTTTTCTGAGCCACCTCCACAGAAAAACACCCCTTAAGCGGTGTCAGGGTAACCGGCCCTTTGGGGTTTGAGGCTGGTCGCCCAGAAAATCGAGGCCCGTGACCCCCATGTGACTTGGCTGTGTGGTCTGACGGCCTCAGATGGAAAGCCCCAGTGCTCTTGCCAGAGACCATCTGTGCAGGTGTTCTGGCCTCTTTACCCATTATAATAAATGTCCCAGGGCCTCCCTGATGTGTGAAAATGATTCCAGAAATCCAGTTCCCCGGCCACTGGGGCTGGAGGTGAAGCCACTGACACCCTCTTCAGGGCTGTAAATTGGCAGGTGAAAAGAAAGGCCTTGCCCCCCACTGGGGAAAGAAGGACTTGTCAGGGCTAACTAGACCACCTTTTCCTTCTAGAAACTGGGTCTTTTTGTGTGAATTTTGGAGGGTGCTGTGGCAGTTTAGGCAATCTGGGGGAGGGTGCCAGGGATGTTGAAGAAGCTGGAAGGTGGGGGCGGGGGTAATTGCCTTTAACATGAGGACAGGCGCTCTGCTCCTGTCTTACTGTCTCCAAGCAGATTGCAGTCAGGTTCTTCCCTCACCGAGAGTATCTGTTCCGTGGACAGAGACCAAGCAAAGCCCTCGTACAAGATTATTCAGAGTAGAGAATCTGTTGAAGCCAGATCAACAAGCTTAGATTGGCTTCGACTGGGATGTGGGATGACTTTGTTCCCCAGAACCCTTCTTTGTCATGAATGTTTTCATGAGGGATTTTGGAGAAAGAGCTTGCAGTATTGGAAGGAGCATAAGCTCTGAAGCAGAAAAACTCAGATTCAGATCCCCAATTCTGCCACTTCCCAGTTACATGACCTTAAAATCTCCCCACCGGGAGTTTGCTCCCCTCTACAACAGGGACAGTCCCTTCCTTGCAGAGCTGATGCCGACATCAGTAGCATATACGAAGCCATCTCAGACTGCCTAGCCTGGGGTACAAGGAGCGGAGGTTACGCCCAGGAGCTGAGTGGCTTCGGGCTGGTAGCTCTCTGCTTTCTTCGTTGGGGGTTGGGGGGGGCAGCTAACAGCACAGACTCCGACTGCCCAGTTCCCCTATGGGTAGCCCTGGACAAATGGCTTCATTTCCATGACCTTAGTTTCGTCATCTGCAAAAGGCGAATACAGGAGATCCCCCTTACCCGTGATGTCAGTTACCTGCGGCCAACTCGGTCTGGAAGCAGATGATCCTCCCCCTGACATATTGTCAAAAGGTGGCAGGCAGGTCAATGCTCCCTTGCAAAGCCTGCGTCATTCACTTCATATCATTCTCATCACGTAGGCATTTTGTCATCTCATATCACAGGAAAGGTGAATACAGTACATACAGTAAGATATTTTGAGAAAGAGACTCCATTCACATAACTTTTATTATAGTTTTACTATTGTTAATCTCTTACTGTGCCTAGTTTATAAATTAAACTTTATCATAGGTATGTGCGGATAGGAAAAAACACCATATATGTATATATATAGGGTTCAGTAGTATCTGTGGTTTCAGGCATCCACTGGGGGCCTTGGAGCGTGTTCCCAGCAGACAGGGGGGACCACTGAGCAGGGGGGACCACCTCATAGGGTTATCGTAAGCATTCCGTGAGTGAAGTGCTCAGAACAACCTGGAATATAGCTCATGCTATAGAAGTGTTGGCTGCTACTGGTAGTGTGATTTAGTTTTGCATGGACTTTCGGCTTCCAGAAGCTGCTTTGACTCATGCTGTGCCATCTAATACCCTGACACCATGCTCTCTATTAGCAAGTACCTGGCCAGGCAGGTGTGGGATATGCCCCGTGACCACTGTCTGACTTCGGAGGTTAACCTATTCTGGCAATTTCTGTCAGTCACTGGCCAGAAGCTCTTGAGAGCAAGACTGGGAAAACCAGAAATAACTTCCCAAACCGGAAAGTAGAGTGATCTGCATTGTAACCCAGAGCTAAGCCCTGAGGGTGCTTTCTGCCCTTTCCCAGAAGAAAGCCTGGCCCTAGACGGTGGTTTGGGGTAGGCAGGGAGTCACCTCCCAGGCCATCAAGATGCTCATGGGAGCACCATTCAGCCACCTTCAGTAGGAACACCTGCAGCAGAGAAGCAGCAGCCTGTGGCTCAAGCTTGTCAGCAGAATATGAGCTGTGCACAGGGCCCAGCAGCAGCCAGACCTGGGGCTGCTCCCCCACCCCTGCGGGGCCTGACCTGACCAGCGTGCTGGGCAGTTACCCATGCGTGAGCTGGCACCCGGGTTCACCGTCCCCAAAGAGGCTTTATTCAGGGTTTCGATTCCAGGAGGCTCCACACTCCTGAAAAAAGTGCCTCACGGGATTTCAGACGAATTTTACAGTTTCTCTTAACACAGTGGTTTTATGGCGTTATAGGACCCCAGGGAGACTTCCCGAAAGCTCTGAGAATAAGGTGTTATTCCCCAAGTCAGGTGGCAGAGGGGCTTTTCTTAGCTGGCTCAGGGCTCCTGAACTGCCGGGGCGGCACACAGAGCACACGGCACTCAGCCGCATCTGAAGGGCACTTGAGGAAGAGGCTGCAGGAACTCTGCCCCCCAAGGACTGGAAATGAAGAAGCCCTTTCTTCCCTTGGCACCTGCCAACAGGATCAGTGGCCCCACTTGGTCTCTGCTGACCTTGACTGCTGGGCTGACTTCAGATCTTCACCTTGTTGTGCAGGAAACATCCCCCGCTCTGTGGAGAATCCCTGGTCCTAAACTTCTCACTGAGCCTGCTCCTCTGCCCGCTCTCGAAGCCGCCCCCCAGGCTCTGGGCTCTGATGCCCCAATCCATGTTTGGGGCATCAGAAAGACAGCGGTTCTCATCCTGATGGCGATGGAATCACTTGTGGGCTTTCTTGTTCAAGTACACCCTTCCTGGACCCTGGTTCCAGGACCGCCTCTGGGACCTTCAACTCCTTCCTGTATCCTTCTGCCTCCCTACCTTACATACTTCTTTTTCCCTCCTCCTCTGCATCTTCCTGCCTGGGCTCAGACCCATAGTCCCCATGGTCTCGTCTCGGGGATAAGAACAGACTTTGCTACCAGGACACCCTGCACACTCCCCACCTACTTCTCTGTCCACTGAACTGCTGCACACAGGTTTTCACACCTTCCAGGTCCTCAACTCTGCGTGAAGTGCCAGAGGTCACAGCTAATGATAGCTCACACCGCCACCTTTCTGACTTTTGGTGTGCCTTTATATCTGTGCTTCACTGGCTGACCGTCATCTCAAAGACTTACAATATTCTTTTTCCCTGTATGAAAATGGACACTTGGTCTTTTGAATATAAACGTAATGCATTTTTTAAATGTTTATTTTGAGAGTAAACACACATGCGAGGAGAAGGGCAGAGAGAGAAAATTCCAGGCAGGCGCCTCGCCCAGCACGGAGCCCCACACGGGGTTCAGTCTCACGAATTGTGAGATCATACATGATCTGAGCTGAAATCAGGAGTCAGACACTTAACCACCTCAGCCACCCCTTGGTATTTTTTAATGTAATTTTACATCAGTATCCACTCTGTGCTCCCACACTGTGTCTAAATGAGTGCCTTGTCTGAGTCCCCCCTGGCTGTTACCACTTTGCCTGTGACAGTCACAGCCAGCAATGTTGTCCCCTTTAGCTCCAGAAAAGCCCCAGTACCTGAGCTTACCTCGGGCCAGCCGTGCTCTTCTTGCCAGTTGACCCTGTATCGTCCATTGGGCAGGAGTCCTAGGAGACACTATGGCCTCCAGAGTGTAACCTTCTCTTCCTATTTGAGTCAGTCCAGTCTCTTTGACAGTCCCTTTCTTAGTCCCGGGGCTTCACATTCCTGCTGTCGGCTTAACTGGATGCCAGGCCCATGGTGTGGCCAAACACGGTCTCCAATTGCCAGGGTCCACCTGCCATTTCATGTCTCCTCAGAGGCCCATCTGTGCCCACACCACACCTGAATCTGTTCTGCCCTTAGGCACTGCTCTGGCCTCATCCTTGGGCCCAGCCTCAGCAGGCTGGTGCTGGCTCCAGAGCCCCACGCTTCCAGCTTCATCCTCAGACAGGAACATGAGGTTCCCAGCATGCTGTGTCCTAAGCCAGCGTGGTGGGCCAGCCTTTAGAGGCAGTGCTGTTTTGATGGTCTGTGCTGCAGGCCCCCCCTCCCCCACCGAACCCCACCACAGACCCAGAGGATGGCCATATCCCAGCTAGAGGGTCTCCCCTTCCCACTGCTGCCAGCCAGTGAGGAGTAGAGATTCCTCTCCATCACACACCCCACCCACTTCTGTCTCCTCCTCTTACTCTCACCTCACATTAACTCACTTTCCTTTTTGTTCTCCGAAGATCCAGTGAAAGCCATTCTCTGCTAATAGTGATAGCACACACTTCTTTAACTTTTAGGCACTATTCTAAGCACCTTACATGTATTGCCTCTTATTCTGACAACAGCTTTTTTTGAAATATGAAACATTAACTTTGTTTTGCACATGAATAATAGGTGCAGAATTAAGGAAGTCCGTTAGAGGGCAAGTGAGCAGTCAGCTGAGGCACCTGATCACAGCCCACACTCCTTACTACCACACTTTTCAGGAACCACAATTTCAGGTTTCTGGGCACTTGGACTCCCAACTGCTTGTCCAGCTCTGACCCTATGTTTCTAGAATCTGCTTGACATTCATCTCTTTATTCTGGTCCTAACCCTGTTGTCCTCTCTCTTGTCCTGGCTGTATTGTCTTCTATTGCCTTTAGCCTGGCAGCAGAGAGAAAGCTAACCAAGGATTATAGATTTGCACTGGGGAATCTGCAAGGTGAATAATCCACCTTGAGAGTGTCATTGTGAGTTGACTGAAAACCCAATGAGAGGCTTCCTTTAAGGCCCACTTTCTAGGTCCTCTCCCCCACTTCTGGGCCCATCTTGAGTCAGTCCCACTCTGTAGCCACCACTCCTGACCCCAGTCATAACTAAAAGCTGCGTCCTGACCTTCCCTCCCTGCCTTCTCTGCAGCCAGGTTACCCTGGATCTTTGCACCCATTATTAAGCTGCTTGAAAGCTGCCTCCTGCTTCAGCAAATGCTGCAGGGTGGTTGCCAGCAGAGTCACCTACTGAGGACAGGTTTGTGGCCTACTGAAGAGCTTCCTGACAGTCTCAGCCTCCCCTCACTCGGCCCACATCAAGCAGCTGGGTTATAAAAAAAAAGGGGGAACTTGCTATTTAGAAGGGAATCAGAGAGAGCTGTCAGCAGGACATAAATATTCATAGAGGGAGGTTAGAACTTGAGTCCCTAAAACCTTGATTTGTGTTCGTCCATTTAAGCCTCATTAAAAAGTGGTAAATGAAAGTGGGGATATTCAGTGGAACTGCAGATAAATTGGGCTTGTTCAGATAAAGACCTCCTACTGCCAGCTCCACACGCCCTGCCCAGAGCACGACAGCAGATTGGCTTGGCCACTTGTGGTTTGCCAACCTCAATTTAACGATTTTGCTTAGTGTGAGTTCCCGGTCTTGTTCTGGGCCAATTACCACTTGTTTGGGCACCCGGTAGCCTTCCAGAGATGTTTAGGCGTGGAAATACCGAGCCTGCTTGGGGACATTTGAACCAGGACTTGGCCCAAGGAGTGGCAGGAAGACATCTGACGCAAGAGTGAGCTCTAAGGGAGGGTTTCAGGCTCTAGTTTCTTCTACATGAGGCCTAGATGTATCTGTAGCCCCTCAGCCCCATCCACGTTCAACTGCAGTCCTTCCTCCGTGGCTACAAACACAAAGACTGCAGCAGGACAGGCTTTGTGGTGATCACAAAGGGGAGACAGACGGCCGCCATTCTAGGATAGGAGCTACAAAGTCAGGTATCCTTAGGAGCCGGGCAGTCACATTTGCAAGTGGAATGGGCCAGTCTGGGCTAGACTTGATCCCTGGGGTACAAGTTTACAACATCTGCCCTAGGGGTTCCCAGAGTATAGGAAGGTGAGGTTTAGACACCCGTAGCTGGGATGACATCGTGTGCAGTCAGCCTTAGGAGAGCCAAGGGAAGGAAGTGATACTGCTCCAGTCAAGGGCAGTAGAGAAGGCCTGTGGAGGGGGTAGCACTTCAAGAACTAAGCTTTGGGACCTAGCGTGGAATTTGGTGCCCTGATTGTGGTTTGCACACCATGGGATGGAAACAGCAAGTCTCAGGGCCCCAGGAGCTGGGCTGTGTGTGTTGAGGGTGCTGCTGGAAGAGGGGGCTGCATGGCGGCCTACACCACCTGCTGTTCTCGTTCAGCTCCACTGACCATCACGTCACGCTCTTGCTGTTCCGAGCCTGACTGCCCAGTGCTTATTTCCCTGTAGTGCAGGTTCCAGGATAGCCTTCGGCCTCCCAAGGCACAGGCCCCAGCTCGTGGCTGGGGCTGTTCCCCAGGACAGTCCTTCCTTTGGTGCCCATTAGCAGAGAAATGACACAATTAACCAGGCAATCAACTCAGGGCTCTTCAGTTGCTCCCTCCCACAGGGCCTTGCCTCTGGAGCTGCAGTTGGCAGGTGGCTGAGGCTGTAGGGAAGGGAATAGATGGTATGTCTAGAGCTAGGCGTTGGGACAAGGCAAAGTGGCTGACCCAGAAGTGGCTGGGAGGGGTGCTGGCCAGGGAGAGGGGCAGAAGGCTTCAAGTGCATCTCTCCTAACACAGGCCTCAGAACACCTGCCTGGGACTCTGGGATCTGCACTTGTAATCATTGATCACTGTCTCTGCAGGGGCCTCTCCGGGAGGAACTGGATAGAGAACTGGCTGAGACCAGTTAAGGAGAGGGGTGCTCCAGTCTGACTCCTCGAAAAAGTCTTTCCCTTTGGGGATCCCAGCCTCCCATATAGAGGTCATATTTGCTATCCCTCTCCAGGGATGTGATGGAAAATTGAGCATCATGGGACCCCAGGCACTATTCAGTCACCTGCCACTGAGGGACACTGGGCCCTCTGAATCTTCCCACCGACTGAGATCTAGGCTGCCTCCAGCAGGGCAGAGGTACAGGAACAGACCTGGGCCCAGAGAGGTGGCAGATTAGACACCTGGAGACAGATGGACAGAGATGAACTTTCAAAGCCACATACATGATACCAGGAATCAGGCTTGAACGATCCAGTCCAGTATTTTAGAAAACATTTTCCTACAACTCACATTATTTCCCCAAGAACATGACTCTGAAACTATAATAAATTAAAAAAAAGGGGGGGGGGGGGGAAACTGATACCTTTGTCAGCCAGCCTTTGAGGAGCTTAGCTACTTTGCCCCACAAGCGACAGCTACCTTGATGATAGGCAATGTTTTTGCACAAGAACCAAGTCAGAAACAAGTTTTTGAGCTGTGTTTTTTTACAGTCCGTGATTTTTATTGATTCTCATGGGAAAATATATATATATATTCTTACAACTTAAAACTACCTTAAGTGTGTCAACGCAAGAAATACCTCTGCTTCTTGGCCCCTATATGTCTAATCCCCATCCCTCATGTGTGTGGAGTGCTGGGGAAAGGCAGGGCCTCCCATAGCAGTGCCTTGTTCCCTCCTAGACCAGGACTGTCTCAGGTCACTTCTGCTGTCAGCCTGGCCGGCATGCGTCCTGGGAAGACAGGGAGATTGCTCCCGACGGCCCCCCACCCATGCCTGGTCCAGAGAAGCAGGGCAACTGTGGGAACCGCACCACACCCATAGCTGTCTGCAGTGGGGCTCAGGCTGCACTGTGTGGAGGTAGAGGACGGCAAAACAAAGATGCTGGGGGGACGGGGTGCCGTCCAGGAAGACTCCTAGAGGCCCCTTCCTCCCCATCCGAGGACCCCAACTGTTTTAAAAGTTGAAAGGCTCTGTCACCCATCTCTATCTGCCCATGTGCTGTGTGTTTCAGATCGATGGGCTGGAGGAGAAGCTGTCACAGTGTCGGAAAGACCTGGAAGCTGTAAACTCCAGGCTCTGTGGGACGGAGCTGAGCCCAGAGGCCAGGTAAGGCATCTGCCCTTGGCCCCTCATTCTCATCCTGGGGACCTGGCCCTGAGCTTCCATTTGCCCTACTCCTTGCCGCTGGAGATTTGGGCTCCTTGTCCATCCTGCCCCGGTGTGCCAGCTGCCCCTCAGATGGGAAGGAAAAGGGCTTGAGCCATAATACTCCTTCTCCCCTTACAGGAAGTCTCTGGAGAAGGAGAAAAACAGCCTGATGAACAAAGCCTCTAACTATGGTAAGAAAGTTCCCTTCCTTTACCAGCCCCATCCTCCAGGCCCAGGGAGCCCACCGGGTGATGGGGATCGAGAGGGTTCTTTGGGAGGGAGCCATCCCCCCCTGCTCCTCCACCGAGGCTGTAGGAACCCACTGTAGGCCCAGCAGCCTGGAAGGAGAGCAGGTTTGTTTCTTTGTTCCAGGGGAGATGGAGAGGCCTATGGGCCTCTTCTTCCTCTGTGGGATGAAGGGGAATGGCTGTAGTCAGGTTCAAAAGAGACTCTCATATCCACCCAGACTTGGGACATCTGTTCTCCGAACCCCCCCCCTCCCCCCGCCCCCTTCCCCTCCATTCCATCCCAGGACGAACCTCCCACTTGGGCAGCAGGAAGGGCTACTGTGGGTGGAGCAATGCTGCCACCTTCTGGGCGCTGGGGGCAGAGCCAGGTAGAACCAGGTAGGGTGCAGAGCAGGAAGGTGGCTGGTACCACCCCTACCCCCACCCTGCTCCAGCCAACCTCAGAGGAACATGGTCTACAGAGGCTCATCAGACTTCTCTGTTCTGTCCTCCCCAAGAATCAGCCCCAGAACAGTCCAGGTGACAGGGAATCTCCCAGAGGGACCAGTTTGAATCAACACTGTAAGCACATACACACCCCTGCGTGGGCCCCAATCTCAGTCTGGCCTGCCCAGCGCTGATTTACAGGTACATACCCACTCTTTTATGCAAGTAGGAGTGGGATATCCATTTTGCCTCAAGCCCAGCAATTTTTTTTTTTAATGTTTATTTTTGAGAGACAGAGAGTGAACCGGGGAAGGTCAGAGAAAGGAAGACAGAGGATCTGAAGCCGGCTCTGCACTAACAGCGCAAGATGCAGAGCTTGAACTCACAAACTGAAATCATGACCTGAGCCGAAGTCAGACACTTAAGTGAACTACCCAGGTGCCCCTTAAAGCCTAGCAATTTTTACAGCCGCAGCATCAACCCCATTTCCCTGAGAGGTACGGTACCTCAGTACCACCCACCTGCATGTCACACGAGGGGATGAATGGATTCAGTGTGGCCATAGGACTGGCCTCCTCTAGAGGCGAGCCCAACCACCTTGTGGGTACAAACTGCTTTCTTTTAGTGTCCCTGGTTCCTGCTTAGCTGGGTGTCCAGCAGGGAGCAGGACTGGAAGCCATGATGGTGTGGCCCCACCCTGTACCCGCTCCAGCGTCAGGCCCCAAAAGTCCCAGCTACCCCGAGTCTCTAGTTGGCCAGATGAGAACACCTGAAAGGATGAGCACCACGTAGCCCCCACCCCCAGCCCAAAGGACTCACCTGGTGATGCCATGCCAACACCTAGCTTGGCTTTCAGGTGTGGCCTTTTTCATAACCCCCTCACACACTCCATCCTCAACTTTCACTGCATTTGAAGAGAAACGGCTGAGCAGCATTGCGTGGTGGGATTCCTTTGGGCCAGGATCTGTAGCCAAAAGGTTGTGAGAATCTGGGCAGATCAAGGATAGTCATTTTTATAGATAAGGAAGTGGAGAAGCTGGGAAGGAACACGTCTGCCCCTCAGAGCAATGTGTGTGCCCATTTGTGAGAGAAGCAGACAGAGGAGAGTAGCATATGGGCCCAAACTACCTGTCCACTCCTGTTTCCTCCCAGAGAAGGAGTTAAAGTTGCTTCGGCAGGAGAACCGGAAGAACATGCTGCTCTCTGTGGCCATCTTTATTCTCCTGACCCTCATCTACACCTACTGGACCATGTGAGCCTGAGACTTCTCCAGAGTCAGCACGGGGTTCCTCCTTGGCCCCCTGGTCACAACCAAGCAGGCCCTTCAAGCCTCAAGACAACCAAGGTACAGGCGTATTTCTCCCCGACCCCGACACTGGATCAGGGCTGCCAGCCCAGCCCCTCTTCACTCCTGGTCCTGCTGTGGGGCCTGGGTCTCCAGAAGGACTTTGTGTTGATTCCCCTCTCAGCCCAAGGGAGAGGCAATAAAGAACGGCCAGGCTGCTTCTGTCTGCTGAGTAAATGTCATGGTCTGACTGCAGCTGGAGGGCAGTGGGGGTGGCACTCGGGAATCAAGGAAGAAAAGATGTTCAAGGGGAAGTGTTCAGCTTAGAACTCAGAAAGGAGAGGGAAGGCAGGGCTGCGAAGGTGAGTCCCCAGCTTAAGTGGGGAATAAGGAGACAGGAGGAAGCATGTAAAAGCCAAAACTATTCTGGGAGCCATTTCCAGGGCTTAGGCCTTGCACTACCAGTCCACCGTGCCCACCAAACACACTTTCTTGCCCTCCAGTCACGGTCGCTGCCTGTAATTGTGGCATGAAAAAAAAAACAAAAACACACGCCATGCAGCAAAGGGTGACCAGGGAAGTGGTCATGTGGAGGTACCACAGAGTTAACCCATCTTCAAGAGGCAAGCAGGGCTGGTGAGGCCCGGCAGAGTGAGTAGGCGGCAAGAGCCATGGTAATGACCAGACTTACAGTGACAGTGGGCAGCAAATCAGGCAGGGTTGGCTGGAGTGAGGGCAGGAGCAACAAACACGGCCACCCCCCAACTCTGCTCCCAGCACCAGGGGCAGGAGTGGGAGGCTGAGCAAAGCCGAGCATAGTAGGGCAACCAGAAGGATCAGGGGCTTGGCCTGGAGACTACACCAGTTAGGAAAGTGGAGTTGCCCTAGGAGCTCAGGGTGTGAGACATCAAGGACCCTCAGGGCCAGGGTGAAGGAAGGAGCCAAAGTACAGCAGGCTAGAGGAGGCCAGCACCAGAGCTGTGGAGCTGGTGGAGCAGCTCTAGCCCTGGGCTGAGAGGGAGGCACCATCAGCACCTGCACACCTCACCCCAAGCACCGCCCCCCCACCCCCACCGGTGCAGGCACAGAACGGAGGGGAGGCTGGCCAGGGGTCAGTGCAACCGTCTCTCCCTCCCTCTCTCCCTCCGGTCTAGTGACACTAATTGGTCTGACACCTCTGTTATTTTAGTCACACAAACTGATCCTGGATTGTCACAGTGCTACCATGGGGTGAGCCGTGTGATTTATGTAAGGGAGAAGGTGCCTCCCTGCCCTGCTGGGCAGTAGGTTCTTTCATTCTCCAGTCCCTGCTTCCAACAGGAGCTGCATAATTTCCGGACTCTTCCTAGGTGGGGCCCCTCTCTAGCAGCAGGGCCCACAAGGCCCAGGAGCTTGTAGAGGCTCTGATTAAACAAACCTGCTTTCCTCCCCACTTCTTAAGTAGAGCTTCCTCCCCTTCTCCAGCCCAAACTGTTTCATCCAAGCCAATCCCAGACCACACAGCACCAAGGACAAACAGCACTAGCCCCAGCACAGAGCCACACAGGCATTAAAAATATGTTTATCTTTAATGATCCAAGATTCTGCAAGACACACTGATATACCCAGAACGGGGTGGAAACACACCTTTCTCAGCCGTGCTGCCACCAACCTGGGGGGAGGGAGGGGCTGGATGCTGGCTAGGCGACACCACCCCCACCCCCAGGTAGAGTCATTTCCAACCTCACAGGGAGTCTCTGTGGCCTATCGCCATGGAAACCAGCCTAGCACTGGGATGGGGCTCTAGGGAGCCCATAAGAGCATCTCTGAGAGGTATTTCCCATTAAAAACAACCACAAGTACCCTCCCCCACCCAAAGCTACTGCCCAGCTTCCCTTCTTCCCCCTCTGCCAAGACAGAGGAAATGGAGTGACCGCAAAAGGACAAACAAAAGTGACTGTACTTCCTACTGGGGAAGAAAAAGGGGGTGAGTAGCAAGGTGGCTGTGGCAAATGGGGGGGGGGGGTGCCATGATTGCCAGAAGGCTGGGTGTGACCCAACCCGAGGTACCTCTGTTGCCAGGGGGCCACTGCTGCTGGGGCATAGAAAAAGGTCTTTAAAGGCTGCTTCCTCTTCTAGAGCTGCCCAAGGTTCAGAACAAAAGGGAATGGGGCCCAGGAAGGCTCTACAACCCCAGGAGGCAGTCATGCCCGCTATCGAGACAGCACTGTGTCCCGATGCAGTGGCAGGGAAGTATGGCCCACGTGCCTCCCTTCCCGGCCTGCGGGACTGTCAGAGGTCCGGCTGGGACGAACTCCAGGGAAGACCAGGACAGAGGTCAGGGAGGAGATAAAATCATCTCCAACTTGGCATCAAAACAGAGCAAGTTCAAAGAAACAAAACCTTGATTTGTACAGCAGCTGCCCCTGGCCTACACCCACTCAGGGTTGGCCCAATAAAAAGCTGGGCAGAGCACGGGCATGGCCGCCCTCAGGGCAGTGCACGGAACTCAGAAAAGTGAGTCTACAGGATACAAGAGAGAATGGCAGAAACAAAGCCCTGCTGTTCTCTGACACGTCCTCCACTGGCCACACATGCCCTCGGCCCTGACCTCAAACCCGCCTGTAGGAGCAGCATCCTTCAGGCTGATTCCTGGCAGGGAAGACAATTCCCAGGCAGGTCTCTGGGGAGGGAAGTCCAAAAGGTGTCCCAGAAGGAATGTCAGAGTCCTCAGAAGGCCCCCGACTGAGTTCTTCAGGGAGAATGGAGAGGAGACCACCCACCCCTTATGGTCAGGCTGCAGTGACTGTGCTCCCCAGTCCCTTTCCGAGAAGGGGTAAAAAACCAGTACTGTGAGCCCCAGGCAGAGCGCCCTGACTCAGAGAATGACAGATCAGTCAGCAGGGGTGGGCATCCCCACACCCTCAGGCGCTGTGCATCTGGATGAATGAGAGGACATCTTCCTTGGACAGCTTGTCTGGGTCCTGGGGCTTCTGGGAGTCATGAACACGGATGCCATCCCCCCACTCCCAGAAGAGCCTGCCATAGTAGCAGATGCTGGGGAGAAGGAAGAGAAAGGAGGTCAGAGGGCTGTACCCGGGTGGAGCAGGACCAAGAGATCACCACCCCAACCCTGGCAACCATGACTTAGAGGACTGATCCTTAAAGGGGTGGGTCATTTAACTCCAGTTGAGGGTCTTCCCTCTAGCAGCCAACAGGTACCCAGTAGGCCCCAGCTCCTTTCCAACAAACAGATGCTGATGCTAATTGTGTCCAACTAGATTCCTAGAATTACTGATATTCCTGGTTTATCTGTCTGTGCCGTTCTAATAAAACAGTATTAGTGTAGCAACAGACACTGGTGTCAGTGGCTAATTATAGGCGCATTAGAGCTACTGGCTGCTGTCAAAACCTATGACTGTAACAGTCTGGCAAACGGACTCTGGGTGCTCATGAGAGACACCTAAGACCCCTGAATCCCAAGGGGCAGGGCTGCAGGCCCTTGGTAGGTCTGCACCACCAGGCCAGTGTCAGAAGGTCACATAAGCAGTGGCTGCTCCATGGGGCAGACAGATGCCCTGCCTGGATGAGGCTCTTCCCACCCAGGACCCCCAGCCATCACAGCAGGTCTTGGTGTCACTTGCTTCTGAGCTTCTATCCAGAACTGGGGGCCACGCCCTAGAGGGGGCATAGCCCCACCCTTGGGAGGAGCCCAGTCTATGCTAGGGGAGCCCCTGCTTGGGCAGCCATCTTTCTCAGGACCTGGGGTATGCCCCAAGAGGGCTGGCCGGCATCCTGGCAGGAGCACCTGGGGTTGTGGAGAGGACAGGCACAGAGGAGGGCCACTTACTGAAAGGGGGCGATGGAGTCTGCAGGGAGGTCAAAGGTAGAGATCTTGGTTTTCTTATTGTAGAAGAACTTCCTCTTGAAGCTTTTGCTGAATCCCATAGTCCATGGCTCTGACAGAAGGAAGAGGGGAAAGCTCAGAAAAGGACACAAAATATTCATGCGGGACAGGAACAGACCAACATAGGGGTGTGCCTTTCTGCACTTGTGTTCTTCCATTGCCCTCTCTCCCAAAAAGCAGGCAGAGAACAGCCTGTGAGGAGGATGCAGCCTTTATCACCAGCCCAAAGGGGCTCAAGGAGGACGACTAAGATAATTACTTCTCAACAACCCCACCCCAGTCCTGCCAACCTGCCACCAGGGCAACAACTCTGGGAAGAGGGAAGGCTCTTTAGCCAGAAGGCACTGAAGAAAAGGGACTGTACAGAGGATACAAATGGCCAAGCCTGACTTGCTGCCACCCCCAGAGAAGGCCCTTTACCTGCATGAGGACACTGTGTGTGCACAAACCAACTGGGCTCCTCTCTCTCAGCCCCAACCCGACCCCCAGGACCCACCAAGGAACAGAAGAGGCTCGGGAAACAGTCCCCAACCCCACACCTCATAGAAACGCCAGCCTGGCTGCCATGCACCTTAGTAGGCAGCCTTCAGCTCCGGCTCAGACAGGGTCTGGGCCAGTCACCCTGGCTGCAGGAAAGAGGACAGGCAACAATCACCCATCACCTACCATTCACCGTCCTGACGATGTAGAGGCCAGTGGGCACAAAGTGCCGGTCATCCCGCCCTGTGTAGCTGAGCTTCGGGGTGCCACTGGAGCCCTTGATGATCTTCATTTCTAACCTAATTTCCCCGAGGTGAGTAAACAGCAAGTGTGGTTTTGTGCATGAGAGCGAGCCCTCACATTATTCTCCGGCTAATAATAAAATCCCACCACCCACAGCATTTTATCTCAGTTCAACATAAGAAATGGAAACTGAGGCAGAGATGTGAGTTGCTCCAGTTGCTCCAGGCTACCCATCGAGGGAGTCTGTGCAGAGCTGGATGGAGGACTCAGGCTCTAAACTCTAAGCAATGGAGTCAGGAAAGTGACAGAGGTCCCTGCTCTGTTGCTGCCGTTTGGGGGACAGGTGGGGGGGGGGGGGTGTTTCAAGGGTGACACAAGTAAGGTTAAGATCTGAGACCAGAGGTGCCACTGGGTCTTCGATCCCCCACCAAAGGCATCACTGTGGCCACTAAAGAGTTAACACGAGACCACGGAGACCTGGCCCAGCTCCCATGGCCGCAGCAGGCACAAACCCAGGATGAGACCCCCCAGATGAGAGCACCCTGCACACCACTAATGCAAGGAAGCAGTTACGCCCCCCTGCCCCTCCAGGCTCAATCTCTCTGTCAGCACCAGGAGCTGGGATTTATAGTGTTTCAAGCAGCTTGCTGCTCTGCCCCTCGCAGGGACAATCGTAACTATTACAGCATCAATGAGCCCGTATTTCTGCCTGACACACACCGCCCTGCTCCCCTCCTGACGGTGCTGAATCAGCTCTCAGCCGGGGGGCTCTTGGCTGCGGCAGGGGGGCTAAAGGCAGCCTGCCAGGGCCAACTCACCACCTCCCCCACGACACACCTCTGCAAAAAGAGAACGCTGCTGCACCCCCACCCCAACTCTCCTCTCAGATCCTGCACTAAGACTGAGTCACTCACCTGACAAAAATCTTCTCCATCTCCTCCAACCTGTACACCTCCTTCACCCTGTGTGTAGAGGGACAGAGAGAGGACAAAGGTTTTCTGGGGTGTGGGGCGCAGATATTCTTACCCAGCAGCAGCTGGAGGCAGGAGGCTGTGCCTGTCCTTGTCTTCTTCTGGCCCCAGTACCCCAACCCACCAGAATGAGAACCTCCAGCCCCGTGTGCTGCTATCCAACACAGATGCCCTAGCTCAGAGCTACCAAACACCCCCTTGGGCCTGCCCCACGGCAACTGAGGAGCACAACTATGGTTACTGAAGAAGGGGGAGAGAGGAAGATCTGGCAGACACCCAAGTCATCTTCACTGTCACCAGGGGCCCAAATACCAAGGTCCAGGCTCTTGTGTAGGTCACCATGGATTTTAGGGCTTCCTGTAGCAGAGTTATTTCCAAACAGTCCTAACGGGCCTTTTACCATAGGGGGTAGGGAGACCTCTACCCAGGATGCAGGGTTCCTTCACCTCTGGGGGCCTCTGAACACATCTTTGGAACTGCTGGGTAAGGTCTCCAGGGACCCAGCAACTAGACAACAAGCAACACAGGGAGGGTCCCCAGAAGGTGTCCCTCAGGACCTGGCAGACAGGACATTTTATAAAAAGTGTAGAGAGACACCTCGGTCTCCAGTCATATAGTCTGGGTCTCCAAGCCCCAAAGGTAATAACCTCTGACCCGGGCACAGCCTGGAAAGTCTGGTCTCCCTATGTGGGCTCCCTGACTGTCCTCATCCTCCTCTCCTACCTCAGGGCCTGGAACTTTCACACCATCTAACATGGCAACAAACACTCTCTTCTTCCTGTTCAAAAACTCCCATTCCCTTAGCACCCTTTTCTCACCTGAAAAAAAAGAAAAGGCCAGGTGGTATGCTAATGAGTGTGAATGTGCAAGGTGTGTCAGTGCCCCGAGAAGCATGTGCATCTTCAATGACACCTTAACCCCTAGGAATGCATCTCCTGTGGAGGCTGGCCCACCATGACAGGCGGGATGGGGAGACACTCTGGGGCGAAGGACACACCTACCCAGCACCCACCCCAATTCACATTCACCAAGGGTAGTCTTATCTCTAACCACAACTTTGCCTGGTCCTCTCTACTGAGCCCTCCCATCCTCCACAGGATGGGGAAGCAGGCACTGGCCAGAAAGAAGCAATGGGGAATGGGGGTTTGGGAGGGAGACCATATGCTCACCTGATGGGATTCATGTCAGGCCGACTGGGCTTGGAAACAGCTTTCACAAATTTCTCAGCAAGCTGAATTCTAGAGCACAAACAGAGTCTCTCAGAGGTGAGCCAAGGCGCCTCCACTAGCACCCCTGCCCCCAGGGCATCTGCGTGGCACCAGAGACGGAACACTTCTGAATGTGGAGCAAAGCCACTCCAAGAGGCAGCACTCCTATGCCTGAGGAAGCCCACCCTGCCCTTCTCCACTAACATCTTTGTGCACGCCCTCCCTCTGTAGATTTGGACATCCAGTTTTGCTACATGTTGGTAGGCTTTTCTGAAGTGTGCCTTGAGTTGTGCTCAGTCCCCTCCACTAGAACTTCAGATGTCATCTGTATCGTGTATGTCGACTCACCCCAAACCACTGATGCCACAGCACACCCACTCAGAAGAACCAACTTAGGCATATCAGTATCACGGCAGTGTGAGAGGTCCCTCCTTTGTGTCCCCCACCCCCCTTCTAACAACTGATCAGTCATCCATCCACAAGCAAAAGGGCCGCTGTGGGATCCAGATGAACAGACTTAAACGGGACCACCCATGCTCAAGACATGTTCTTCAGAGACCCTCCCTCTCTCCATAAGCCTATCCTCTTGCTCAACCTGAATCAAAACATCACTTCTGATCTGAACAGCTGTGGCCAAACGGAGTGTGCTGGTATCTGTGGCAATGGAGGCCCCCAAGCCCCAGCAAACTCTGCAGTGCAGATACTAATTCCTCACCCTGGCCCTGGAACCAGCCCACGGGTGGGGAAGGAAAACTAACGATAGCCTTAGGCAAGAAGGCCTGGGTGAGGGACCAAGCCTCAGAGGCTGCTGCCACACAGCTGACCTGGCCTACCCTGCCCTCCCTCCCCAGGACCCAGGTCAAACCGCTGGTTAAAGTGCTGCTCCCGCACGTCACTGCCATTCAGCACGAGGACATCGAGGATGTGGATGGCACTAATCTTCCGCTGGGCCTTCCCCTAGAAGAAGAAGTGCGCTGCCCATCCTGCCAAGCATCGGCCTGGGGCCCACTGCCCACCATGGCATGCTGGCCTCCGTTCTACCTATATATCACCGGGGGAAGAGAAGGACTCCAAACACAGAACTTTCTTGTGCCTCCCTCCCAGATCATTCTCAGCACCACACCACCCAGACTTCCGAGCAGCCAGAGATCTGAGGCTTTAGGTGATGAGCACCCCTGAACCTCAAACTCAGTGAGGCTGCCGCCATGGTGCTCCATTCGGGGCCTAGCTTCCCAATCTTGTCCACTGTTCCCATTGACTGTTCTGAAAGTCATCTGTATGGCTGTCATGGCCAAAGCTCAAGGGATCCCTGGTAAAAACAAAATCAGCAGCTAAAAAATACCCAGCAGGCCCACTAGGGCCCAGGATGCCCAGAGATGACTGAGGTTCCCTCTTGCACACATGGGGACTGTGATCCTTCCTACCTAAACGTATCATTGTTTCGAGCAACTACCCAAGGAGGAGGAATCATTTCACAGCCTTCCCCCAGCTCTGGGCCCTGTCAAGCACCACAATGTGACCCAGTTAACTTGGGGGGAAAAGGGCCAGGCTCAGCCGTGCCCCAGTTCCCTAGCTGGCAGGGCCAGAACACATGAGCAGAACCACCTCTGACCTCCCCTTTCAGTTCATGGACGATCTCCACAGACAGTAGAGTATCCCGGGGTAGCTCTGTCTTCAGGTCTAGCTTGACCCAGCGGTCTGACTGGCGGCCGTCCCACGTGTAGATCTGGGACTTCTACAGGCAGAGAGAAAGGGCCTCATGAGGCAGGCATGGAGACTGAGGGGTGAGCGCTCAAAAGAGCTTTCAGTTGGCGGTTATAAGCTGATGGGGCTGGGAAATGTCAGAAGAAAATGTCTAGGAGAGATTAGTGTTATACTTCAGCGACAGAGATCTGGCTCAGTCCTGGTGGTAGGGAACAGGCCCAGGGGACCATTCAAAAGGCCTAAGTCCAGGGGTATCTGGGTGGCTCAGTTGGTTAAGTGTCCAATTTTGGCTCAGTCATGGTCTCTCGGTTCAAGGGTTCGAGCCCTGTGTCGGGCTCTGTGCTGACAGCTCAGAGCCTGCTTCAGATTCTGTGTCGTCTCCTCTCTCTGCCCCTCCCCTGCTCATGCTCTGTCTCTCCCTCAAAAATAAACAAACATTAAAAAAAAAAAAAAAAAGGCCCAAGTCCATGATTAGTGACCCTCAAAAAAGATCAAGCTTATGGAGCACCTGGGCCTGGGTGGCTCAGTTGGCTGAGCACTTTTTTTTTTTTTTTTTTTTTAAATTTATTTATTTGTTTTGGGAAAGAGAGAGGCAGAGAGAGCGAATCCCAAGCAGGCTCCACGCTGTCAGCACAGAGCCCGATGGGGGTGGTGTTACAAAGAAATGGCTGCATGGATTCAAGCCACAGTAGCCTGCGGACAATCCTGTTAGCCTAGGAAGCTTAATATCACAAGAAAAGAAGCAGTGTTCCCTTTACAATGCACAGAGATGAATGCGCAAATGTGAATGAATGAAAAACTGAATGGATGAATGACACTTGGCTAACTCACAGAAAGGAAGTGAAGCTTTAAGAAATACCTTCCCTGGGGTCAAAGCCCCAGCTCCCTAGTGCCAAGAGAACACGCACCGAGGGTGGCAGGCAGCTGTCCAGACTCCCACAGACACAGAGCAAGGTTCCACCACCCCGACAGTAGAGAGGAAGCCAGCAGCAGACTTACCCCCAGACCGATGAGGAACTTCTGCTCGCTGCCAGACACCATGCAGCGGTAGTCAAGCACTGGGCGGATCTTCTCCAGGGTTTTGGAGGTGAGCAGCGTGGGCTTATAGCTGAAGATGTCAATCTCAGTGCCCTGCAGCCCCGGGTCAGAGAAAACATGGCTGGGTTGGGGGAAGGGACAGGCGCTCAGTATGGGTGCCTGTATGAGGGATGGGGGCAGGCTGGGAGAGGCGAGGGACAGGAAGCACTTGCTCTCTGAAACATGCCCCCCTGCTCTCCCTAACCATGCACTAACTGGGATCTAATTCCATCTGCTTGGAGTGTTCCTTTAGGACCTATTAGAAGAGGCTGGGAAGGGAAAGAACACCAACTCCCTGAGTACAGATCAATTTACCAGAACTATAAGGAAATGCCTCCAGAATATAAAAGCCACCCCTTCAATAAAACTGAAGGCGAGGACTCATCAGTAGTTGGTCTGAGAGCAGTTAAGTGACCGCTCCACCCCACTCAGAAATATGTACACATGCTACTCTTCTGAGGTCATCTGGAACCTCATTCTCCAGTCCGTGACCTCACAAAACCAGCACAACGGCCCCATAATCTGGGCTAGATTTAAATGAAGCCCAGCCCCTCAGAATCCAGGAGGTGCCTACACAAGCCCTCTGGAGGCCAGGCATCTGGAGGGAGGATGGCACGGGTCTGATACCTTCCACATCTGAAGTTAGGCCTCTCTGACTTTTTATTTTCAACAGATACCAAACTCACCTGGATTAGCTCAAAGAACTTAGATTTGGGGTCTGAGGAAGAAGGAGCAACTCGAGCCTGGTCTGGGATCTGAAAGGAGACAGCAAAGAGCTTTGATTTGCAAATGTACTTTCAATGAAAGCTGTGTGTATGCACATGCAGGCGAGGAGATAGGTCCAGACAGGGGAAGAGGCAATGGCCCCCAACAAAGGGGGCTAGAAAGCAGGAGATGGGAGTGGGTAATCCGGTCACTACCTCACTTCAAGCCCTGTGGTTGCACACCACAAAGGCCCCTTCCCTCTGTCTGGGACTCTCTGTGGGCAGAGAGTTGCTGTATAGGGCCCTGGCAACAAAATGAGGCCTGGTCACCCACCACCCTTGTCCTTTTTGACCCAACTGCAGGACCACAATGTCAGTGAAAGGGCCAAAAAGGTAACTCCTGACAATGCTAAGACGTCTAACTCTGGAACCCTGTGAGGGTAGGGAGACGTTTACATGTAAGGAGAAACCCTAAGTAGACAGGGTTGGTCAATCCATTCTTCTCTACAGCTTCCCTGCTCTGGAGTAATAATGGGCTAGGGAGATGCTCACCCCCCAAAGTCGAAGGCACTCTTTCCGGATCTCTGCCTGCCGAGGCTCACTCAGGGTTCTGGGAAAATAAAACCAACAAGTGATTAAAACCTCCAAGAGGTACAAGGAGTGTGCATCCCATGCACCCCTCAGAACTCCCAAGAGAGGAAGCCCAGATGAATAAACGTGTGTGCACACAGAGGCCATGCTGCCATTAGCCCAGGATGCTTACAACACTCACATGGCTCTGCCCCTTAAAGAAGGGGGATCAGATGTAGACAAAATGGATGACCTCCCCTTCTCACCACAAAGGGAAGGAAGACTACCCTCCCGATCACCCTGAATGCCAGAGTTCCCCACACACTCTCCTCTCTGAGCATGTTCTGGCTTTTCCTCTGCTGATACACATTAAGTCCATCCCAAAGGATGCCACTATGCTCCAGAAAGCTTTATCAGCTTATGCTGACCCCCTACCAGAAGAATGGTTTTCTTAGACCAGTCCTATCTCCCCTCTCTTGATCACTCTTTATTCTGTGTCCCCTCAACAGGGGACTGTTGGTATGGCATTCTACTCATACTATGCCACTCTACACCCTCTGATGCACCCTCTACATTCCTCCTGTATCCTTTTCCTGGGGTACTCTTATCTGCCTAAACACAAACATAAAGTCTTTGAGGGCAAGGTTCATGCCATCTACTTCTCTGGTATGCTTCACAGACCACAGCAGAGTAAAAGATTAAAAAAAAAGAGACGTTTTTAAATGTTTGTTGAAATGAAATAAAGAGCTCAGAGGAAGGAGCAAAATGAAAAGATCTTTCCTTGAAATAAAAGAATTCTGGGGAGTGGGCAACACTCACGTGTCTTGAACAAAGGCATGGATTTTGGCCAGAGCTTTGATCTGCAGACTACAGTGGCTAGAGAGAGGGGGGGAAAAAAAAAGATTTAATTTCAGAAGGATTACCAAAAAAAGGCAAAAGATATCAAAAAAGAGAAGCTCAGCCAGAGCAGTGGCCATCTACATTTGGGGGAGAGGGGCGGGAGAACTGAAAGAGAACCCCCTTGACTACACCCCAAGATACAGTTACATGGGGCCTGCTAAAGGCTTACAATAAAGCAGAACTGAGTCAAACCCGCTAGACACCCAGCTCCCAAGTCCTGCTAAAAGGAAAGTTCTGATCCCATCCTTAAAAACTTGAAAGCAGTAGTGAATTAATTCTAAATAAAGCAACGACAAAGCCCAGACCCAGTTCAGCTGCAGACTGAACTGACTCAACCCACCTACACTAGCAGCTGCCCTTGCTACTGTAATCCCCACTATCCTTTTATACAATGTCTGGCGTTAAATTAAAGAGTGTGTGACATGTGATAAAGCAAGAAAATGTGACCAGCTAACAAGAGGGGAAACAATCCAATAGCAGAAGATCCAGAAATGGTCCAGATGTTCATATTATCAGACATGGCCCTTAAAATAACTGAAAAACATATTAAAGGATCTAGTAGAAAAGATGTACAACATTCATGGAAAGATAGAGAATTTCAGCAGAGGTACAGAAACCATATTTCTAAAAAACCAAGATTCTAGGATTGAAAACTATGATATTAGAGATGAAGAATGATTTTGATGGGCTTATCACCAGACTGAAAACAGTAGAGGAAAGAATCAGTGAACTTGGGGACAATGAGGTCAACAGAAACTCAAACCAAAACATAAAGAGAGAAAAAAGTGAAAAAAAAAAAAAATACCAGTATTAAAACTCTACAGGACAATAGCAAACAGTTAAACATAAATAAGTAGAGTCTCAGAAGCAGAAAAAAGAATAAGACAAAAATATTAACAAGATAATAGCCAAGAATTTTCCCAAACTGGTAAATGATATCAATCCACAGATCCAAGGTCAGAGAACCCCAGGCAGAATCAGTACAAAGAAAACCATATATAAACACACTGGTCAACATGTTGAAAACAAAGATAAAGGGAAAATCTTAAAAGCACTCAGAGGAAAAAGGACACATGATATGCATGAAAACAGTAACAGTAATGACTGACTTCTCTCATCAGAAACAAGGAAGGCAGAAAACAATGGAACATTATCTTTAAAGTGCTGAAAGAGAAACACGACCAACCTCAAATTCTATATCCAATAAAAGTATCCTTCAAAGAGGAGAGGGAAATAAATACATTTTCAAAAGACAAATTACTCCAGCATACTTGCACAATAAAAATAGGCTAAAAGAAATTCTTTAGGCCAAAGGGAAAGGATTCCAAACAGAAACCCAGTTCTGCAAGAACTAGAAATGAAGAACACCAAAATGTGTAAATAGGTCAGTAGATACAGAGGACCTTTGTAAAAAATGTAAATGTACATATGCAGGCATACCTCGTTTTATTGCACTTCACATTACTGCACCTGACAGATAATGCATTTTTTACAAATTGCAGGTGGCAACCCTGTGTTGAGCAAGTCTATTGGTGCCATTTTCCCAACAGCATTTGCTCGCTGCATGTCTCTGTGTCATATTTTGGTAATTCTCATAATATTTCAAACTTTTACATTATTGTTATATTTGTTATGGTAATCTGTGATCAGTGAACTCTGGAGCCTGAAGATGTGGCTGAATTGCTATAAAACTTTATCAGATGAGGAGGTGCTTCTTATGAATGAGCAAAGTAAGTAGTTTCTTGAGATGGAATCTACTCGTGGTGAAGATGCTGTGCAGACTGTTGAAATGACAACAAAGGATTGAGAGTATTACATAAATTTAGCTGATAAAGCAGTGTCAGGGTTTGAGAGGATGGACTCCAATTTTGAAAGAAGTTCTGTCAGTAAGATGTTATCAAACATCACATGCTACAGAGAACCCATTCATAAAAGGAAGAGTCAATCAATGTGGCAAATGTCATTGTCTTATTTTAAGAAACTGCCACAACCATCCCAACCTTCAATAATCACCACCCTGATCAGTCAGCAGCCATCAGCACTGAGGCAAAACCCTGCACCAGCAAAAAGATTATGACTCACTAAAAGCCCCGACAATGGTTAACATTTTTTTTAGCAATAAAGCATTTTTTAAATTAAGATTTGTACATTGTTTTTTGTACACAGTGTTACTGCACACTTAGTAACCTATAGTATAAACAACTTTATATGCACTAAGAAACAAAAATTAATTTGACTTGCCATATTGCAATATTCACCTTACTGCAGTGATCTAGAACCATACCTGCAATATCTCTGAGGTATGCCTGTACAGGGAGATATACTTTAAATCTCTTTAAAAGATGATATAGACTTTATGGTTTAAAATAAAAATAATAGCAAGCTAAAGTAGGGTTTATATAAAACAAGAACACAAAGGCAGAACTGTAAATACATATATACTGTGGTAATAAGGTTCTTACATTGTTCATAAAGCAGGATACTCTTTGAAAGTAAACCATGATAAATTAAAGATGAATACTGTTATCTTTAAAAGAGCTAAAATAACTCTCAACAATAGCCAAATTCTGGAAAAAGCCTAAATGTCCATCAACTGATGAATGGATAAAGAAATTGTGGTTTATATACACAATGGAGTACTACGTGGCAATGAGAAAGAATGAAATATGGCCCTTTGTAGCAACATGGATGGAACTGGAGAGTGTGATGCTAAGTGAAATAAGCCATACAGAGAAAGACAGATACCATATGTTTTTACTCTTATGTGGATCCTGAGAAGCTTAACAGAAACCCACGGGGGAGGGGAAGAAAAAAAAAAAAGAGGTTAGAGTGGGAGAGAGCCAAAGCATAAGAGACTCTTAAACACTGAGAACAAACTGAGGGTTGATGGGGTATTGGAAGGAGGGGAGGGTGGGTGATGGGTATTGAGGAGGGCACCTTTTGGGATGAGCACTGGGTGTTGTATGGAAACCAACTGGACAATAAATTTCATATATTAAATAAATAAATAAATTAGCTAAAATATAAAACAAAAAGACATAAAAAAGAAAAAATCCAAGGAGATATAAACGAATATTAAAAAATACCAACCAGCCCCCCCCCCCCAAAAAAGGAAGGAACTGAGACACAAAAAGAAAACAGGATAAAGAGATACTAAACAACCAAGATAAGAGGATTTAAAAAAAAATTTTTTTTAATGTTTATTTTTGAGAGAGACAGAGTACGAGCAGGGGAAGGACAGAGAGAGAGAGGGAGACACAGAATCCAAAGCAGGCTCCAGGCTCTGAGCTGTCAGCACAGAGCCTGACACGGGGCTCAAACCCCGTGCTCTGTGCTAACAGTGCAGAGCCTATATAGGATTCTCTTTCTCTTCTCTTTCTCCCTCTCTCTCTGCCCCTTGCTCACTCACACTCTCTCAAAAATAAATAAATGAATTGAAGAAAAAAAGACAAATCAATACTAAGCAAAAGAAAGTTGATGTGACTATATTAATACCAGATGAGGTATTAATATACTCAAGACAAAGAGTATTACTAGAGATAAAGAAGGATATTTCATAATGACAAAAGGTCAATTCATTAAGAATAACAGAATACAGATTTAGAGACTAATAACCCTTATGAACACAGACTCAACTCAATAAAATATTAGTAAATCAAATACAGAATATATAAGAATGATATTCATAACCAAAGCATATTAAAAAATGCAAGACTGGTTTACCATCTGAAAATCATTCAATGTAATTCATTGTATTAATGGAATAAAGAATAATACCATAATAATTTCTATAGATACAAAAAGTATCTGACAGAACTAAACATCCATTCAAAATAAAAACGCTCAACAATCTCAAAATAGAAGAAAACTCAATCTGATAAAGGACGTCTACAAAAACCTATTGCCAACACCACACTTAATGATTAAACACTTTATGCTTAAAATTAAGAGTAAGGCAAGGCTGTCTGCTTTTATCACTTCAATTCAACATCAAATTGAAGGAATTAGTCAGTTCAATAAGGCAAGAAAAAAACCAGAACTACCATATGATCCAGCAATTACACTTCTGGGTATTTATCCAAAAGAACTGAAATCAGGATCTTGCAAAAATATTAGCACCCCCATGTTCACTGAAGCACTATTCACAGTAACCAAGATGTAGAAACAACCTAAATGTCCACTGACAGATGAACAGATAAAGAAAATGTGGTAATATATATACAATGGAATATCTTTTTAAATTTTTTTAAGTAAACTGCACACCACATGTAGGACTTGAACTCACAACCCCAAGATCAAGAGCCATACACTCTACCCACTGAGTCAGCCAGGCACCCCTTTACATACAATAGCGTATTTAGACAGAAAGGAAGGAAGGAAGGAAGGAAGGAAGGAAGGAAGGAAGGAAGAAAGGAAGACAGGAAGGAAGGAAGACAGGAAGGAAGGCAGACAGACAGGAAGGAAGGAAGACAGGAAGGAAGGAAGACAGGAAGGAAGGAAGACAGGAAGACAGACAGGAAGACAGAAAGACAGGAAGAAAGAAAGAAAGAAAGAAAGAAAGAAAGAAAGAAAGAGAGAGAGAGAAAGAAAGAAAGAAAGAAAGAAAGAAAGAAAGAAAGAAAAAAGGAAAGAAATTAAGCAATATGAGACAACATGAATGAACCTTGAGGATATCATGCTAAGTGAAATAAGCCAGTCACAGAAACACAAATACTACATGATTCCATAACTTATATAAGTTCTCTAAAATAGTCAAATTCGGGGCGCCTGGGTGGCACAGTCGGTAAAGCGTCCGACTTCAGCCAGGTCACGATCTCGCGGTCCGTGAGTTCGAGCCCCGCGTCGGGCTCTGGGCTGATGGCTCGGAGCCTGGAGCCTGTTTCCGATTCTGTGTCTCCCTCTCTCTCTGCCCCTCCCCCGTTCATGCTCTGTCTCTCTCTGTCCCAAAAATAAATAAAAAAACGTTGGAAAAAAAAAAATTTTAAATAGTCAAATTCATAGAACCAATAAGTAAATTAAGCATTCTCACAAGATACACAATCAATATACAAAAGTCAACTGTATTTCCACATACTAACAATGAACAACTGGAAAACAAAATTTTTAAAATACCCCTTACAGGACACATGATGGATCAGTCAGTTAAACATCCAACTCTTGATTTCGGCTCAGGCCATGGTCTCATGAGATCAAGCCCTGTGTCAGGCTCTGAGCTGAGCGTGGGGCATGCTTGGAATTCTCTCTCCCCCTGCCACTCCCCCACTCTCTCTCTGCCTCTTTCTCAAACAAACTTAGAAATAAATAAATAAATAAATAAATAAATAAATAAATAAAAATACCACTTATAAGAGCATCCAAATACACAAAATTCTTAAGGATAAATTTAACAAAAGATGTGTAAGACCTCTATACTGAAAACTATAAAACACTGCTGAGAGACATTTAAGAAACTAAATAAATGGGTATTGTTTAATTTATGGATAGAAAGATTCAGTATTAAGATGTCACTTCTTGCCAAAATGATTCATAAATTCAATGTAATCTTCATCAAATCTTATAGAAATTGACAAACTGATTCTAAAATTTACATAGAACTGCAAACAACACACCTAGACTAAGTTGAAACAGTCCTGAAAAAGATCAATGCTGGAGAACACACACTACCTGACCTCAAGATGACCTGTTTGAAGGTACAGTCATCAAGAGAATATGGCAGAAGACATACAGATTAACAGAACAGAATGCTCCAGATAAATTTTCAACAAGAGTGCCAAGACAATTAAATGGAAAAAGAAAAGTATTTTTAACAAATGGTGTTAGAACTGGGTATCTCTAAGGAAAAAAAAAGAACTTCAACCCCTACCATTACACCACATACAAAAAGTTAATTTCAGGTGGGCTATAGACCTAAACAAAAGAAATGTCTACATGAAAAGAGAAGAATATTTTCATGACTTTAGGCCAAGACTGTTTAGAAAGAAAAATCACTAACAAAAAGAAAAACTGATAAGCTGGATTTCATTATCAAAATTTAAAAGTTCTAGGCATCCAAACTGGAAAAAAAAAAAAAAGTAAAATTATCTCAGTTCACAGACAGCATAATCTTTCATGCAAAAAAACCCTAAAGATTCCACCAAAAACTATTACAACTAATAATCAAATCTGGCCAATTTGCAGGATACAAAATCAACACACAAAAACCAGTCATTTCTACACAATAATGAATAATCTGAAAGGATGAAGAAAATAACTCCATTTACAATAGCATCAGAAAGAATAAAATACTCAGAAATAAACTAAAGAAGTGTAAGACTTGTACACTAAAAGCTACAAATCACTGCTGACAAAAATGGAAAAAGACATAAATGGAAAGACATCCTGTGATCATGGATTGGAAGACTCAATATTGTTAACAAGACAATATTATCTAAAGCAATCTACAGATTCAATGTAATCCCTTTCAAAATCCCAAAGGCAATTTTTGCGAAAATGGAAAAACCCATCCTAAAATTCATATGGAATCTCAAGGGGCCCCATAGCCAGAACAATCTTGAACGAGAAAAACAAACTGAAGGTCTCATATTTCCTAGTTTCAAAACTTACTACAAAGCTAGAATAATCACAACTGTGGTACTGGCATAAAGATAGGCATACAGAACCAAAGGTACAGAATAGACAGCCCAAAAGTAAACCTCTGCATATATGATCAAATGATTTTCAACAAGGGTACCAAAACCATTTCATGAGGAAAGAATAGTCTTTTCAACAAATGGTGCTGGGAAAACTGGTTGTCTACATGCAAATGTATGAAGTTGGACCCTTACTTTATAACATCTACAAAAATTAACTCAAAATGGATCAAAGACCTAAAGATGAGAGCTAAAAGTATAAAACACTTCGAAAAAAGCAGAGTGAAAAGTTTCATGATGCTGGATTCAGCAATGATTTCCTGAATATTACACCAAAAGCATAAACAATAAAAGAAAAAAAAGAAATTGAACCACATCAAATTAAAATCTGTGCATTGAAGGACACAATCAATGCAGGAAAAAAAACACATAATGAGAGAAAATATTTTCAAATCATATATCTGATGAGGGATTAATATCCAGAATATTAATAAAGAATCCTACCATTTGACAATGAAAAACACCAATTTAAAAATAGGCAAAGGACTAGATAGAATAAGCATTTCTCCAAAGATACACAAACAGCCCGATACGAAAATATACTCAATATCAAAACTCAAAACTACAATGAGACACCACCTCACACCCATTAGGAGGGCTATTATCCAAAAAAAACAAAAACAGAAACAAAAACACAGAGACAACAACGGGTGTTGGTGAGAATGTGGAGAAACTGGAACCCTTGAGCATGACTGTTGGTAACGTGAAATAGGCCAAGTGTTGTAAAAAATAGTATGGCAGTTGTAGCTGCACCATTTTAAGCACAATTACCATAGGATCCAACAACTCCACTAAGTGTATACACGAAAGAACTGAAAGCAGGGGCTCAGTTACTTGCACACCAATATTCAAAGCAGTATTATTCACAGGAGCTAAAATGTGGGGACAATCCAAATATCCAACAACAGATGAATGGGTAAACAAAATGTGGTGTGTGTGTGTGTGTGTGTGTGTGTGTATGGAATATTATTTAGCCCTAAAAGGAATGGAATTCTGACACATGCTACAACATGATATAAACCTTAAAAACATTATGCGAAGTGAAATAAGCCAGACACAAAAGAACCAATATCGTTATGATTTCACTTATATGAGGTACCTAGAACAGGCAAATTCATCGAGCTTCAAGGTGGGAGAAATGGGGAGTTATTGTTTAATGGGTACAGAATTTCTGTTTTGGATGATTAAAACATTCTGGAAATATACAGTGATGATGGTTGCACAACAATGTGAATGTATTTAATGCCAGTGAATTATACATTTTTTTTTTTTTAACATTTATTCATTTTTGAGAGAAACAGAGACAGGGAGTGAGCATGGGAGGGGCAGAGAGAGGGAGACAAAATCTGAAATAGGCTCCAGGCTCCGAGCTGTCAGCACAGAGCCCGACGTGGGACTCAAACCCACAAACTGTGAGATCATGACCTGAGCTGAAGTCAGACACTTAACCGACTGAGCCACCCAGGTGCCCCAGAATTACACATTTTAAAAATAGAGGCACCTGGGTGGCTCAGTTGGTTAAACCTCCAACTTCGGCTCACGTCATAATCTCACGGTTTGTTGGTTCAAGCCCCACCCCACGGTCGGCTCTGTGCTGACAGCTCGGGGCCTAGAGCCTGCTTCGGATTCTGTGTGTGTGTGTGTGTGTGTGTGTGTGTGTGTGTGTGTCTCTCTCTCTCTCTCTCTGCCCTCCCCTGTTTGCACTCTCTCTCAAAAATAAACAAACAAATAAAAAGGGTCAAAGTAGGGGGCACCTGGGTGAGTTGGAGCCCTGTAACGGGCTTTGTGCTGTCAGCAGGCTCTGTACAGAGCCTGCTTGGGATTCTCTCTCCCCCTCTCTCTCTCTCTCTCTGGCCCTCCCCTACTTATTTATATTCTCTCTCAAAATAAATAAACTTAAAAAAAACTTTTTTTAACTTCTGTTTATCAAAATATACCATTAAGAAAATGAATAGGCATGTCACACATTAGGACAAAATATTCACAACACACATATTTGAAATCAGACTTGTATTCAAAATATAGAAAATAGAAAATATATTACAATTTAATAAAAAGAGGGGCACCTGGGTGACTCAGTCAGTTGAGCGTCTGACTCTTGATTTTGCTCAGGTCATGATCCTAGGGTTACGGGATTGAGTCCCATGTCAGCCTCCATGCTGAGCATGGAGCCTGCTTGGGATTCTCTTTCCCCAGCTTGTGCTCTCACAAAAAAAGAAAAAAAAAAAATCAACTTTTTTTAAAAAGTTTATTTATTTACTTTGCGAAAGTGAGGAAAGGGATAAGAAAGAGGGAGAGAGAGAATCTCAAGCAGGCTCCGCACTGAGAGTGTGGCTTGATCCCACAAACCGTGAGATCATGAGTCACATGTTCAACAGCCAATAAACACATGAAAAGAGGTTCAATGTCATTAGTCACCACAGATATACAAATCCAAACCACAATGAGATATCACTTCACAGAACTATTATCAAGAATAAAAAATAAAACAAGTTAAAAAAAAAAAAAAGAAACTGAAAACCAACCCCCCCCTCCCCAAAAAAAGACAAGAAATAACAAGTGCTAGAGAGGATGTGGAGAAGAGAACCCTTGTGCAGTGATGGTAGGAATGTTAATTGGTACAGCCACTATGGAACACAGTATAGCATTTTCTCAGAAAATTAAAGATATAAAACTACCACGGTCCAGCAATTCTTCTAGGTATTTATCAAAAGAAAACAAAAACACTAATTTGAAAAGACATATGTCCCCCTAGAGTCATCACACCATTATTTATAATAGCCAAAATGTGGAAGCAATCTGAATGTTCAACAGATGAATGGACAAATAAAATGTATATATACAATGGAATATTACTTGGCCACAAAAAAGAATGAAATCTTATTATTTCCAACAATATGGATGGATCTAGAGGATATTATGCTATGTGAAATAAGTCAAAATAAGAAAAAGACAAAAACACTTACACGTAGAATCTAAAACACAAAACAAATTAACAAATAAAACAAAACAGAAACAGACTTACAGAGAACCAACTGATGGTTGCCAGGAGGGAAAGAGTGGAGGGGGAATGGACAGAATAGGTGAAGGAGATTAAGTGGTGCAAGTGGTACAATCTTCCAGTTAAATAAATGAGAGACGGGAATGTAACATATAGCACAGGGAATATCGTTAACAATATCGTAACAACTTTATATGGTAACAGATGGTAACTAGACTTATTGTAGTTACCATTTCATATATGTATATAAATGCTGAATCACTATGTTGTACTCCTGAAACTAACACAGGTACTTAATTAACTATACACACACACACACACACACACACACACACACACACACACACAAACAAAAATAGAACCCCCCACCAGAATAGCTAAAATGAAAAAGACTAACAATACCAAATGTTGGCAAAGATGTAGAACAATCAGAATTCTCACACTCTGCTACAGGGAATATAAACTCATATAAGCACTTGAGAAAACTGTATGGCATTATTAAAAAGTACTCATCTAACCTATGACCTACAATTTCCACTCTTGGGTATTTATCTAAGAAAGGTGAAAACATTTGTCCACCAAAATCGCTGTACAAGAATGTTTTAGCAGCTTTATTCAGAATAGCCCCAAACTGGAAATAAAGTGTCCATTAACAGAAGAATAAATTTGGTATGCCCATACAATGGAATACTATTCAGCAATAAAGAGGAACAAACTAACACCACATGAGAGAATCTCAAAAATGTTATGGTAAGGAAAAAAGACAAATTAAACAAAAAACAGACACATAAGTGTGTATGTATATATGATTCCACTTACACTAAGTTCTAGAACGGGCAAAATCAGCCTAAGATAAAAATCAGAAGAGTGGTTACTTCCAGGTTGACTAGGTAGGGGCACAAAGAAATTTCCTGAGGTTAATTGTTTTTTTTTAATCTTAATAGGAATGTAGGCTATATGAAGATATGCATTTGTCAAAAATACACATAAGATCTGCATTTCAATTATGGAATTATCCATCAATCTTTAAAAAAAAAAAAAAAGCAAACTGATTCATTGTAGGTCTGCTTAAACACTGCACTATTGGGAGCCCTGCAGAGTCCAGTTCCGCCATGCGTCCACACACATTCATAGCAGATGGGAGCACGGTTCAGCAAACAGAAATGTTACAAAGCCCTGGCGTTGCTGACTCTAGACCAGTTCCCGGACCTGTTTCCTCATGTATAACATACCGAAGCTTAGTGTCTTCTCCACCGTGGTGCCTAGCATTACCATCAAGATGAAAGCGCTGATGTGGCAGTACTGTGCAAAGTTAAAACACTGTAGGATGGTGGGCAAATGGGTAAAGACGTTCTATCCTTCTGTGATTCTCCAGGGCCACCTATACGTTCAAACTTCCATGGGAGACAGGATTATACCCTTAGAAATGACAACAACACCTGTTTGGCCCTGTGAGAAAGCACTTCTACTGATCCACTGTTACTATACAACTCTCCAACTTACCTCAAAAATTTTTTCTCCAAGTTTTCCCTTAGAAAACTGAGTCAACTGTCAACTTTAAATTATTACCAATAACAAGAAGGGGGCAGAAACCAAAAAAAGGCTTAAAACAAACAAACAAACAAAAAAACCCCAGCATTCAGATCACGCATCTAAAGAATTCATGAACTGGCAAAAAAGTTTTACTACCAGAAATTTCCAAAGCACGTTGCATATTTGCTTTCTAGCCATCTCCTATTTCCAAACAGGGAGTTTCATAAGGCAACAACCATGATGGCTTTTCACAAACAGAAGCAAATAGAGTTACTCCTGCCTCCAGGGACCGGGCAAGGCTGCTCTCTATCAGGTTCCACTATCATATTCAGGCTCCCATGGGCAGGGCAACACCAACCAGGTTCCCACTGGCCACCCTAGGGACAGGGCATGGGAGTAGGACAAGGGTCCCCAAGGTCCCCCACGTCCCAGAGAGCCCTGGAACAAGCACACCGATCCTAGTTACCAATGTTTGGGAATCGACAAAGTGATACTAAGAGCCATTCAGTCCTTCAATCTCTGGTCTTCCTTGATAACTACAGTGGTATCAGCAAAAAACACTGGGTTTGCTTACCTCTCATTGGACCGTATCATGTAGTCAGTAAATTCATGGTCTCCCTTGATTACCTCCAAGGGGACCACAAGGTTGACATCAGAATCAGTGTTCCGCAGCTGGTTGAGTTTAATATTGACTGAGAAGAGGTAATCGCGCACGTCATCTATGCCCACCTTCAGGCCCTTGCACACCACATACCTGGCAGAAGATACCCTGTCACTCCACTGAGCAAGGGCTTCTCCCCCACATTCCTCCTCCCCAAACTCCTTGCTGAGTCATAAAGCTAAAGAATCTTAAGTCTATGCACAAAGAACAGTACCAATTCTGTGCTGCAAAAGTTCAATTCAATTCCTTCCTTTTTATGTTGGGCTATATTTCTACTCTCTGTGGCAGTGGTTCCCAACTGCCCGGTGCCAGGCTGGCTGTATCACTGTCACTAGGGAGTCTGTTAAATTACAGACCTTGTCAATCAGACTCCCCAGGAACAGGGCCCAGAAATCTGTGTTTTTAACAAGCCACCTAGCAATTCAGACTGGCCACATCTTCTCTCACGTCATGCATGAGCACTGTGTCCCAACTAGGATGCCAACAGTGCCTCTGGTTGGTGGCCCTCCTGCCCTGGCCCAGCCCATAGGTGCCCCTTTTCACTTTCTCTTTCCCGGACCAAGCCAAGGATCCCCGACCTAAGTGTGAGGAATAAGGCTTGTGGAGAAGGAGGCAGAAGTTGCACTGACACACCACAGAACCAGTAAGATCCAAATCTTGACTCCTCTTGGCTCTAATCACTTCCTTAAAATCAGGGTTTTAATGTAGCTTGAGTACAAGCTTGAGTAGTTATGCCAGAGAGCTGCACTTTTCTGTTCTAACATTTAGTCAACTAGTCTGATTAGAATGGAGAGGAAGGCTTTACCTCTCGGAGTTGGCAGGACGGCTGGTAATCGGCTTAAAGAGACACACTCGTTCAAAGCAGCAGTACAGCAGGTAGATGAGCCCCACGCTGAACGGTGTGAACAGGTCAAAGGTTTTACAGATGAAGTGGCCTCCTAGATTAGAGTGAAGACACCAACAGCCGTCAGTGGGCTCTTACCCAGTGGTAAGGTAGTCTGAAGGAGTAAATGTGACAAAGCCAGGGACCCAGCACTCGGGTCCATTAAAAGAGGCAATTTAAGGGGTAGTCTCAGTTTTAGAGGGGACTCTGGGGGATTCTATTGCACTAACTTCCCTAAATTCCTCATTTAGCCAACTGACACCTGATTTAAGCAGGTTTTTTTTTTCTTACTCCAAAACCCCATACGTGCTCGTGTCCAAACGGGGCCTCTAGCGGACCCCAGGCTGGGGAGACACCTGAGGAAGCATTACCTGTTCGGACAACAGACAGCGCCATGAGGAACTGACAGAGCAGCAGCTGCTTGCTGAGGATCTCTTGCAGGTTCTCCTGTCCCTCCACTGAGAAACCCTGAAATGAGAGTATAAGAATCGGGAGTAGGAAAGAGTAGTGATGAGGACCTCGTTCATCCCTACTACATCTTCATTAAGATTTCCTGAAGCGTTTCCATTGATTTCCACCATCAGGCTGATAAAAAATACAGCTCAGTGTTTAGATTATTTTGCACAGTCATATGGCTCCTCGCAGACGGAGCCAGTACCAGGACCCAGGCCTGACTCCTAGCACAGGGCCACTCTTCTGCTCCATCACTCCCAGGGGATACAACCAAGACTACTTTTCCAAGGAGATGGTCCAGAAAATTTTAAAACCCATTTGGGAACCCAGGGGAAGAGTAAGGCAGGGCAGAGGCAAAATACTGGCTGGTCACAGGCCAACTACAAGATAGGAAACAGAATGCCCTGGTCAGTCCAAGACCCTGAGAGTGGTGTGAATACTCTGCCTGGGCTTAGCCACTGTTCAGGCCCCAGGATGGTGATAGGTGAAAAATTAACACAACTGACAGTCACAATAATCTCGTTCTCTGCTAACCAAAACCCCCTTCCTGTCTCAAGACCTTGGAGCCTCTCCCTCTAGCTGGCAGGGTCTCTGGCCAGGGTGTTTGTTCAAAGAATGTGCCTTGCCACCCCTGGAGTGGTCTCCCTCTCTGTGAGATACCAGCAGGGAGCAGAGAGCCAAGCTCGCACAGAAGTAAAGGAGGCTAGGAGTTGGAGGAGGGGGGAGAGGAGAGTTGTTTAATGACTACAGAGTTTCAATTTTACAAAAAGGAAAAAAGCATGGAAATCTGTTTCACAAAAATTTGAACATACTCAACACTACTGAACTTAAAAATGGTTGCAATGGGGGGGCGCCTGGGTGGCTCAGTCAGTTGAGAGTCCAACTCTTGATTTTGGCTCAGATCATGATCCCAGGGTCGTGAGATCAGGCCCTGCATTGTGTTCCACGCTGAACATGGAGCCTGCTTGGGATTGATTCATTCATTCATTCATTCTCTCTCTCTCTCTCTCTCTCTCTCTCTCTCTCTCCCCCCCCCCCTCTGCCCTGTTTGCACTCTCTCTCAAATAAAAAAATTAAAATTAAAAACAATTTAAAAAAAATTTTTAATGGCTGAGATGGTAAATTGTATGTGTGTTGTTGTTGTTTTAACAATAACTTTCTTAAAATGTAAAGGACGCTGATGACTGTTAAGCTGGCACCAGCCAGGCCAGGTCTCCCTGCCTCAGTCCTACAAAGGTAATAGCTAAATGACTCAGAATCAGAAATTATTTAACAATGTCCTCCAGATTTGTAGATGTTTCTCAAAATGCATGCCTGTTCACAGAGTCAAATAAATAAATAAATAAATATCCCAAGTCATCAGGCTCCAATGCCCAAACAGAAAGACAATCCTTGAGTTTGTGCTCTAGCTGCCACAATGCAACAACAGCCCCCCAAGCACTATCAGGCCCTCACATCTGCTCAGCTGGAGCAGCCCCTCCCTCTTCTCCCCCAAGCCTATCTGCTGTTCCCTGCCACGCACGGTGCTGTGGAAAGCCAAGGCATCTTCAGAGCCTATGCTGACATCCTACACACTCTTTCACCTTTCCACATGGTTACTGCTTCAGAGGCCACCCAAGGAGCTCTAGAGGCTCTTCTCAATTCTAGCCATGTGACCCTGGAGCAACTGCCACATTCTGTCTTTCCTCTTAGTGAGTGGTGGCTTCCTCCAAAAAAGACTACCTGCAGCATCAGATTTCTAGGTGAGAAAGCTACAGTGGGCTCCCCTCTGTGCCTCAAGCAGCTGCCCGAAGAACAAGGTTCCTTGAATATTCACTGCAGCCCAGTCACTGACAGGGCTTCCAGTGGATTCCCCTGAGCCACTGCCTTTGGTTATGTGGTCATCTTCAGCCCATCCAGAGGCTTAGGTATGGTCATGTAAGGACAGCCTCTACCAGGAGCCACACCCAGGTGACCAACGATGGAAATGTTCTTTCCAGTCAGTTTTACGTAGTCCATCTTAGTCATGGTTCTCCCCTACCATTTCTCACAGCCAACCGAGGCCCTTCGAAGAAGTGAGCTCAGAAGGTCCACTTGCTCTAAGCAAAGGTGTCCACAAAATCACAGCATTGACAAAGTTATCATTGAAAATATGTGCAGAAAGAATAAAAAAATGTATCACATATCCCTACTATCTGAATAGTGAACTACCATTTTCTAGGGCAGCCAAAAGGACCAAGTAAAATAAAACAAAACAAAAGCAACTCTCAAGCTTCTAACATGATAAATCCTTAAAGCATCGCTCTATGGAGAACAGATCACCTACCCCATCAGCCATCAGAAAGTGGACACCCTTGCGATCTGTGTTATCCAGGACAAAATTCCGAAAAGCAGTGATGTTCTCTGGGCGGGTAATATCCCCATCTCCATCGATGCCACCCTCACCTGGCAGGACACAAGATTCACATTTAGCTCATCTGCCCTGTGGATCCCAGGAGCCGGAACATAAGCTCTCTGGGACTGTGAACACAGGTTCTCCTCAAGGACCTGGAGAAAAGGCCCTGTGAGGAGCAACTCAATGCAGGATCCATCCTGCAAGGCTGCCTTACAGTGATGGACCAAGAGGCAAAAACAGGGCTTGTTGTGATAAAGCAGAATTCAAAAAGAGTTGTCCAGCCAAGAGTCATCAATTGAAGTAGAGGGCCTTCCTCTTCAAGACTCAAGTTGTGTTTAAAGCACCTATATTTAGGAACCAACATCCACTTTTAAATAAGAACTGTTAAGAAAGAACTTGGGACTTTCTGCCAAATCACAACAATCAAGAAAGAGTGGAGGGGACTGCTGTGGGGCTGCTGAGCTGTCCGTTATCCAGTGAATTCCACACCCCGTGCACAGGCTGGAGATGGGCATGGAGTTTGTATTTGTTAATAACCCTGTCATTTCTCAGCTGGAGATCAGGCAGTTTCATTATCTCCTGTCACCACAAGAGAAGAAAAGGGGAATTAATATGGTTTTGATGAGAGTTTGCCTAGTGGAGTGTTTAACCTGTATCCTACAGGCCTGGGGTAAAAAGGGAAGGTCTAGAGGGAACGGAGATCTTCAGGACAAGGACTGGAAACCCCAGGCTGAGAGACCTAGGAAAGAAAGCATGCCAAGTGGATAATAACTGCATCTGACCTAAAGTCCCCACAGAGGACTCTCTCAAAGCCCATCACCCTCCTCCATGTTCCTACCATAGTAGGGTTCGAAGAGCTCACTGGAGGCCGAGTAGAAGTCCTCCAGCTTGAAGTCATTTGGGCCCTTCAGAGTCATTCCAAAGCCCTTCGCATGCCACTTCTTCCTCCACAGCACATACTCAGAAAAACCGCCTGGGCCTGCGCAGACGTCAGCAAAGTACAGAAGCTCAGCTTCCCGGTCCTTTACCAGTGGTTTCTGCAAAGGTAAGTGGAGGACAGGGGAGGAAGGGAAAAAGTCTGGCTCAACGGGCAACAGGAAGGAGAATGCAGGGGAGTAAAACGAGCCTTTCAGCAAGCGGAGTGCAGAACTCCCGCCAGGGCCACGACACCCAGGATATGTATCCTCTGTGATCATCACCCCCTGGAGTTGCCCATTCGTGCTTCAAGATACCCCTAATGCCTTTCAACTACATGGCCTGACTCAGACTCCTAATAAAAACATCTTAATGGGAATCTGAGTATTCGTTTTTATTTCTGAGTCCTTTCCTTACCATATCCTGCCTCTAAGAGTCCCATTGAGCAGAATAGATGCTGTATCCCCCACTTACAGACAGGGAAAAAAGACACCAAGACACAAAGCAACCTGTTCATAGCCTGTGTGCAACAAAGCTCAATCAGAATCCAGTTGGCCTGACTGCTGGACTCCGGTCTTCCTATCCAAAGTCTGAGAGGTCAGGGTTCCTGGGTGGCTTAGTCGGTTGAGTGTCTGACTTCGGCTCAGGTCATGATCTCACAGCTTGTGAGTTCGAGCCCCGTGTCGGGTTCTGTGCTGACAGCTCAGAGCCTGAAGCCTGCTTCAGATTGTGTCTCCCTCTCTCTTTGCCTCTCTCTCTCTCTCTCTCAACCATAAATAAAAAACATTAAGAAAACAAACAAAAACAAAGTCTGAGAGGCTTTAACATGTCTCCCTCCTGGTCACAGGGCCTACCTTTCCAAACCATAGCCTTTGCTTCCCTTCTCCCCTTCCTTCTTGGTTCTCCCTATTTTTTTCCAATTAACTTTTTATCTTGGAATAATTTTAGATTTACAAAAAAGTTGCAAAGACAGAGTTCTCATATACTCTTCATCCAGATTCCAATTTTGTTAGCATCTTACAAAATCTGTCAAAATTAAGAAACCAACACTGGTACACTGCTATTAACTAAATTCAACTTGATTCATATTTCACTAGAGTCCTTGTTTTGTTCCAAGATCCAGTCCAATATATCACAGTGCTTTGAGTCTCCTCCTTTTATGCACTCCCTTCTTCTCCTGCCTTTGCCCCTCTGCTAGCCAGGAGTACGGGGCAGTGCAGAGCTGGAGGCTGACAAGGCAGAGGGGGAAGGAGACACTGGCATGGAGCTTCCAGGCAGCCCCCAGGGTACCCACCCACACCTTAGGAATAACTAAATTACAACAAGTATTTGAATTTTTGCTGGATTATAGTTTTTAACCCTCCAGTAGCTTTTAACCCTTAATCTGAAATTTACGCTGAACCAGCACTGGCCCATATTGCGTTTATCTTTTACACACCTGGCCCTGGAGGGTGAATTCTACTTGTTCCGACCTGGCTCCAAGGCAGAGGGGATATACCACCTGCACACTGGTGACAACAAGAGGTTGAGCTCTAGAGCAGGTAACTAGAGGACCCTGAGGAACATCCAGCTAGAAGGAGCTTAGGCAGCTCAGCCTTCCCTCTCCATAGGTTTGTCTTGGCTGAGTACTTATCCAGAGTTCTGTAACTGCTAGATAAAGATCAGAAAGCTTTCAGGGAAAGAGCTGTAAGAAAGAAATGGAAAATACTAATGTTCACAATCTAGTCACTTTCTGGGTGAAAAGGGCCTAGCCTCTGATGATAGCTATCCTGCTTAACCAAAACAGTTGAAGAAGTCTCTGGACTTTAGCTAAAAATAAACTTCATCATCCTAAGACAAGCCTACCCAGGCATGCTGAGATGTATCAGTTCCTTCTCTTCTTTCCCACCAATCGGCCTCAGTATCCTTCCTTTCTGAGCCATCAATTATTCATATTTTTGGATTATATTCACTTGCACACATACAAAAAAGGCCTAATGGCATTTGCTGAGAACATTATGTAGCATTTTCTAGGCAGCCCAGTGGTAATGAGGCAGGGGTCACAAGTTTAAGGCCTGCACACACTGGAAAGAGGAAAAACAATGTTTCTCATCACTGGCTATGCCCTAGCCCCAGGCTCTAGGCTCTCCAGGTGAGCCACTGGCCCAAAGGAAGACCAGGCAGAGGAAGGAAAATGAATCAGTGAAAGAATCTCACCTCCAAAAAGAGCACTTAAGTATGATCTCCATCTGTGATTTCAAGACCTCACAGGTCATGGCCAGAAGGTCTTTTCATAGAAAGGACAGCTGGAGTTCTCACCTCTGCCACTTACTGGCTGCGCAGTTAAGGGCAAGCATAAGATTTATGCCTCTAAGCTCACATTCCCTCAACTGTAAACTGGGATTAATGTAACTAATTTCTCAAGGCTGTTGTAGGATTAAAGTATCATATGTCAAAGATCTTTATAAACTGTAAATACTAAATGTAAGATGACACAACATTCAACTGATCAACTTCCTTGGAGTCAAAACTCTTGTCTTTTCCCATCTTTTTCCTTTTCCAATGCCTAGTGCAGTACTCCACACTCAGTAGGCACTTTATAAGTGCTATCTAATTTCCTCTAAGATAGCACTGAAACTTAAAGATCTACATTCAATTTTTGTCTCCTGAGGCTACACAATGTTTACTACCTCAGCAATACCCCCAGGCACACAGAGCCTGCACATAACGTGCTAGCATATACCCAAAGAATCTTAAACTCTCTTCTTTCCCTTATCTCTTCCAATTCATATTTACAATTTGTTTCCCTAGTCTCTTTTCTCCTTTTACCACAACCCACAGAACCAGAAACCCAGTAAAAAAATTCACAGTCCCCTCTGCTTCCCACCTCGAACCTCCTCACACCTATCTAAGCTTCAAGTTCTCCATGCTCTTATTCTAAAGTTTGTGTGATCCCAGAGCCACTGAGATTCTAGCAAACCCAGTGTGTGTCTGGACCTTCAGCCACTCCCATCTCTGCTGGGGATTGCTCTGGAGTGTCTCTGCTCGCCTGAAAAACACACCAAGACTACTGGGCTTGGCTATCACTCTGGTCCTCAGGGGAAAACAGAGATGAAAAGAGGGAAGAAAACACTAGGGGCTGGAGAAAAATCCCTTTTTATAGCAGAGTGTAGAGAAACATCTCAGAAAGGGCAATTCTCCATGGCCACTAACAATCAATTCAGGTCAAGAAGCTGCCTGAAGCGTTACAAACACAGTTGCCTTTTCCTATGTAACTAACATCTCCACCCTTGACCTGAATGGTACAACCCTGGCGCCTACTTCATTTTCCTGACAGCAAAAGACAATAACCAGATACCAGCTGCTGGAGGCGTTTACATTCAAAAGCCCAAAATGATGCTGTGACTTCCCATCAGCTTGACAGAGCTCCTCTGCCAGGCAGGGGTTTAAAGGAAATCATTTGGAACTCAGAAAATTAAACCAACATTATATCAACCTAATTTTCTCAAGATGCTAATTCCAAGAGCCCTTTTGTGCTGCCTGCTGGTCCTGGCAAACAGAGAGGGAGACCTGGGAGAGAGAAATGACTACAGGCTGGAGGGGTCTACATGCCAGTTTTGCCAGCATTGAGGGAAGCAGTAAGGGAGGTGGAGCTGAAACACTAAAAAACTTGGAAGATAAGTTCCTTTAGCAGGTGGATAATCATGAGGCCTACTGGAAGGACAGAGTGTGAAGCAGAAACAGGTTTGGGAACAGCTGGCTGCCGACCCTTCACTGTCAAAGAGAACTAACTTTCTAGGACCGGGCAAAAATGCTTTGAAACCCTAAAGGAAATGCCAGAATGAAATTTCCTTTTTTCTTTCTCTATAATTATTGTGTGTCTGGGTTCAGATAAATGAGATGTAGCAAAGTAGAAAATCATTCTGCTCTACCACTTCTTGAGAAGGGCCAAAATCTAATAATTATGATCCCACGCAAAGCTGGTTCAGAAAGGCAGAAAGGGAAAGTGGCCACATCTGAAATCACAGATCTTAGATCTGGAACAAATCTTAAGGGCCTTTGGTCCAACCCTCTGGCAGGTTAGTAGGACTAATTCCAGAGATGAGGCAGCCGAGCCCCAAAGAAGGGATGAACTTAAGTGACACTACTTTCGATGGACGTTCTGTACTTCCTGCCCCCTGCGACCCCTCACTGAAAAACACAGCCTAGATTTTCAGACGTGATACTGATTTTAAATAGACCAGTGAAAGGACCCAGATGCCCACATTTCATTCAACACTCACATCACATTTGCCAGAGCACTCCCTTCTCATACCAGCAACAGCACTGAAGTCAGACGATATCACAAATTTGAATTTGGAAAATAAGCTCACTGTAAGGACTACATACTCACCCTTACCACTCCACCTCATCCATGGTAGGAAGGCAGCAGTCTAAAGCTCCCTGGCCGCAGCTGCCCTCCACACACCAATGAGCCCAGAAAGGCTTTACAAGCATCTCAACCCTGCACCCTTACCAGTTCTCAAATCCACCAGAACATCCGGAACCTAAGTGCCACGGGGGAAGGGATCACATCTATCTCATTTAAAATTATATTCCTGGTACCTGGCACATAGTAGGATAAATACATGTTTACCGGATGCAGGAGGAGGGCCCACGCCCTATCTCATAGCCTCACCTCCCTGCTCCCTAGGCCTGTAGGTAGAACAACTGCCGACTTTGCCCAGAAATGTCCCTTTGCCACTGCTGCAAGCCCTGCCCTCCTCCACTTGGGGTGGGCAGGAGGATCTGCAGAGTTGGGGGCTGGAACTCTGGGCCTGAAGCCCTAGGCACAACTGCCTTGTGGAGCATCCCTGGGACCAGAGGAAGCACTGAGGGACCCAATTTGAGGAGCTCCAAGCAAAATCTATCTCTACCACATAGCAGGAATACTCTCTTAGCATTGCACGAATGGCAATTTCTGGGCCGCTGAAGCTTAAGCTATAAATTCACACACAGAATCTTGTTCTCACCCCACAAGAGTCCCGCGGATTTGTAAACATGCGATCAAACACAAAATCCATGTTAGCCATCTTCATTGCCGCCCTGCAACAAAGACAGAAAAGTGCAACTCAGTACACCAGATGTACGGAAAGCTGAGGCTCAGATGAAACGTGCAACAGTACATATCAGGGCAGGGGAGGGGAACGTCCGCAAACCTGTTTAGGAAGAAGACTCCACGGATCATTTCGTAGGGATTAGCCCGGGTCCGAGCTCGCCGCATCTCCTCCCCATCCAGGACATCAAACACACTCTGCCCAGAGACAATCAGAACCTCGAGGTGAGCATCACCCTCCAGGATGGGACAGGGGACTCAAGTGCTAGAGGAGCCCAACTCAGCCCTCTGAGGAGGTAGAATACTGCTGCATCTCAGCTCTGAAACGACCGGTTGTGTGACCCCAGACAAGTTGCCCAATCACTCTGACCCTCCACTATCTCACCTATTAAGTGGAAAAGAGAAAATGTAAGCACCTCCCTGCATGGTAAGTGGTTAATAAATGGCACCTGTGGTTATGCAGAAAGCCACCTGTTGGCATCACAAATCCTTAGAGCAAATCTGTTTCTCCACTCCAACAGCAACTTTCCAGGGACCAGAATTCTGATGTTGAGCTCACTCAGAGAGGGCAAACAAACCAAGACCAGTGTTTTCTGATGGCACCTAATGCACAACGGAGACCCCTTCTTCCTTCTCCCAATTTTTTCCCTGGGGAACAAAAAGCCTCATTTCACCTGAGTTCCAGTCACCTTAAGGATATTCCCAACCCTCTGCCGGCAAAAAACATAAGTTCAGTGAGGCTGGTCTGAGGTATTACTTCTTCTCCAACCCATTTCTTCCTCAGAGGTTCCCTGGCTCATTCTGCCCCAGGCAACGTACTTCCCGACACAAAATCACTCCAAAAGTATCAAGGAGAGACTAACATTCACCCAGCGTGTCATGAGCTTCACGTGGATTATTTCATTTAATTCTCATAACAATCCTGGAAAGTATTCTCTCCCCATTTTATAGATGGGGAAACTCAAACTCAGAGCAGCTAAAGCAACTGGCCCAAGGTCACACAACAAAAAAAAACCTGAAAAACAAGGATCTGAATTCAGGTCTGATGGTAAAGAACGGACCCACTGAGTTGTTAAGTGAATCCTTTCCCGGCTACTGACCACAGGGACAGCGCACTACTGCAGGGAACCAGGAAAAAGGATACTATCTCAGAGAAATGTAGCAAGACACACATCTGATCTCCAGGAAAAACCTCAGCTAAACTTCAGCCCCACAACCAATTCAAAAGAACTGGAAGAGCCCAGAACATCCCCTCACACAAGGTTTTCAACCCCAGCTCTAGCCACAGGCCTTACCTTACACTGCAACACACTGTGAAGCAGCTCTTCCCCACAAAACTCTGTCTCATCTTCAATAATCATCTTTCTCTACAGAAAGAAGAAAACAATCAATAACGACCACGTGTGACTGCATTTAGGGGAATGAATGGAGAAACGAGGGTTCCAAGTGAGTAGAGCAAGAAGGGGCTTGAGTGTCTGCCAAGGAACATCAATCCCTGGGGGAAGGGAAAGAGAAAACCTTAAATCCCTCTGGCTACACTCCAGATGGCTGTGAGATGAAGCAGCCCCCTGGGTGCTCTGACTAGAGCACCATATGGATATAAGACTCATGAACGCTGAGGCTGAGAAAAGCAAACAGGAAGGAAACGTTCAAGCTGTCTGCCCCCAGAGCATGGAGGCAGACGGATGGGGACCACCCTAAATGACAGAAGCCTGTTCTTCCTTCAACCAGGAAGCCTCCTGATCGATGATGAGTACAAAGGTAGGACACCAGGCACCAGGTAGGAGCTGGTAGCATCAGAGAAGACAAGGGTTCAAGAGACCTTCACATGGGTGTCAGATCCAACCTCAGGTCTGAGTGAGGCTACCTCTAAACCAACGATGCTCAGACTTGGGTGTTCTCAGGTTTTACACACTTCAAAATCACTGAGGACCCCAAAGAGCTTTTGTTTATGTGGGGGATATATACGTATCAACATTATTAGAAATTAAAACTGAGAAAATGCTAAAATGTCATTCAGTGTAAAAAAGCAATACATTTTGTTAACATAACATATTTATGAAAAGTAACTATATTTCCCCAAAAAACTTTTAATGAGTGGCACTATTTTCCATTTTTACAAATCTCTTAATATCTGGCTAGATTCTCCTCTCTACATTTACATTCAATTGGTTGTGGTGCAGCCTCTGGAAGACTCCACTGGACACTTATGAGAGAATGAGTGAAAAGACAAGTAACTTTCCAGTACCATTATGAAAATAACCGTGACCCTGCAGAGCCCCTGAAAGGGTCCTGGAGATCCCCAGGGGGCCCTACACTTTGAGAACTGTTCTCCAGACCATACTGATTTGGTGGCTATCTACTTTATTCTTACAATTTTCCAGAAGGAGATTAAACAAATTCCCTCTGTAACAACTCCCTCATTATTTTCTGAGGACAGGGACGGTGTCTTTTCATCTACCTGGAACAGTGCCCAGCAGTGACCAGAATATACACAAATGTATAATCAGCTACTCTAAAAAGCATCCATGAGGAAGACAGAAGTTATGCATTTTGTGCTGCCTTGCAAGTTAAATGACTAGGAGAAAAAAACCTTGTCACATCTCCTAGGGGAATATCTGTAAAGCCCTTGACACACCATCTTGACACAGCTTTACTCTTGCCAGAATGGCAGATTTACATTTTTCTTAAACTATGAGTATACATACTAGACTCAAGGAGAAAAGTCAGGAGATAAGTGCCAATAATTCAGGGTGTATTTTCCTGAAATCCTACCTTTCCCACAACCATCCAATCACTCATTTCCTGAGTGTCAGGAATTTCAGTGGTACATTCTGGAAACCATGACACCTGCTCACAGGCACTGGGCTACAAACAAAAAAGAGGCAAGTAAGTCAAGTAAAACAACCCCTTAGGGCTATGCCCCAACTCATTAGGGTTTCCCCCAAAACAATCAAAAGGGACTCAGACAAGACTAGGAAGGGTCCCTTCAGAAAGCTGAGACCAAATGCAGTGGTCAGACATGAGAATTGAGAGCCATGATGCTAAAGTTTAACTTCTGAAGGCCAGCAACAATTCTAGTTTGAATCTCTAGAAACTTCCCAAAACTTCAAAGTTTCTTTTATTTGTTCCAATGTTATTTCAAAAATACATACTATGGGCTAAGTACTCAGAATGCAGTTAAAAAGACATGGTCCTTGACCCAAGGGGCCTACAATCAGAGCAGTAGGGACACAGGGAAGCACACATAGGATATAAGTCTATGAAAAGGTAATTATACCAGGAAGACCCAATGGCAATGTGTCTCACCTCCTGATGCCTTTCAAAGTGTTATGAACAAATAAGATTCTTCACCTATTCATTCCAAAGCCGAAACTGGCACCTCAATGGTGTATTCTCTTAATTTTTCAATTACATTATACATTAGAAATATCTTCAGTCCTGTTTTGTTTTTTTTTTTTAAGATTTTATTTATTTTTAAGTAATCTCTTCACCCCACGTCGGGCTTGAACTCACAACCCAAGATCGAGAGTCGCGTGCTCCGCTGACTGAGCCAGCCAGGCACCCCTCTGCGGTCCTTTTAAAAACTACTGATAGCTAGGCTCCACCCTCAGAGTATATAATTCTATCAGTCTGAGGCAGAATCTGGTTCTAAGTACATTTTTAGCTGTCCCCAAATGATTCTAATGTCCAACCAGGACTACATTCACTGGATTATAAAACCTAAACAGGTGGCTAACCTGCGTGGCAACACTACACACTGCCTCCCAAGCAAGTGTGGAGAAGAGACTCACCACTACAAACTGAAGCAATGTGATTAAAGGCAATATTCCATGCTCTGAAAAGCATAAAATGGTAACGCAATGCAAGGTCATGAGAGCAAGCCAACCATCAACTAGAGAGAGAAAGTTTCAAAGAAAAGTTACTGAAGCCTTTTGTCAATGAATCTGGCAGTGAATCATGGCTTCCCCCCCTCCCCCCACCCTGGTCAAATCCATTTGTAAATGGTTATACATTATAAACTCTAGGGGGAAGAAAACTCACATACACTTGGCATGTCCTTTTGGAGAAAATAAGCAGACTCAATCTCCCCACAGAAGTGCGAACATTAAGGGCAAAAATGGACCGCAAAGAGGACTTTGTCCGAAGGGTCAAACCTTGCATTCCACATTCCTGGGCTGCAGCAGGCACCAAGCACTTTCTCTGCAGCGACTCCAGGATTGGACAGTCACCCCAAGGCAACCCAGACTCATCTACCTTAAAGAAGTGGACACCAACTAATAGGCCAAACTCTTAAACAATAGGGCAGCTCTTTTAAGAGAAAAACTGAATCACAGTAAGTGATAATTAGGACAGCCTTGCCTCAGAAAGGAATTTCAATAGCCTGTGTCCATTAAAAACAGAGATCTTACAGGCAAATTTGAGATTCTGAGTTAAGTTAGTTCTAATTCTGCCCCACTAAGAGAATCAAATCAAGACTCTTTACTGGTTTTCATACAAATGAAGACATGGAAAGCACCAAGTATTTCTGAGGTAAAAACCTCTACCTAGCACCCAATTACAAATATTTACCCTATTCTGCACTGTGTCATCTGCTATTCTGCTGGTCTCGTCTCCTCACAACTACAAGGCAACACAGCAGGACCACCTCCAGAAACCATTAGCTCCTGACTTGTCAGCGTCTTATTCTGAAGCCTTATTAGGCTTTTATCATGTGCATTCACGAGAGTTCTTTCCTGAACTGGAATATCAGGGAGACAAAATATCAATTCTCCAGAGTTCAGAGCCACGTGTGAAGCTCAACTACAGCAACTAGGTAGAAGACTAGACATTTGTGTTCTATTTTCTCTAGTTTCAACTCCGTAATGGTAATATTTCATCATTATTTTTAGTTGCTTTTATCGCATCTACTTCAAATCCTCTGTGAAATACGATAGGACATAAATAAATGAATAAAAATAAAATCTCAACATCATCTGTGCCATGAAAAAGGACAGGAGTCCCTTTTGGTAGTTGGGGTTAGAACTGGTACCCAACCAGATAAGCAGACCAAACAGTAACTTATGGAGTATAAACAAACACCTACATAGGTAGAGATGGGGTGTCATAAACCCATAGAGGTGCAAGACCTTAGAGGGCATCTAATCCAGTCACTCACACAATGGGTAAACGGGTCCTCATTCAGCGCCTCTGAATCCTTTCAGCAGAGAGAGGGACCTCACTATCTCATGAGGTACCTTAACCACTAGTGGAAAGGTATACCTATTTACTAAAGTTCTTTGTGGGAGCGCGTGGGTGGCTCAAGTCGATTAAGCATCTGACTTCGGCTCAGGTCATGATCTCACAGCTTGTGAGTTCAAGCCCCACGTAGGGCTCTGTGCTGACAGCTCAAAGCCTGGAACTTGCTTTGGATTCTGTGTCTCCCTCTCTCTCTGCCCCTCCCCACTCACTGTCTCTGTCTCCGTCTCTCTCTCTCTCTCTCAAAAAATAAACGTTAAAAACAATTTTTTTAAGCTCTTTGTGAAGTCAAACTCTGTCTTCCAGCATCTTCTACCCACCGGTCCTTAACAGAAAACAAACCCACATCCTATCATATCTCCCTCAGTATATCTCTTCTGTTTCCATTATGGACATCCCCAGTACAAGTCCATGTAAAAAAAACCAGTTCCAATCCCCACTGCCTCTGGAGACTTCTAATTTGTTAATATGGCTACTTAAGGCCACGTATACAAATTGGCTTTCCTGTCTCCTCCTCCCCTCACCAGTTACCTCTGGCTCATCTCGCCAGTCCACATTCAGCTCTTGATCAAAACCTTGCAGGGTCAGACCCAGGCCTCTTCGACCTTTTTGATTAGAGGCCTCAACGATGTCCTTCCGACCCTGGCTGTATTTACCCAATCCTTCACCTTCCCTGAAGCCCATCTTGGCCTGAAAAAGAAATAAGATAGAGCATTTAAATAAATAAACAGATAATAAGGGAGCACTTCTATAAACAGACATTTACTTAGCCCCTATCACGTGTCAGACATTGTGCTAAGCTCTGAAAAAACATGAGTTTTTTTTGAGTAAGGCCTGAAGTTTTCCTTTAGGAAAGCCCTAATGAAGAAAATAAGCACAAAAAGTAACTGCAGTTTAACTGTGGGTCCAGTGGCTGTCTATTCTGGAGGTGAAAGTCTAGGGCAACCAGAAGCTGGATAAATGAGAAGGAACCTCATAGCTGTAATTAAAAGCACCAAGAGCACTTAACAAATCTCATTGGACATTTGCACAACTACCCTTCCAGCTAATTTGTCTGATTAACTGAAACGTAGCTCTAGAGTAGAGTTGATAAAGAGAACATAATTTAAAATGGAAATGCTTCAAGCAGCAACTCCACCTTACTCTCAGCCACTCAAACAGCCTTACCAGGTAAAGACAATGAGGGCTTGCAGGAGCCCACTTAATCAAGATATTAACTGAAAAATCACTTCATGTAACACTGAGGTATGGAAGGTACCATAAGATACTGGACAGGAATGTTTTTTAAATGTCACCATTGTCCATAAGCTCACACTAATCCCCTGAGGCATTGGGCCCAGTTATATGCCCCCAAAATCAGAAACCCAAATCCCAAACCCAAGCACCCTTATCTAATAAAAGAACTCCAATCCTAAGAAAACATAGTTCCTCCTTGAGGGTCTATATTCCCTTTGGAAGGAGCATTACCAACTCAAGAACTGGACAGAATTCCTACAGCAGCCACAAATCTCTCCCCAGGTCAAAAAGGCTGACTGAGCTACAAACCTCCCCACTGTCCACTTCCCCAAAGTTTGTGGCCCCCCAGACTAGAATCCGGACTATGACTTCAGAAGTTGCAGTTCTTACTCTTAAATGAATCCAAAAGAAAATGGAGGGGTTAACTATAATATTAATATTTCTAGTCAGAAAGCAAACTTGAATTTCCCTAACCTTTGTGCACTAACGTTTGATAAGGAAAGCAAGCAGGTCTTCCTGGTCGCTTTCCTTCTTCTGATATATCAATGGAGTATAGAAATTGGGAAGGAGAACCGGACCTTCTTTCGAAATAATATAAAAGACTGTTCTGCTCCCACTTATTTTAGGCATCTGAGAGTGAGCAGGATTTTAGTCATTTCTCTTGAGATTACTCACTAGAGCAAAAATTCACAGCATGAAGCCTCTTTACCCATCCACACACATCTATGTGTAGGGAAGTATGTTCACATGTACTTACAATAAGCTTTCATTACTAGGGAGACTAAAGAGTGATCCAGCTCTGGACAGAAGAAGCAGGCTTGTGCAGCCACTTACCATGGATGATTCAAATGTGACAGATAGTTCTATTAAGAAGGGGGCCACGCTCTCTCTACTAAATTTCAGTGGCTGAAAAGCAGAGGAAAAACTCATGCCCTAGCTTTTCTTCTTTTCATACCAATACAATTTCCCTTCTCTTACTCTGCTGGTGGAGCTTTAGAAACCCAACCCGAGCACTGACATACCATAAGCTTCTGGGAGACACTATTATACATGGAATAGCGAGAAGAAGTTCCCTCCACAAGGGAGTCTGCTTTGAACGCATCGTCAAAAGAGTCAGAGCTGTGTTGCTTCCCCTCAGTCTCACTGTCGGACCCACTTAGGCTCGTGGTAGATGCTGGAAAAGAAGAAAAGAAACTGTTTAGGTGAGCTTATGGCACGAAGTATCCTCTAGAAGTCCAGGTTTCATTTATTCAACTAGTGTTCAGTTTATGCATCGCACACATAAAGTCCATTAAATGACCCAGGGTCAAACGTATTCTCTACCTCTTACTATGTTAACGTGAGCAAGTCACTCAAAGTTCCTAATAGTACTTGACACACGACGGGAGCTCAGAAATAACAGGTGTCCTTTCCCATCCTTTCAATTTCTCCCCCACAAAACTGAGATGATAATACCTACCTCATGGGGTTGTATGAAAGTTAAATGAAACCAGTGTTTGGAAGTACACTGTCAAATATAAAATGTATTTATTGAAATTTTATTTATTATTTGAACATCAACTTCCAAACACTGATACCTAGCTCCATTTTCAACAATTTTATCATGGGACTAACAGTTTCTGATTGCTTAATCTCCTGGTTTCCTCTGTTTTCACAGTCCTTCAAACATGTAGGTAAGAGGGCAGATCTACAGCACTGCCCCAGAGAAGAGGTAGAAGAAGAGCAAGGGAAAAGAGAAGGGTGGGAAGAAGGAAAAAGAACAGGAAGGGGGAAAAGAAAGGAAGGACAGGGAAGAGGAAAGGTGCTTATGCAGCAGCATCAACTAAGGCAAACAGCAGAGGAGCTACACCTAAATGCTTCAGGAGGAAGCTGGTGGCCTAAATAAGCTAAACCATTATCTTCATGGTCAACCACCTCGTTACCAAAGGACTCCAAATAAGACCCACCTTAGCAGCTGCCAGAAGTGGTCGGTTACCTGTATCCTGGCTCAAAGTGGGATGACTCACACTCTATTCACTATGTCTGTCTGGCTCTTACCCTCTCTTTTATAGATACATGAATTTCTTAAATTGAAAGCGATTTCAACCTGATGTAATTTTATTCAGGTAGTTTCTCAGACAAACCCAACCAAATTTAGAAATGGACCGTATCTCAAAAACTTATCAATTTCTGCATATTCCCATTGAAAATGGTATAACTTGCAAGCCAGGAAGAATGCAAGACAGAAAATGAGGGTGGTGGTGTCTAATCTCATCCCAAGGCTTGAGATGTTGTACAGTGCTCAACGGTACACACATTTCATTAATAAGTAACTGTACTTATTTAAGAATAAAAAAATTTTTTTCCAGTTTACATGTATTATGCTTTCAAACATGTACTAGTTGTTACACTAGAAATGCTTGTTACTTAGACCTAAATATTAATAACACAAACTTTTAGTTATTTCTTTTGGTCTAGGAGCATGGTGAAAAAGTTAAGGGAACACTGAGGGTGCCAAGAATCAAAAAAAAAAAAACACTTGGGAGTCTCTGCTCTATGTACTGAAATGAACAGATCACCAGGACATACTGTCAAATGAGTAACAGAAGAGCTAGACCATATGCATGACACATGGCATCCTAAGTCTATACTAAAGAGAAAATAAGAATATATATTTATATTTCTTGTAATTGCACAAAGAGCTTTTGGAAGGAAAGATGTACAAAAAGACCAATAAAAGTGATTATCCACATATGCGGAGATGAGGCATGGAGACAGAATGCCAAAATGATTACTTGGAACAAGTGAAAGACATGACATTTGATTTACATTTTATATCACTAGAGTTTATACTTACTATCTTTTTATATTTTTGATTTATGAACCATGTGAATATATTACCTATTAAAATTTAAAATAAATGTGAAAAAGAAAGTGACTGACACAATTCTCTTAAGGAAGAAAGGAAGTCCCGGAGAAGAGATGCGGAGTCAAAGCCTGGCTGCTTGTTAAGGAAAGGCACTCGGGTAAAACAATTCTTCAAAAACCCAAGATGGTTACTATTCAGGTATTCGTAACTTGCAATGACGTCATAATTCTAAAGCCTATCTGCACTGATCCGCCCACTTCCCCATGAGAACACAAACTCACTAAGGGTGAACATTTGAGAAGAGCCAAGCCTTCCTCCAGCACCCCAGGCCTGATTCTCCCTCCCACCGGGCCCCAGCAGCAGCAGCAGCAGCAGCAGCACTATCAGCCCAGCACTCATCACAAATACTAGGACAGGGTCACTCCCAGAGAGCAAGAACTGTGTCACACTCCACATCCCATCTCCAACACCTGGACTGAATCTTTCCATTTAACAAAAATTAAGTACTCACTGCAGTGAATTTAAAAAAAAATTTTAAGCCTTGATTTATGGTCTTAATGTATTAACTACGAATACATTTGTCTATAGAATGAGACATGTACAAAGTAATCTAGAAATTGCAACATAAATTTTCCCTTCAATAGTTTCATATAGAGGAGAAAACTTGAAAATAGTAATACCCAGGGGACAAAATGTACAGTATTGCCAAGAATGGCTTCATGTCTCACTTAGGTACATTTAACTTTGTTTTACCGTTAAAACTCTGACAAAGATGGTTTTTAAAAAAGCTGCTTTATGACCTAATGCCATAAAAATTTTTTAAATTAAGTCTTTAAACTTTTTTTTAAAAAAGGTTAAGAACAAAAAGTTTAAGCATGAGTGTGAAATGCCTATACCTTAACAGAGAATTGGGCCTTCCTTGGACTATTAACAAAGCCCATTCCCCCACCCCTCCCACCAGTAGGCTGAAATAGGACATGTGTCAGATCTGTCAGAAAACAAAACACTGGTATTGTTTAATTGATCAGACAACCACTCTGGTTCAGAACCTGTTCTACAAAAGGTCCATGCTATATATAATGGGGCACTCCCCTAAAGTAATAACTCTACCCTCAGAGTTTAAAAATCAGATAGCTAAGGTCCTGGTTGAAAATGGTGGCAGCAGCTGGGTACAGGTTTCTAGGCCACTGGGTTGGTCCAGGGCACAACTGGGGTGGTCCATGTCAGATGGCACACATGGCAAGGAAGGCTCAGCCTGCACGTGTAAGGCCCTCACCCACTCTGTAGGGCTCCCCAGTGTGGAAGTGAGCATGTTGAACATCTTCCTGAAGTCATCTCATGGAGAGCACGAGAGATTGGGAGTTCATCACCTACCCCCATTTCCACATCAGGTCCAAGCCCTTTCCGTGGGGAGATGGTAATCATACTCTATTCCATAACTCTCACATGAATTCACTTCCCACTAGCTATGAAGATGAATAAAGAGAACCTGGACCACTGCCCCGTGGGGACCACAGCACTGGTTTAGACCATGACTCAGCACAAGGACCAGAAAAGTATATAGGAGGGGCACCTGGGTGGCGCAGTCGGTTAAGCGTCCGACTTCAGCCAGGTCACGATCTCGCCGTCCGTGAGTTCGAGCCCCGCGTCAGGCTCTGGGCTGATGGCTCGGAGCCTGGAGCCTGTTTCCGATTCTGTGTCTCCCTCTCTCTCTGCCCCTCCCCCGTTCATGCTCTGTCTCTCTCTGTCCCAAAAATAAATAAAAAATGTTGAAAAAAAAATTAAAAAAAAAAAAAAAAAAAAAAAGAAAAGTATATAGGACCTTAAGCCCACCTTCCTTACTTGTATCAGATGATGACTGGTACACTGATCTTGAGTCCCTTTGCTTATGGCAGGAGATGGCTTAAATAAATAACTTAGATTGGTCCATGAAAAAAAAAAATTTAATAATAATAAATAAAAATCAGATAACTAAATATGCATTTCTTTTCTTTCAAGGATATAGCATTTTGCAAAATAAAGAAAAGTCCTATGAACATGTTTGAAAAAAATAGAATAAACTTAAAACCAACATTCTGGTTCCTAAGCAGTTAGCAAGGAGAAATTTTGGTTGAGAACGTCCTGTATGAGAGGTTATCAAATCTACCCTTTCCTCTTAAGGTTTCTCCAATTCTCTCAAAAAGGAACTGACTTGCTTACACAGACCAATGCAGCACATGTCACAGAGTGCCAGAGAATGCCACTCAGAAGGAAAGACCCAGAACAATGAGTAACCATGGAAACTGTGAGGTGAGGTTATATTTATTTTCTGTTTTGCACTTGTCTACATTTTCTGTGTGAGAAATAAGAATATATTCATTAGAGGGCGGCTGGGTGGCTCAGTTGTTAAGCATCTGACTTCGGCTCAGGTCATGATCTCACAGTTCGTGAGTTCGAGTCCCACATCGGGTGAGCATGAGCCCTGCTTGAGGTGAACACGAGCCCCGCTTTGGGTAAAAAAAAAAAAAAAAAGTCCTGCCTCTCTCTCTCTCCTCCTCTCGTGGGATATTTTCTCTCTCTCTCCCCGCCAAGCCCCGCCTCTGCCCCTCCCTCACTTGCACACACACACTCTCTCTCTCAAAAAAAAAAAAAAAGAAAGAAAAAAAAAAAGAATACATTTGAGTTAAAAAATAAATAAATAAATAAAGCTATAAAGAAATAAAGTACCATTCCACACCTTGAGAAGAAGCCAGTTCCTTTTTAGACCAATCTTCAGAGGGCAGCAGATCTAAAGAGGAAGAGCTCTCAAGTGGCTCAAGACTAACCCTGGGTTTCTCATCTATTCTCTCACATACAGAGGAAACAGATACACTCTACAGCACAGTGCCCACATACTAAAGAATTGTGCTTCCAAAGGTGAAATTCTCTTTACTCAATTGTTTCCGTGCCTTCAACCTGTACCAAATGACACAGAAAGAGGTGGTATGTGGGCAGGTCCCTAAGCACAGCCCTTAAGTTTCTTTCTGTGTAGCCCAGGGATTCAGGGTCCTGACTAACCAGAAGCTACAATGTTAAATCAGTTACTACTCCTTTCACCAGCTCTCTGGGGATTCATAGGCCTACCTACGACAAGTTAGGAAAACCTGGTATCCTCACCAAAGGAGAGTGTGCCCTTGGTCTAGCTCCAGTTAGAGTTGCAGGCTCTCAGGTTTGCTTGAGGACCTATCTGTGGTCACTCATCAATGGTATGAATATCATTCCTGGGCATGCAGGGCACACACCACCCTCAAATCTCAAAGAGAAATCTTTTGTCTTTTTTGTCTTCGTAACATTCTTGGACCAAAATGACAGGGAGAACCAAATTTGAGTGGAAGGCTTATCAGGCAAATCAGTGGTGACTCTGGTGCAAACTACCAGCACCAGATTCTGGCACAAATTACCTTTCCACTCCGTTCCTCTTCCTTAGGCGTTACCTAGCATGCAGCTGTCTACATGGTTCTGAGAGTGAGGTTGACGGGAGCTAAAATATCACCTTACCAGGCATTTGTGAGATCAAGAAGTGTCTTGGATAAGCCTTATTTCTTTTATTTCATGCAGTATTTGAAGCCAATTCTTAGCCTGCCATGATTTAAGATAAAGTTGCCTGGATTAATCCTGATGCCCACAGACTGCCACAGTCACTACCCATTTTACCCCTGGGCCTTTGGGGCCACTCTTTTCAGATGAAAAGGAGACAACTGTCATTGCTGCAGCAGTAACTAAAGAGGAGATTTAGCCTCCCAAGACTGATAAGAATTTAGCAAACACTGGGCAATTTTGCAATGAAGATATAAATTAACAGGAGTAATAAGGTCAGTCTATTAAAATGATTAGTTTCATTAAGAACTTGCCAAAGCTGGGTGGCACTCCCATTTACCTCCCCAGGAGCTCCCCTTCTAAAACCTAGCAGAGAGCCCAAAACATTATTTAGAGTTTTCATTTAAGAATTCTTCTCTACCTGATAGAAATCATTACTCTTAAGTCATTTTAAAGAAGAAAAGTTCAAAATTTTTCACATAGCAATACAACAGTAGGGCAGAATTTTTTACATGGCAATAGAACAGTAGGGCAAACAAGCCAAGATTAAAAATGAGAGTGACAACACATATAGAGAGGCAGTTCCAACCACTAACGGCCAAGGTGAGCAGCACACAGATACAGAAGAATAAATTATGGATTTTAATAAATATCGCATCCTGCCTAACAACTGCTTTGGAATACACTCATTCCTGTTTAAAGACTCAATTTCTCCTTCATGCCAGACAAATGGTAACTCGTTAGAGCAATTTAAGCAGATACCGATAAAGGAAGTTTTTGATTAAGGTCATGAATCTGGGCTGACAGGAAAGCGATGGTGTTTCAGGGAAAATAGCCTATTTAGGGAAGAATTAAACCTGGTGGAGGGGAAGACGCTACTAGCGTGGTGCCAGCAAAAGGGCCTGGCAACATCCAAAGCAACACACTGTGGGAGGGCCAGGAGCCCGCACTGGATACACACACAGCTGAAGAGAAAAGGAAACTGTCTTGGAGCCTAGACCGCATTTTCCCTGAGAGAAACAACTAAAAAGAACAAAATGACCTCCACCTGCCTCTTCTTACTTCAAAAGGTTGTTACTTAATAGCAAATTTCCAAGAGTTTATTTAGGCTTAAAAATCCTTCAAAGTCCTCTTAAAATACTCAAAAGAGGGGCACCTGGGTGGCTCAGCTGGTTGAGCGTCCATCTTCAGCTCAGGTCATGATCTCGAGGTTAGGGAGTTCGAGCCCCACGTCAGGCTCTGTGCTGACAGCTCAGAGCCTGGAGCCGGCTTTGTATTCTGTGTCTCAGTCTCTCTCTGTCCCTCCCCTGCTCACACTCTGTCTCTCTCCCTCTTTCAACAATGAATAAACTTAACAAAACAAAACTCAAAAGAACACATGATGCCAGAGTGGCCATTACAATAACATCCCTTTTTTCCTCTACTCTGGTCAAATGTCAATCTCTGACCAGGCAACGCAGTTACCTTGTCAATAAAGTAAAATAAACACACTGATTAAACTAAATAGATCTATTAATGAGTCATTGCACTGAAGTAGCAGACAAAGCACAAATAAAGACAGAAAGCACAAGAAAGCACAGAAAGACAAAAACAGTAACTACTATTTTTTGTTTTTCTATTTGTACTCCCTAAAGAGCATTTTTCAGTCATCTGTTCAACAGTATGTTCAGGTAGAAGTGGTTGAAGCAAAAGGAAACGCATTTGCTTTAATGCAATGACCTCACTAGGAAAGCTGTATATAAACCCCAGCAAATGTAGTTTCTGGAGAGACAGTAAACTACCAGGGCACACCGTCCAGAGGACACCTAAGAGAAGCCAATACAGAACAGAAATGATATAAATGCTAAGTACTTAGTGAAATGATCTTCTACAGAATGGAGGAGGACAGGCAAAATGAAAGAGGTGAAGCATTTTAAGCTCCTTGGAAAAGATGCTACTGGTACTTCTATCAATTCTATTCAGTGAATATTTATTAAGCATTTATTCCATGTGCGAGGTGGGGTGGGGGCAGCACAGAAAGCAATCTTGCTGATGAAGACACCAGACTCCAGCCCTCAGTTTTTGTGACGTGGAGCTGCCCCTTCTTAAGATAAGCTAAACCAGGGAAATCTCACAATGTTTCTTTGCCTCTGCCTCCCGCCTCATTTCCTGAAAAATGAAAAGGACCAAATGGCCTGCTGCCAGACACATACAAGGTACTGGCCACATCTAGACTTCCATTCTGTACACACAACAGCACTAGTCAATCTAACTGAATCATATGGCGCTACTTCCAGAAAAGGTTAAAGCTATTTGGTGCAATTAAGGGGGACGCAGGGGGGAGTTGGGTAATCTCAATTCAGTCCATTTTAAAAGCTTGAAATTTAAATCAGACTGGTTCCCTTATAAGATCCTTAACCATGTACCTTCCTCTACCTGGGCGCTGCCCTCTCCTTACCTCAAAGAGATGTCCCCCGAGAACCGCTTAGACCCAAATACTGCCGGCACCTGAGCACATCTGAGAAACGTGAAAAGCATTTGAGAAATTGTGAAAGCACAGATGTGCTTTCCCTTCTTCTCTTGTAGGCCATCTCTCCCAATAACCCACAGTTCTACCTAAGGAGACTCTACTTTCACCAAGCTGCTCAAACCCCAGGTGAAAAGCAAAACTCCCTTTCTTCAACAATCCCTAGAACCAACGCACCCAGTATGTTTTTGCCTTCCCACTCAGTAACCTCAATTACATACAGCCTTTCTCAGCTACCTGGAATGGAAGCTACTATGACAACTTTAAAGGCAAACATATCTCCACACACAAGGTTATGAGTCTCTTATTCAACCGGGACCACAGCTGCACCAAACGCTTCATTCAGCTCTATTGCCAGTCAAGCTTCTCCTCTCGGAACCAGCTTCTCAGTACAATTGATGAGTAACTGTCCTTCCATTAGTCTACCACTTGTAAACTGTATTTCCTACCACTCTCAAAGGATGCTTCACACCCTTTCAGTCACCAATCTGTCACCAAATTTCATTCTAATTTACCAGTGATCCAGCAAAGGATCCAAAATCCAAGATGGCTGGTATACTGGACTGACTAGCGTCCCTCCAAAAAGCTATATCCACTCAGCACCTGGGAAATGTGAGATTTGGAAATATGGTCTTTGCAGATGTAATCAAATTAAAATGAGGTCATACTAGATTAGGGTGGGCCCTGATCCAATGACTGATGTCGTTATAAAGGAAATTTTGCACACAGACACACACAGAGGGAAGTCAGAGGCAGACTGGAGTTATGCTGCTATAAGCCAAGAACACCAAGGACTGCCAGCAACTACTAGAAGCTAGAAGAGGCAAGGAAGGATCCTTCCCAAGAGACTTAGGAGGGAGCACAGCTCTGCCGACACCTTGATTTCAGACATGGGGCCTCCAGAACTATGGAGAATAAATTTGTTGTCTTAAGCCACCCAGTTTGTGGTAATTTGTTACAGTAGCCCTAGGAAATACAGCTGGCAAGTCAAGGTAAATGTAAGTGGAACTACTTCTAATTGCTTGGTATCTGAGGCAAGCTCGTAGGCACCTTACAATTTCTCACAGAAAGCTACCTATGGAAACTGTGAATGTCCATAACCCTAAAAAACAGGCAAAGCAAACGTCAGTTTCAACCAGATCAGTGAAATCTTTTGAGTTTAACGTCAATAGTGAGCACAGGATGCTCCAATTCATTTAGGTGTTTCTGGTCACACATGCTGAGGGAATTGAGAAAACAGAATACAAAAACCTGAGGGGAATTAGGCCAGATCACTGCAGCAAAGAGCCCATCCCCTGTGAAAGAGCCCCGGGATCATTAAGAGCAATTAAGAGCACAGGGCACTCAATGCTCACCACTACTTCCAACAGGTTTAAGGCAGCAAAAGAGTGCCACCTGCTGAAAGGCCAGCAGCAGAACTAAGGCACTACTGTCAAAATTCCAATTTTTTTATTTAAAACAAGTTGCCCGTTCCTAGTAGAAGAATGGCAGAAGCAAGAGAAGCTATAGCAAACAACTCTCCGTAGAACTTGCCTAATTTCCCTCAAGGGGCAGTGGACTGTGTTCTGCCCAATTCAGGCACCAGGGATTCAAATAACCAGATGGCCAGTGGCCTCACATCACGTGGGCAAGCATACCTTTTGCTGCGTGATTGACAGAAGAGGGAGGTTCGTCATCAGACGTAGAGCTGAGGTTCAGGGCAAGCTCTGCAACTCTTTTCTTCTGTTTCTTGATAGGGGCAGTGCATTCTGGATCATTTCTCCTCCTCATTGTTACTGCAACCATAAATCCAGATAGTCAGCTGCCCTTGTTAGAGCCACTAGGATCAGAGCAGGGATTCCAAGGTAAAAGTCATCAATGGAATGGGATTTGGCAATTCTAAATAGCTTCCAGTGCCAGCACTTGAATAGCCTCTTCCTCAAATTGAAGTCCAGGAAGGATGCTAGCCAAGCTTGTCTTCAATAATAGCAGTTAATTTTACTGGATAATGTGTGGTGCTTACAGATCCAGAGGCCTCAGGGAAAGGGTGTCAGATACCAAAAAGTCATGGATCAACTCCACAGGCCACAAGGAGGAAAAAAAAAAAAAAAAAAAAAAAAGCCTTGGGAACTTATCATTCTATACTTTTCATGCAACACTAGCCATGCACGACAACAGTGTAAACTGGACCTAATGAGTACCAACCATTCCAGAAGGTGAAGGGACCACCCCAGAATGACTGCTCCATCACCATTATTATTTTAGCAAGACAATTAACGGATTACATAATATGATAAAAATACTGGCTGTGGTTTATTTCGGGATATTTGAAAGCATGGAAGAATTGGGAAAGTTTTTAATGAGTAAGGAATGGAAACAGTAGTTGACTCAGGGCTGAGGATACAGAAGAGTAGGAAAATTACTGAAACCAGAAGTAGCCACGTCATAGGACTCAGGTACAAAAATAATTTTAAGAACACGAACACACCTCCGTGAAAAGAGGATGGAAACAATCAGGCACCACATCACCATCACCCATGCCCATGTGTAGGCACAGGAGGTAAGCATGAGGGGGAAAAAATGCGATGGAATGAAGTGATTATTACATCTAGAAACTTTAAGGAATGATCAAGTCAAAGAGCAAGCAAGAGTAGTAGTGAATACAGTGTGGTTTACACACAACTGACTGTCTGTTAAGACTCAGAAAAGAGAAAGAACTCAAAACATAGGAGCCAACAGGTGGGTGACCAGCTGGGCTGCAATTCCTTGAGGAAGGGGAGGTGCAGAGGCACAAAATGGTCTTTTAACATGAATCACAGCAGGAAGAAAGCAATGAAATGCACAGATATCACTGATCCCTTCAATCTCACAAAACCCTGAATCACATGTTTCACTTCTCTCCAGCTCAAGGATGAGCCCATCAACCCAATGCATAATCTTATCCTCTTTAAGGAAGCAGCCTTTTACTAGGCACAGGCAGGGGTTATCCCAGGGAAGAAAAACGGGAGACACTGAACAAAGAGAAAGCAAGACCACGTTTCACTTTAAACCAGCGTCTTAAATGCCCCCAAAGGCCCATAACAAAAGTAAAAGGGCCATCTGATTATTAGCGACTCTGAGAGATGGTAAGCAACGGGAATTCAACGTGGACTGCGTCGCGGTGGGTGCAAAAAAAGAATACATAGTTGTGTGAAAGGCAGGAGACACTGATGCTCCTCCCCAAACCATCTTAGATTTGGGCCTTCCAAATCATCTACTCCAGCGCTCTCATTTTCCACTGGAAAAAAACTGAGGCCTGAGAGGGGAAGGCCGCACACCTTAACCAGTGCCCTGCTCCAGTGACCGACACAGGCCAGAAGAATGTGCCCAGGCAGGGAACTTCTGCGTGGAAGGCAAGAGGCCTGGTTCTACCTGCTGCTCCCCCAAGGGACGGGTTCAAATCCCCTCTCCAGTCTTCTCTCCCGGGGTGTCGGTTTCGCACTGCCACCCCTATCCACTGAGGGAGGAGATGAGCTCCCATCTCTCCGAGCCAGTCTTTTCATTTGAAAACAACGTGTGTGAATGTGTGCGCAGAAACGTTTGTCAGCGGCAGCTCGGGCTGCGGGAGCTGGAAGAGCGGGTGGGGAGCGGGGGAGGGTGGAGAGGAGGAGGGGAGAGAGAAGGGGCGGCGAGGGTCACCACCGCCGGTGCGTGGCCGAGGCGGCGGTGGAGGGGAGAGGGATGCTGAGCCCGCGCGCCCGCCCGCTCGCTCCCCCCGGGCCGCGCGTCGGCACTCACGCTGAGGGGAGAGGGTGAGCTGCCTGGGAGCGGAGAGGGGGGGGTCAGGCCGCCGTTGCCGCCGCCTCCTCCACCAGGCCTGGCCCTGCCGCTGCCAGAGCCGCCGCCTCCTCCCTCAGTTTCGTTTCCCCCACAAGCCAGCCAGCTCCGCCGGCCGCGCTGTCGCGCTCGGGTCCCGCCCTGCGGGCTGCGCAGTTTGATGACGTCACGGGCAGCCCGCTCCTTCCCGCGGCCGGGTCCTGGCCCCGGGGAAGAAGACCCAGGTTAGGGCCCGCCCCACCCCCACCCAGGGCCTTCCAAGGCGCCTGCGCGGAAGAGCCTAGCGGGGAAGGATACGAAAGTAAAAGTAACCGAGGTACCTTCTCTTCCCGCTCTGGGGACGACAAACAAATATAAAAATTGGAAGAGCAGGTGTCGTCACATCACCCCATTTCACTTAATCTCATTGTCTTCAGTTTACAGATTAAGAACAAGTTGAGAAGGTAAATGGTGAACTGGTTGAGGGCAGAAACCCAGTCTTCTTGTTCACTGCTGGCTGTATCCCCAACATCCAGCATATAGTATATCCTAACCAGATGTTGAACGAAGGTCGGGAGGAAAGAAGGAATGCTGCCTATGGCATCTTACCATATGGACGCAGATGGTTTCCCATCCCAAACCCTCTTCCAGTTTTCTAGCCAATATGGCCAGACGTGTGCTGAACATCCTCACTCAGTCACTTCACACCCATAAATTCTAATCTGACTTTATGTTCTGTAAACCTGCCCTTTTCCCAGTGAATGGCACCACCACTCATCCTGTTGATCCAACCAGAAATCTGAGATGGCCCATTTTCCTCATTCCCCAAGTCCTCCCAATATATACTTCATTGAGTTTACCTCCTAATTATGTCTCATATATATCCATTCTTCTCCATCCCCATTGCCACAACCCATGCACTCACTTTCTCTAACCAAGATTAGTCCAATAATCTCCAAACCATTATCCCTGTCTCCATTGGTGATGCCTCTGGTGTAGATTTTTAAAATTTTATTCTGATCCTGTCACTACCTATCCATGGTTAAAACCCAGCAAGGACTTCCTATTTCACTTAGGTTGAAGCTAATGTCCCTGAGATGGTTACAAAACTCTCCAGTCTCACCCCTTCTGCAGTCATGCCTTGTGTTACTGATCCTTTATCCCCATTGCCATGTCTCCTAAGGGTTCATCCTCCTGTCTGGATAGCTCTTCTCCCCCTTTGCTTGGCTAATGTCCACATATCCCTGATATGTGTTTAGCATCCTTATCTGGAAATCTTTCCCGACTCCCCAAGTATGGGTTGGGAGTCCCACCCTGTGTTCCCATAGCTTTGTCCTTCTGCTATCAAAGCATTTATCACAGTGTTGTGTAATGACCCCTTGACAGGTTTGCCTCCCCAACTCGGTTGTAAATTTTGTACAAGAAAGGTTCTTTCCGGGGTGCCTGGGTGGCTCAGTCTGTTAAGCATGTGACTTCAGCTCAGGTCATGATTTCACAGTTCATGAGTTCGAGCTCCGCATCAGGCTCTGTGCTGACAGCTCAGAGCCTGGGCACTGCTTCAGACTGTGTCTCCCTCTCTCTCTTCCCCTCCCCAGCTCATGCTCTGTCTCTCTCTGTCTCAAAAATAAATAAACATTAAAAGAAATTTTAAGAAAGGTTATCTCCATCTGTCTGTATTAAATCCTTAAGATCCATAAGATTTAATACAGCGGCTGGTAGTAGGTGCTCAATAGACATTTATTGAATCTGTTGAAGTATGGAAGATGAATGAAGGTTAAGTGATGTGCCCAAGGTCACAGAACCAGGAAGCAGCAGATGAGCATTTAAACCAACTCACGACAGATTCTTAACGTATGTGTGCCTTAGACACCTTTGGTAATCTTGTAAAGCTTATGGACAGACCCATTCTCAAAAATAATAATTTGAATGACACAAAATACAAGTTTAGATAACAGGGGAAATCAATTATATTGAAATAAATTATTTAATGAACTTTGTGATTTTTTTGTAATTTTAATGTAAAGCATTAAGTAATGATTTTAAAAATAGGAAAATTAAAGATAAAATTAGTTTTTGATATATATGAGTAGAAAACCAATGAATAGAGCTGAAACAACCAAATAAGTATTTAGGGGAATGATGAATCTTGATTTCTACCTTACACCATGTGCAGAATTAAATCAAAATGGATCAGACCTAAACATAAGAGCAAAAATGGTAAAGCTTGTAAAAGAAAACATTAGCAACTATGGAGAACAGTAATGTATATTTGAAAGTTACTAACAGAGTAGATCTTAAAAGTTCTCATCACAAGAAAAACAATTACCACTGTGTGAGGTGATGGATAGTAACTTATTTGTGGTAATCATTTCACAACATATACATATTGTCATTATGTTACACACCTTAAACTGATACTATATGTTATTATAACTCCATAAACAGGGGGACAAGGAAGTTAAAAAAAGAAAACAGGAGAATATCCTTGCAGACATGGAGTAGACAAAGGTTTTTTTCACAAAAGACCAGAACAGCATTAATCAGAAGAAAAACTTAATAGACCTCATCAAATAAAAGGCTTTTTGCTCCTGAAACCAATATTGCACTGTATGTTAAATAACTAGAATTTAAATAAAATTTTGGGAAAAAAATAAGAGGCTGTTGCTCATCAAAAGACACCATTAAGGGGCGCCTGGGTGGCGCAGTCGGTTAAGCGTCCGACTTCAGCCAGGTCACGATCTCGCGGTCCGTGAGTTCGAGCCCCGCGTCAGGCTCTGGGCTGATGGCTCAGAGCCTGGAGCCTGTTTCCGATTCTGTGTCTCCATCTCTCTCTGCCCCTCCCCCGTTCATGCTCTGTCTCTCTCTGTCCCAAAAATAAATAAAAAACGTTGAAAAAAAAATTAAAAAAAAAAAAAAAGACACCATTAAGAGGGGCACCTGGGTGGCTCAGTGGGTTAAGCCTCTGACTCTTGATTTCAGCTCAGGTCATGATCTCATGGTTTGTGGGTTTGAGCCCTGCATCGGGCTCTGCACTGATGGCATGGAGCCTGCTTGGGATTCTCTGTCTCCCTCTCTCTCTCTGCCCCTAGCTTGTTCTCTCTCTCTCTCTCTGAAAAACATAAATAAACATTTAAAAAATAAAAAAGACACCATTAAGAAATTCAACAGGCAAAGGGCACCTAGCTGGCTCAGTCAGTAGAGCATGCAATTCTTGATCTCAGGGTTGTGAGTTCCAGCCCCGAGTTGGGTGTAGAGATTACTTAAAAATAAAATCTTTAAGAAAAAGAAATTGAATAAGCAAGCCGCAGACTGAGAGAAAAACATTCACAACACATATATCTGACAAATGACTTACATCCAAAAAACACATAATACTCAGTAATAGAAAGAAAGTTGCAATTCTTGTCAAAATTCCATCCCATTTCTCCAACTGAATGCAACTAAAACCTAGGAAGAATGCATGGAACATCTCTCTAAGGATTCTGAAAAGGAAATGGTAGCAGGATTAGTGGAGAAGGAAACCAGAAGTCAAAGAACCACCAAATTGGAGATAAGTTTCCCAATTCTAACCTCGTTGGTATCTCCTGGCGGGGAATGAAAGGCAGCTTGAAACGTGGAGCTATCCAACAGGTGCAGGTGAAAAGAACTCCAAGAGAAACCATGTATTTCTCATCCCAGAAGCAAGAAAGAGGTTCCTACAGATTACAGAAAGTGTGTGTGTGTGGGGGGGGGGTGTTTTGTCAGCTTCTTTAATTCACTTCCATCCCAGTCTCCCGGCAGTCACCAGGCGACAATGCGGACAAAGCCTACAGCCCATTAGAATCACAGCCCACAGAAGGTAGATAGGCAATTGTGGTTTGGACCTACTTGGGCCAGTTCCCCATTATTTTGCTTGTTTGTTTGTTTGTTTGTTTGTTTGTTTATAGTAGGCTCCACGCCCAGCACGGGGTCCAATGTGGAGCTTGAACTCATGACCCTGAGATCAAGACCTGAGCTGAGATCAAGAGTTGGACACTTCACCAACTGAGCCACCCAGGTGCCTCCAGTTCCCAGTTAAAACAAACAAAAACAGAACAAAAAACAATCAAACAAAAACAAATAAACCAAAAAAGAAAAAAAAAATCAACATTCTCCATAGGATTTGAGCAAGACCCAGCATCATATATGTAATATTCAAAGCGTCCAAGATAAAATCCAAAACTACTCAGGTGCCTGGGTGGCTCAGTCAGTTGAGCAACCAACTCTTGATTTCAGCTCAGGTCATGATCTCAAGGTTGGTGACATTGAACCCCACTTCAGGCTCTGCGCTGACAGTGCAGAGCCTGCTTGGGGTTCTCTCCCCCCCCCCCCGTCTTTCTCTGCCCCTCCTCCACACACTCTCTCTCAAAATAAACAAGTAAACTTAAAAAAAAGACTTTATCTTTTCTAGAGTTTAAGGTTCACAGCAAAATTGAAGGGAAAGTACAGAGATTTTCCATATACCCCTGCCCCCACACATGTGTGGTAGCTTCCCCCTTTATCAACATCTCCCACAAGAATAGTACATTTGTTACAATTGATGGACTTACACTGACAAGTCATAATCACCCAACGTCCGGAGTTTACATTAGGGTTCACTCTTGATGTTGCACATTCTGAGGGTTTGGACAAACGTATAATGACATGTATTCATCATATGGTTTCATACATAATATTTTCACTACTGTAAAAGTCCTCTGCATTCTACCTATTTTTCCCTCCCCACCCCAAACCCTGGCAACCACTGATCTTTTTACTGCCACCATAGTTTTTGTCTTTTCCAGAGTGTCATTAGTTAGTAATACGCACTAAGTTTCCTCCAGGTCTTTTCATGGCTAAATAGCTCATTTCTTTTTAGTGCTCAATAATATTCCATTGCCTGGATGTACCACAGTTATTTATCCATTCACCTACTGAAGGATATCTTGGTTATTCTGTTACTTCTAAGTTATGAATAAAGCTGCTGTAAACATCCATGTGGATGTTTTGGTGTGGACATAAGTTTTCAACTCCTTTGGGTAAATACCAAGGAGCACAATTTCTGGATAGTATCTTAAGAGTATATTTAGTTTTATAAGAAACTATCAAACTGTCTTCCAACGTGGCTGTACTATCTTACATTCTCACCAGCAATGCATGAGAGTTCCTCTTGTTCCACACCCACACCAATGCTTGGTGGTATCAGTATTCTGAATTTTGGCCATTCCAGTGTGTGTGTGTGATGGTATCTTATTTTAATTTGCATTTCTCTGATGGCATATGATGTGGGGCATCTTTTCATATGTTGATTTGCCATTTGTATATCTTCTTTGGTGAGGTGTCTGGTCAGGTCTTTGGCCTATTTTATAATTAAGTTGTCTGCTGTCTTATGAAGTTCTAAGAGTTCTCCATAAATCTTAGGTAATGTACTTTATCAGATGTGTCTTTTGCAAATATTTTCTCCCAGTCTGTCTTCTCATTCTCTTGACATTGTCTTTCATAGAACAGGTTTTTTATTTTAAATTTTTTTTTTCAACGTTTTTTATTTATTTTTGGGACAGAGAGAGACAGAGCATGAACGGGGGAGGGGCAGAGAGAGAGGGAGACACAGAATCGGAAACAGGCTCCAGGCTCCGAGCCATCAGCCCAGAGCCTGACGCGGGGCTCGAACTCACGGACCGCGAGATCGTGACCTGGCTGAAGTCGGACGCTTAACCGACTGCGCCACCCAGGCGCCCCGAACAGGTTTTTTATTTTAATGAAGTCTAGCATATCAATTATTTTTTTCATAAATAATGCCTTTGGTGTTGTATCTTGAAAGTCATCCTCATACCCAAATTCATCTGGGATTTCTCATATGTTCTCTTCTAGAAACTTTACAGCTTTGTGTTTTACATTTAGGTCTGTTATCCATTTTGAGTCCATTTTGGTGAAATGTGTAAGGTCTCTGTCTAGATTGTTTTAAATGTGGATGTCCAGTTATTCAGGCACCATTTGTTGAAAAGATTTTTTTCTCCATTGTATTACCCTTATTCATTTGTCAAACATCAGTTGGCTATATTTGTGTGGGTCTATTTCTGGGCTCTCTATTCTGTTCCACTGATCTATTTGTCTATTCTTTGGTCCATACCACATTATCTTGATTACCACAGCTTTACAGTAAGTCTTAAAGTTGGGTAATGTCAGCCCTCCAACTTTTTTCATCACCTTCAATAATGTGTTGCCTATTCTGTACCTTTTGTCTTTCAATATAAACTTTAGGATCAGTTTGTCAAGGGGCACCTGGGTGGCTCAGTTGTTTAAGCATCTCCAGCTCTTGATTTTGGCTTGGGTCATGGTCTCCTGCTTTGTGGGATCAGGCCCAGCATTGGGGCATGGGCCCTGCTTGAGATTCTCTTGCTCCCTTTCTCTCTGCCCCTCCCTCAATCATGCTTTCTTTCTCTCTCTCTAAACAGGTAAATAAACATCAAAAAAATAATAATCAGTTTGTCATTATCCACAAAATAACCTTCTGGGATTCTGATTGGGATTGCATTGAATCTATAGATAAAGTTGGGTGAAATTGATATCTTGACAATATTAAGTATTCCTATCCATAAACATGGAATATCTCTCCATTTATTTAGATCTTTTATTTCATTAATTGGAATTTTATACTTTTTCTCCTATAGATCTTGTACATATTTTGTTAGATTTATACCTAAGTATTTCATTTTTGAGGGTGTTAAAGTAAATAATATTGTGTTTTTAATTTCAAGTTCCGTTTGTTCATTCTGGTATATAAGAAACTGATTAACTTCTGTATATTAATCCTATATCCTGCAAGAGACAAAAGGTTTTTTTTTAATATATATTTATTTTTGAGAGAGAGAGAGAGAGAGACAGAGCCTGAGCAAGGAAGGGGCAGAGAAAGAGGGAGACACGGAATTCAAAGCAGGCTCCCGGCTCTGAGCTGTCAGCCTACAGCCTGATGTGGGGCTCGAACCAACAAACCGCAAGATCATGACCTGAGCTGAAGTCATTTGCTTAACCAACTGAGACACACAGGCACCTCAAAAGACAAATAATAACTGTTTATAATAACTGTTTATAATAACTGTTATAAAATAACAGTGACCAAAACAAATAGCCCAATTTAAAAATGAGCAAAAGACTTGAATAGACATTTCTGCAAAGAGGAAATACAAATGGCCAACAAGAATATGAAAATATGCTTAATATCAGAAATCATTAGAAAAATGAAAATCCAAACTGCAATGAGACATCACCTCACACCCATTAGGATGGTCACTATCAAAAAATGAAACAGGGGTGCCTGGGTGGCTCAGTCTGTTAAGTGTCTGACTTCAGCTCGGGTCATGATCTCATGGTTTGTGGGTTCAAGCCCCATGTCAGGCTCTGTGCTGACAGCTCAGAGCCTGGAGCCTGCTTTAGATTCTGTGTCTCCCTCTCTTTCTCTCTCTACCTTCCCCACTCATGTGCGCGCTCTCTCTCTCTCTCTCTCTCTCTCTCCTTCTCTCTCAAAAATAAATAAAAATGTTAAAATTTTTTTAAATATATACTATAACAGAAAATAACAAGTATTGATGAGGGTATGCAGAAATTGAAACCCTAGTGCTCTGTTGGTGGGAATGTCAAGTGCAGCCACTATGGAAAACAGTATGGAGGTTCCTCAAAAAATTAAAAATAGAGCTACCATATGATTCAGCAATCCCACTTCCAGGTATATATCCAAAAGAATCAAAAGCAGGATCTGAAAGAGATATTTGCACATCCCTGGTCATTGAAGCATTATTCACAGTAGTCAAGAAATAGAAGCAACCTAAGTGTCTAAAGATCTGTTGCACAACAATATGAATATAGTTAACACTACTGAACTGTACGTTTTAAGATGGTTAAGATGAGGGGCGCCTGGCTGGCTCAGTTGGTAGAGCATGAGACTCTTGATCTTGGGGTTGTTAGTTCAGGCCCCATGTTGGGTGTAGAGATTACTTAAAAAAAAATCATTAAAAAAATTAAAATGGTTAAGATGAAAATAAATGGTTACAATTTACAAATGGTAAATTTTTATGTGTTTTCCTCACAATTGAAAAAAAATGTCTATTATAACCACAACCTAAGAAGGAATGCAGACTATTAAAATGAATAGAAAAATAGTAAGTTTCCACAGAGAAAGAAAAAATATAAAAGAGAACCAAGTAGGGATTTTAGAATTGAAAAATACAGTAAGAGAAACAAAAATTTCACTGGATGAACTCAATATCCGAATGGCAATGCCAGAGGAAGAGTCATTGAACTTGAAGATAAATCAATGGAAACTCTCCAATCTGAACAACAAAGAAAAAAAAAATGAACAGAATGTCAGGGACCTGTGGGAAAACATCAAAAGGTCTGACACCAGTCCCAGAAGGAAGACAGAAAGACAAAATATTGGGTGCAGAAAAAAATATTTGAAGAAATAATGGCTGAAAACTTCCAAAAGGTGGGGGGGGGACCCATAAATTTATAGATTCCAGAAGCTCACAACTCTCCAAACATGAAAAACTCAAAGAAATCTATTCCCAAAAGCATCATAACCAAACTGCTGAAAACTAATGACAAAGAAACTATCTTGAAGGCAGCAAGAGGGGCGCCTGGGTGGCTCAGTCAATTAAGTGTCCGACTCTTGATTTTAGCTCAGGTCATGCTCTCACAGGTTCATGTGTTTAAGCCCCGCATCTGCTCCTTGCACTGACAATGCAGAGCCTACTTGGAATTCTCTCTCTCCCTCTCTTTCTGCCCCTCCTGAGCATGTTCCCTCTCTCTCAAAATGAATGATAAACTTAAAAAAAAAAAGAAAACAGAGAAAAACCGAATATCATATATAGAAAAACAACAATTAGAGCAACTATGGATTTCACATCGGAAATGTCAGGAATGAAGGAAGAATGATAAAAATGGTAAGTATTTAAGTAAATATCATAAACTGTTTTTCTACTTTTATGTTCTTTAAAATTCACATGAGATTTGAAAGGAAAAAATATAACATCGTCTGATGGGGTTTTCAATGGATGTAGACCATTGTAGATGTCTGTCTCTATGTATGACAACTATAACATGAATGCGGGATGGCAAAATGACCTATAAGGTGGCAAGGTTTCCATATTCTGCTGAAAGTTGTAAAATATTAATTCTAAATAGACTATGAAAAGTTAGCTATGCATATTGTAATCCCTAGAGCAACCCCGTAAAAAAGATTTAAGAATTCCAACTTCTGGAATAGCATAGTAAGGACCTCTAAAAACACAGTCTTCCAGGGGCGCCTGGGTGGCGCAGTCGGTTAAGCGTCCGACTTCAGCCAGGTCACGATCTCGCGGTCCGTGAGTTCGAGCCCCGCGTCAGGCTCTGGGCTGATGGCTCGGAGCCTGGAGCCTGTTTCCGATTCTGTGTCTCCCTCTCTCTGTGCCCCTCCCCCGTTCATGCTCTGTCTCTCTCTGTCCCAAAAATAAATTAAAAATGTTGAAAAAAATAAATAAATAAAAATAAAAACACAGTCTTCCATAGAAGCAATGAAAACACAGGCAAATTTGTCAAAATCAATTTTTTTAGAACTCTAGAAATTAACCAGAGACTTGCAACAATCCAAGGAGGGTCTCCTCAGGAAAAATGGGTTCAGTAAGAACAATGAGCTTTGTGGCATTTTAACTTGCCCCAATCCTATCCCCTTATCACCAGCTCCATAGTAGACTTGAAAATCAACAGCATCACAAGCATGGTAGCTATGAAAACCATCAACCTAGCAGCAACTAGCAGGACAAAACAGGTTTGGAGCTCCTCCAAAGCCCCACCTCCAGAGAATTATCTCTATTTTAACTGTCTGGCAGCTTGCTGAAAAACTCCATTCTCAAAGCATGTCTTTATTTTATCTGACCCAGAGGTTACTCTGTGCAAACAGTTCTATTTGCAAAACATTATCAAAAATAATCACTGGCAAGCATTACTTGAGGCAGCGTTACCAGTTGGACCTAATAAAAAACAAATATCTGGGAATGAGTTGCCCAAAGGGCTCTCTAAAAAGCCCCAGAATATTCCTAGGTATCTAGAAGGCTACAGGAATATGCAGGGCTGTGCACATGCTTAAGAAAGACCTGAGAGGTGGGGCGCCTGGGTGGCGCAGTCGGTTAAGCGTCCGACTTCAGCCAGGTCACGATCTCGCGGTCCGTGAGTTCGAGCCCCGCGTCAGGCTCTGGGCTGATGGCTCGGAGCCTGGAGCCTGTTTCCGATTCTGTGTCTCCCTCTCTCTCTGCCCCTCCCCCGTTCATGCTCTGTCTCTCTCTGTCCCAAAAATAAATAAAAAACGTTGAAAAAAAAAATTTAAAAAAAAAAATAAAAAAAAAAAAAAAGAAAGACCTGAGAGGGCCCTAATCTCTCACCTCTCACCTACTGTGCGGCTCTGCACAAGCAGGAAGTGAAGACAAAGGCAGAGTTAGTTGCAAACTGCCTGTCAGAGCATTGAAGCCATATCCCAACATGCACACACAGACCTTGACAAAGGCTAGGAGATTTATTGGTTCCAGGCATTTAAGGAAATCTGTCTAGTCATTAGCTGACCATTAAACTAACCAAGCAGAGACTTCAGTGGCCATCCATGACAAAGAATGCAAACTTTACAGAATTCAGGAAAATTACTAATAGCAATGAAACCAAACTAAACTAGTTGCGGGCGGGGGGCGGGGTGGGGAGGGGACACTGCAAAATTATTTTAAACATTCCGTTTTCAAGACAGAAAGAAATGGTAAAGTATGACTCATACAAGGAGGGGAAGCAGCCAATAGAAACTATACCGGAGAATGCCCAGAAACTGAACCTAGTAGATAATGACTTTTAATCATCTATTATAATATGTCCAAAGAATTAAAAGAAAGTATGAGGGTAGTGTCTCACCAAATAGAGAACATCAATAAGAAGATAGAAATCATTTTTTAAAAAGAACAAAGTAGGGGCGCCTGGGTGGCTCAGTCAGTTAAGTGGCCAACTTCGGCTCAGGTCATGATCTCGTGGTCCGTGAGTTCGAGCCCCGTGTCAGGCTCTGTGCTGATAGCTCGGAGCCTGGAGCCTGCTTCTGTTTCTGTGTCTCCCTCTCTCTCTGCCCCTCCCCCATTCGCGCTCTGTCTCTCTCTGCCTTTCAAAAATGAATAAATGTTAAAAAAAATTTTTTTAAATGAATAAAAAGAACAAAGTAGAAATTCTAGAGTTGAAAAGTACAAAAACTGACATGAAAATTTCACTGTTGGGGCTTATAATGGACTGAATTGTCCCCCATAAAATTCATATGTTGAAGCCCTAATTCCCAATGTGACTGCATCTGCAGATAGGGCTTTTAGGAGATACGTAAGGTTAAATGAGGTCATAAGGGATCCTCAATAACATTAACAGCTGACTGCATCAGAAATCATGGAGGCCAGAAGACAGTAGGATGACATATTCACAATGTTCAAAGAGTGCACCTGGGTGGCTCAGTCAGGTGTCTGACACTTGATTTTGGCTCAGGTCCTGATCTCACAGTTTGTGAGATCAAGCCCATGTGGGGCTCTACACTGACAACATGAAGCCTGCTTTCAATTCTCTTTCTCTCTCCCTATCTCGCCTTCCCTCCCCTCTCACATGCAAGCTCTCTCTCTTTCTCAGAATAAACTTAAAAAAAAAAAAGTGTTGAAAGAAAAAAATTGTAAATTAAGAATTCTATACCCAGCAAAACTTCAAAAAAATAGCAACAAAACCAAACTGGGGGTAGGGGTCATAAAGAAGAAATTAAGACATTCCCAGATTAAAAACAAAAATTTGTCATTATCAGACCTGCCTTACAAGAAATACTGAAATGAATTTTTCAAGCTGAAAGAAAAGACACTAGACAGTAAATTGAATCCACACAAAGAAATATATAGCACCAGTAGAGGCTGCCTCAAATCCATTTTCAGAGTAGGCAAATGAAAAACAGTAAATAAATTACATTCAGAGTTCTCTGTCTTCTATTCTCTGCCATGTTCATCCCTGTCACTTAATCAGAAAACCAAGTCAGAAGTAACTTGAGAAGATGTATTTTTATTTCTTACTTTAAAAATAAATATGAATTTTTAAAGTATATACAGAGATATAGTAAAAAAAAAAATTACTATATCAATTAAAATGGAATCTTAATCCAAAAAAGTCAGAACGAGACAGAGGTATGAAAAACAGAACAAACAGTATAAACAAACACAATATAAAGAATGCAGACCTATAGCCAAATATATCAATAATTGTATTTAGTGTCAATAGTCTAAACACATCAATTTGAAGACCAAGATTGTCATAAAGGATAAAAAAATCAAGAACCAATTTATATGCTATCTATAAAAATTCACTTAATACAAGAGTCAGTTAAAATTAAAAGAATCAAGAAATGATATACCAAGCAAATACTGACCAAAAGAAAGCTGAAAGATCTAGAATAATATCAAAGTAGACTTCAGAGAGAGGAAAATTCTCAAGAATAAAGAGAGACATTGTATAATGATAAAAAGGATCAAGAAGACATAACAATCTTAAATATGTATGTGCATCACAACAGGACTTCCAAATAAAAGTGAAGACTGATGGAAATGGAAGGAAAAATGGGCAGTTATGGTTGGTGAGTTCATCTCTCAGTAATCAGTGGGACAAGAGACAGAAGTCAGGAAGGATATAGAAAATCTGAACAACTTCATTAACCAACTGGATCTAACTCACACTGACAGAACACTTCACCCAACAACAGTGGAATACACATTCAAGTACACATGTGCACCAAGATAGACTACATACTGGATCATTAAACAAACCTTGATACATTTAAAATAATTGAAATCATACAAAGTAAGTTCTCTAACTATTTAGCATTAAAGTAGAAATCAATAACAGAAAGATAACTGAAAAATCTCCAAATACTTGGTACTTATATTAATTATTTCAAATGATCTATGGGTCAAAAAGAAATCTCAAGGAAAATTAGAAAGTATTTTGAACAAAATAAAAATAAAAATACAACATACAAAAACTTCCAGCATGCAGATAAATCATGCATAGAGGTCAATTTTATTGCATTAAATGCAGAAAAGAAGAAAAGTCACAATCAACAATCAAAGCTTCACTTCAAGAAAATAGAAAAGGAAAAGCAAATAAACCCAAAGTAAGCAGAAGAAGGAAATAATAAAAATAAAAGCAAAAATGAGTGGAATTCAAAAAAGAAAAAGAAAGAAACCAGAAGCTGTTCTTTGAAAAGATCAGTAAAATTAATAATCTTTTTGTAAGACTGACCAAGAAAAAAAGGAGGTATAAATTTCTGATACCAGGAATGAGAAAGGGAGTATCTTTTTTTTTTTAATTTTTTTTTTTTAACGTTTATTTATTTTTGAGACAGAGACAGAGCATGAACGGGGGAGGGTCAGAGAGAGGGAGACACAGAATCTGAAACAGGCTCCAGGCTCTGGACTGTCAGAACAGAGCCCAACACGGGGCTCGAACTCACGGACCGCGAGATCATGACCTGAGCCGAAGTCGGCGGCCTAACCAACTGAACCACCCAGGCGCCCCAGAAAGGGAGTATCTTTACAGGCCTTGCAGGCATTAAAAAGATTATAAGGGGGGGCGCCTGGGTGGCGCAGTCGGTTAGGCGTCCGACTTCAGCCAGGTCACGATCTCACGGTCCGTGAGTTCGAGCCCCGCGTAGGGCTCTGGGCTGATGGCTCAGAGCCTGGAGCCTGTTTCCGATTCTGTGTGTCTCCCTCTCTCTCTGTCCCTCCCCCGTTCATGCTCTGTCTCTCTCTGTCCCAAAAATAAATAAACGTTGAAAAAAAAAAATTAAAAAAAAAAAAGATTATAAGGGAATACTAAGAACATCCCTACATATAAAAATGGACCAACTGATATTGACCAATTTCTTAAAAACTACAAATTACCAAAACTCACCCAAGAAGAAATTGATATCTGAATAGTTCTATATCTGTTAAAGAAAATGACTTCATAGTTTTAATTTAAAAAAAAAAACTTCAAAATAAAATTGAGGTCCAGATGGCTTCACTGTTGAATTCTTCCAAACATATAAAGAAGAAATCACACCAACTCTACACAATCTCTTCCAGAAAATAAAAGAAAGAACACTTTCCAGTTAATATGAGGCCAGCATTATCCTGATACCAAAAATGAGATAAAGACAATAGAAGAAAAGAAAATTGTAGACCAATATCCCTTACGAAAATTAGAAACAAAAGTCCTAACCAAAATACTGGCAAATCAAATCCAACAATGTATAAAAAAAATTCTACACCATGGCCAAGTAGGGTTTATCCTAGGAATGCAACACAGATTAAATATTAAAAGGTCAATGTAATCCATCATATTAACAGACTAAAAAAATCAAACCTCATGATATTAATTGTTGCAAAAAAGTATATGACAAAATTCAGCACTCATTAAAAACTAGTAGTAAAAAGGATATATATAACCATATATTATCATAATATAATGTAGTGATATGTGATATATATTAATTATCCTAATTAACAGTAAAAGTCTGATGCTTTTTATCTGAAATCAAAAATGAGGGAAGGATAAACATTCTCACCACTCATATTCAAATCATACTGGGGCTCCTGGGTGGCTCAGTCAGTTGGTTAAGCAGGTTAAGCGTCTGACTTCCATTCAGGTTATCATCTTGCTGTTGGTGATAGCTCAGAGGCTGGATGGAGCCTGCTTCAGATTCTGTGTTTCCCTTCCTCTCTGCCCCTACCCCACTCACACTCTGTCTCTCTCTCTCAGAAATAAATAAAACATTAAAAAAAAATCATACTGAAAGTCCTACTCAGTGCAATAAGGCAGGAGAAAAAAGACAGATTATTGGAAAGGAAGGAAGAAAAGGATCTTATTCACACAGAAAATGGTATCTATATAGATAATCCCAAAGAATCTACAAAAAAGTTCCTAGAATTAATAAGTGAGTTTTTTAAGTTTGTTGAATTCAAAGTCAACATATATAAATTAACATTTCTGCATACTAGCAATTAATAATTGGACATCAAAGTTTTAAAAATACCATTTACAAAAGCTTCAAGAAAATGAAATATTCTAACAAAACTTATTCAAGGAATGTCTGCTAAAAAGAAAAAACAACTACAAAATGTTGATGTAATAAATCAAGGAGGACCTATATAGAGAAAAATACCACATTCAGGGACTGGATGACTCAGTATAATTAAGATGTTAATTATCCTTAAATGATCTATTGATTTAGTGTAATTCCGATAAAAATTCCAGCAGCAATATTTATAGATATAGACACACTGGTTTTTAAATTTATGTGGAAAAGCAAAGACACTTGGATAGCCAAAAACAATCTCAAAAAAAGAGAAGTTAGAGTTCATAGTACATGATTTTAAGACTTACTATAAAAAATTTACAGGTCACCTGTAATTTACAGGGCTCAGTCAGTTGAGCATCTGATTCTTGATTTCAGCTCAGGTCATGATCCCAGAGTCATGGGATTGAGGAATCAATGGAAAAGAATATAAAGGTCATAAATGGACTCGTACAAACATGGCCAATTGCTTTTTGACAAAAGTACAAAGGCAACTGACTGGAGAAAAGATGGTCTTTTCAACAGATGGTGTTAGAACACCAGTTAAATATCCATATGTAAAATCATCATCATCATCATCATCATCATCATCATCATCATCATCATCTTGAACTAAACTGCAGCATTATACAAAAATTAAACCCAAATGGATCATTGATCTAAACATAAACTCTAAAGCTATAAAACTTTTAGAAAAAAAACATAGGAAAAAATCTTCATAACGTTGGTTTAGACAAAGGGTTCATAGATATGACACCAAATCATAATCCATAAAAAAATATTGACAAATTGAACTGCATCAAAACTGAAAATTATTGCCCTGTAGAAGACATTGTTGAGAAAATGAAAAGAGATGCTATAGTTTTGGGGAAAAGATTTGCTAATCATATATCCCTCTATGGACTTGTATCTAGAATATACAGACAACTCTTGGGGTACCTGGCTGGCTCAGTTGTTAAGCCACAGACCCTTGATCTCAGAGTGGTGTGAGTTTGAGCCCTGGTTTGGTGGCGCCTACTTAAAAAAAAAAAAAAAAAAAAACCCTCTCAGTATTAAACAGTAAGAAAACAACCCACTTTTTTAAATGGACAAAAGATTTAAGCAGATAACTTACCAAAAAAAATATATGGATGACGAATAAACATCTGAAAAGATATTCAACATCATTAACCATTAATGAAATGCAGTTTAAAACCACAGTGAGATATACACCTACAATTTTTTAAAAATCTGATAATACTAAGTGCTTGTGAAGATGCAAAGCAATTGAAACTCTTCTATGTTGCTGGTGGGTATACAAAATGGTACAAACACTCTAGAAGAACTTTATTTGGCAGTTTGGCAGCGTCTTAGAAACTTAATATGTATACACACACCTATTACCCAGCGGTCACACTTATCTATTTACCCTATATAAATGAATCCTTTTTTACAATCTTATTTTTTATCTTATTTTTAAATTTATTTATTTTGAGGGAGAAAGAGAGTGAGAGAGAGCAAGAGTGTGTGTGTGCACATAAGCAGGGGAGGGGCAGAGAGAGAGGGGAGAGAGAGAATCCTAAGCAGGCTCTGCACTGTCAGCACAGAGTCCCACGGTGGGGTGGCGCTCAAACTCACAAACTGTGAAATCATAACCTGAGCCGAAATCAAGAGTCTGACTGAGCCACCCGGCACCCCCATAAAGATTTTATTTTTAAGTAATCTCTACACCCAACATGGGGCTCAAACTCACCACTCCAAGATCAAGAGTCACATGCTCTTCGAACTGAGCCAGCCAGGCACCCCTGTATAAATGAATCTTATGTTCACACAAAAACCAAATATAGGGGCACCTGGGTGGCTCAGTCAGTTGAGTGTCTGACTTCGGCTCAGGCCATGATTTCATGGGTAGTGGGCTGAGACCCACATCAAGCTCTGTGCTGACAGCACAGAGCCTGGAGCCTGCTTCAGATTCTTTGTCTCCCTCTCTGTCTATCCCCACTTGCACTTTGTCTCTTTCTCTCTCTCAGAAATAAATAAACATGAAAAAAGTTTTAAAAAATACAAATGTTTGGGGCGCCTGGGTGGCTCAGTCAGTTAAGTGTCCGACTTCAGCTCGGGTCACAATCTCCCGGTCCATGAGTTCGAGCCCCGCATTGGGCTCTGAGCTGATGGCTCAGAGCCTGGAGCCTGCTTCCCATTCTGTGTCTCCCTCTCTCTCTGCCCCTCCCCTGTTCATGCTGTGTCTCTCTCTGTCTCAAAAATAAATAAAAACATTAAAAAAAATTTTTTTTAAATAAAAAAATTAAAAATAAATAAAAAAAAATAAATAAAAATAAAAAATACAAATGTTTGTATATCAAGTAGCTCTATTCATAATTGCCAAAATCTAGAAAGAACTAAAATGTTCTTCAATTGGAGAATGGATAAACAAACTGTAGTACACCTATATAATGGAATACCATACAAGCAAGAACTATTGACATAGGCAACAACATGAAAAAATTTCAAATGCTGAGTAAAAGAAGCCAGGTTCCAACGGTTACATACTGTATGATTCCATCTACATGACCTTCTGGAAAAGACAAAACTATAGAGACAAAGAATGGATTAGTGATTGTTAGGAGTTAGGAATGCGGGTGCAGGGTTTACCATAAAATAAAATGGGATCCATGAGGCACAATTTAGAGTGATGGCACTATTTTATATCCTGATTGTGGTGGTGACTACACAAGTCTACACATGTTAAAACTTATAGAACTGCACACCAAAAAGCCAATTTGACTATATGTTAGTTATCAAGAACATACAAATTAAAACCATTATGAAATACCACCTTACACCCACAAGAATGGCTAAAATTAAATATACGGTACAGACAAAACCAAATGTTGACAAGGGTATGGAGCAACTAGGACTCTCATACATTGCGTGGAAATCACTGTAGCAAATTTCTCATGAAGTTAAATGTAACCTATTCTATGACCCAGCAATTTCACCTCTAGGTATTTACAAGAGAAATGAAAACATGAATGTTCATAGAATCTTTATTGATAATCACCTGAAACATAAAATATTGTGCAAAAGGAGCCAGGTACAGAAGAGTATTTATTATTCCATTTATATGAAGTTCAAGAGCAGTCAAAACTAATCTATGGTAATATCAGAACAATGGTTGGCTCTGGAACAGAACTAAAGAAAAGAAGAACTGACTAAAAAGGGGTGTGAAGGGACTTCCTGAGGTCCTGGAAATGTGGTGGTTACACAGGTACATACACTGTCAAAATTCATAGAACTGTTCACATTTAACATCTGTGATTTAACTAGATGTAAAATTTACCTCAATAAAAATTTTATCATGTATATGATGTGTATCATATATATGTATATCAGTGAGAAAGCTGCTATTTAGCTTAAATAAGAAACCTGAATTGTGAGATGGTCTTTACACTCATGTTTTGTTGAACATTCAATCAATTTTTAATTTTTGTTTTGATGGTCAGAAGTGTTGAAAATCCCCACTTATAGATTCATAAAGATCTATTGTTACAAATGGAATTAAAGTTTCTAGAGTATTTTTTAAAATCAAGGCAAGGATAATCCTATCTCAAAGAATACCAGAATTCTTCAAGTATGTTTGAGTTAAACTTCAATTGTAATTTTTTGTTCTAAAAATCAATGGATTAATCTTCAGTTAGGTCAACATCTTAACATCTTTGATTCAGTTTATATAAGAAAGAAATGGATTACATATCTATAGTTCAATTTAGGAGCCATCAAGATAGAAATAACTTTTGAAGGACTTCTGAAGTGTTCCAGAACTTTGCAGATTTCTCCTTTCAAAGAAATTGACAGAATTTTGTATTACAACTCCATCTTAGACAAGCATATCCTCCAGTTTCTTCTTTATTGATCGCTTAACCAGGAATGTTCTAAATTTTTTAGGAAGCGTCTATAATGTTGACTTCATAACATTGAATTGAAAGGTTTAACTGATTCAACATGGTTAAAAGTATGTGCCAGGTAAGCCAATACACAGATAGAACTCTTTTTCTCATGACCCAAGGGTGGATTTCTTTCTTTCTTTCTTTCTTTTTAAAATTTCAGTTAAAGTAAAACTTCTGCCCTTAGTTTGAAAAAGCGCTTGAAGGCATATCTTCACGAAGGCCAGTGAATTTCTGTGTGGTAGAGAACGAATTCATATTTTGCTTTCATATCTTTACAACAAATTTTAAAATGCATTTGACTCAAAGATCTGCCTCTGGTGAAGTTGATGACATTTCTGGCTATTGACAAAACTTCTTTTTCAGGGTTGTTAGAAAAATCTTGTTGTCAGTGTATGTCTGTAAAAAGACAATGAGTGATGTGAAAAGTTTCCTTTCTCGTGAGAGTAGCGAAACTAGGTGCATTACCGAGCATCTCAGGGCCTCCATCAATGCAGAATCTGAAGGTTTTCTTTCCAAAGTTTTATTTGGCAAAAAATATTTTTACTATTCTCAAAATATCCATAGCCTTTTTAATTTCTCAAAGCATTCACAAAATAAGAATTCTTCCTTGATGGCACCAACATGTGTACAGGAAACACAAAAAGGAAGTTGGCTACATTGAGAGATATCTGTGGAGAGACATATCTTATTTAGATGCCTTTCAGGCTGGACAGATGTGAGAGGCTCTTTCAATTTTGCTGACATTATACTTCAATTCACATTAATTTTTATACATATACACATCCCACTCTGGCCTTTGTGTTCCATCACATTCAATGATGCACATAAAATAATATAATACATGGTCTTCATCATCTGTCCTTTTCTTTGACATTTCATTTTAAATTGGGTTTGTGAAAAAATATACAAAATAAAGCTAAAATAAAACATTTGATCCAATTTACTTAGTTTTTTTATTTTGAAATAATTTAAAACTTATAGAAAATTTCAAGAATAATACAAAGAATTCCCATATACCCTGGACTATATTCCCCAATTGTTAACATTTTACCACATTTACTTTATCATTTTCTCTCTATATATATATACCTATACCTCTCTCTCTCTCTCTCTCTCTCTCTCTCTCTATATATATATATATATATATATATATATATACACACACACACATATATAGAATATATATAAATATAATTTTCTATTTTATCATTTCATACAAACATAACACATTCATCTCTATGTAAATATGTATTGTTTTCATGAACCATTTGAAAGTAAATTGCAGACATGATAACTCTTTATTCCTAAATACTAATGTATTTGTTTCATAAGAACAAGGATATTCCTTTACTTAGCCATAGTATAAGGATCAAAATCAGGAAGTTAACATTGATATGCTAATGTAATCTACAGACCTTATTTATATTTTACCAACTGTCCCACAATACCCTTTATAGTAAATAATAATTTTTTTGATGAATAGAATTTTTTAAATGTGCTAGTCTCTCTCTCTCACACACACACACACACACACACACAGGAATAAGGAAATCCTGCCATTTGGAATGACATGGATGAACCTGGAGGGCATTATGCTAAATTAAATAAGCAAGGCAGAGAAAGGCAAATACTGTATGGTTATCACTTATATGTGGAATCTGAAAAAAAAAAAAAAAAAAAGCTAATAAAACCAGAGAGTAGAAAAGTGATTGCCAAGGGCAGGGAGATACGGGAGCTAGGGAGACGTGGTAAAAGGGTAGAAACTGGCAGTTATAAGATGAATAAAATCTGATGATCTAATGTATAACATGGTGACTATACTGGCTAATACTGTATTGCATAATTACAATTTGCTAAAAGAGTAGAGCTTAAATGTTCTCACAAAATAAAAGGTAAATAAATGAGGTGATGGATGTGTTAATTAACTTGATGGGGGAATCCATTCACAATGTACACATATTTCAAATCATCACATTGTACACTTAAATATCTTATAATGTTATTTGTTAATTATACCTCAATAAAGCTGGGAAAAAAATTTCTGGTCCAATCCAGGATCATTTGTCAAATTATGTAATGTCACTTTAGTCCTCTTTAATCTGGAACAGTTCCTAAGTCTTTGTCATTCATAGCCTTGAGGTTTCTTTTTTTTCTGGGTCCTGAATCAGCTTTATTTTTCTCTGCGTAGGGAACCCTGCACAGGCAATTCAAATTAAGACAAAATAAACGTATGAATATTTATGTAAAACTGTCCTTTCTAATGAACAACAATACACAATGTACAACTTCATGTTCACTGGGTGGGTTTACAAAAATGTACCATTCCCAACTGATAACCTTGACATTCTTAAAAAGGCATTTTGTGGAATGCTCCTCAATTGGAATTTGTCTGTTTCATGATTGAATTGAGGTTATGTACTTTTTTCATTTTAATTGTTTTTAATGTTTATTTATTTTTGAGAGAGAGACAGAGTATGAGTGGGGGAGGGGCAGAGAGAGGGAGACACAGAATCTGAAGCAGGCTCGAGGCTCTGAGATGTCAGCACAGAGCCCAACGCGGGGCTCGAACACACAAACTGCAAGATCATGACCTGAGCTGCAGTCGCCCAACCAACTGAGCCACCCAGGCGCCCCTGGGATTATGTACTTTTGAAAAGGATACCATAGAAATGATACTGTGCTAACACCAGCCCCCCCCCAAAAAAAAACCCCAAATAATCTAGTGAATGGGCAAAAGACACGAACAGACACTTTTCCAAAGAACACATCCAGGTGGCTAACAGACATACGAAAAAATGCTCAACACCACTCATCATTAGGGAAATACAAATCAAAACCACAATGAGGTACCACCTCACACTGGCTAAATGTGCTAAAATGGCTAAAATGTTAACAACAGATGTTGGTGGAGAAAGAGGAACCCTTTTGCATTGCTGGTGGGAATGCAAACTGGTGCAGACACTCTGGAAAACAGTTTTGAGGTTCCTCAAAAAATTAAAAATAGAACTACCCTATGACCCAGAAATTGCACTATTAGGTAATTATTCAAAGGATATAGGTGTGCTGTTTCGAAGGGGCACATGTACCCCGATGTTTACTTATAGCAGCACTATCGACAATAAAGTATGGAAAAAGCCTAAATGTCCATTGACAGACGAATAGAGAAAGAAGATGTGGTAGCCTCATGCCAGTCAGAGTGGCTAAAATGAACAAATCAGGAGATGCTGGCGAGGATGTGGAGAAACGGGAACCCTCTAGCACTGTTGGTGGGAATGCAAACTGGTGCAGCTGCTCTGGAAAACAGTGTGGAGGTTCCTCCAAAAATTAAAAATAGACCTACCCTATGACCCAGCAATAGCACTGCTAGGAATTTACCCAAGGGATACAGGAGTGCTGATGCACAGGGGCACATGTACCCCAATGTTTATAGCAGCACTTTCAACAATAGCCAAATTATGGAAAGAGCCTAAATGTCCATCAACCGATGAATGGATAAAGAAATTGTGGTTTATATACACAATGGAATACCACGTGGCAATGAGAAAGAATGAAATATGGCCTTTTGTAGCAACGTGGATAGAACTGGAGAGTGTTATGCTAAGTGAAATAAGTCATACCGAGAAAGACAGATACTGTATGTTTTCACTCTTATGTGGATCCTGAGAAACTTAGCAGAAGACCATGGGGGAGGGGAAGGGAAAAAAAAAAGGTTAGAGAGGGAGGGAGCCAAAACATAAGAGACTCTTAAAAACTGAGAACAAACTGAGGGTTGATGGGGGGTGGGAGGGAGTGGAGGGTGGGTGATGGGTATTGAGGAGGACACCTGTTGGGATGAGCACTGGGTGTTGTATGGAAACCAACTTGACAATAAATTTCATATTAAAAAAATAAATAAAATAAAATAAATAAAAATGAAAAAAAGATGTGAGATATATATACACATACACACAATGTAGTATTACTAGGCAATCAAAAAGAATGAAATCTTGCCATTTGCAACAACATGGATGGAACTAGAGTGTATTATGCTAAGCGAAATTAGTCAGAGAAAGACGAATATCATATGACTTCACTCATGTGGAATTTAAGATACAAAAGAGATGAACATAAGGGAAGGGAAGCAAAAATAACATAAAAACAGGGAGTGGGGCAAAACATAAGAGACTCAAATGTAGAAAACAAACTGAGGGTTGCTGGAGAGGTTGTGGGTGGAGGGATGGGCTACGTGGGCAAGGGGCATTAAGGAGGACACTTGTTGGCATGAGCACTGGGTGTTACATGTAGGGGATAAATCACTGGATTCTATTCCTGAAATCATTACTTCACTATATACTAACTTGGATATAAATTAAAAAATAATTAATTTTAAAAAAAGAAAAAGAAAGCTGAAGTAATGGGAAAAAAAAAATGATACTGTGCTCCTCTTATTGGGGGGTGACATGATATCAGTTTGTACCATTACTGGCGATGGTAACTTTTATCACCTGTTTAAGGGGATGTCTGTCAAGTTTCTCCACAGTAAAGTTACTATTTTTCCCTTTGCAATTAACAAGTATTTGGAGGTGCTCTATTCCTCCTCAAAATTTTATTAACTAGTTTTTAGCATCTGATGATGACTCTTGGCTAATCAATTTTGACTGTGAGATCTACAAATGGTGACTTTCTAACTATGTCATCCTTCTGACTTTAATGGCTGGCATTCTATTGTAAGAGGTTTTCCTTCTCTGTAATATATGTATGTATGTACATATGCATGTATGAATGTATTTGGTTATAATAGCATTGACTTATTATACATTACTGTTATTTATTTTACGGCTCCAAGTGACATTTTTGAAACTCAATTTTTGTATGATTTTTAAGCAAATTGTTTTTCATGAACCTAGAAAGAAATAATTTGTTAAGTCAAATGACATTCAAAAGATATGTGTAAGCTATAAAACAAGGCAAATTTTATACTTTATCTAGTTTTATCACCTTTACTGACTTTTTTTTTAAATTTATTTTTTAACATTTTTTATTTATTTTTGAGACAGAGAGAGACAGAGCATGAACAGGGGAAGGTCAGCAAGAGGGAGACACAGAATCTGAAACAGGCTCCAGGCTCTGAGCTGTCAGCACAGAGCCCGACGCAGGGCTCGAACTCACGGACCGCGAGATCATGACCTGAGCTGAAGTCGGCCGCCCAACTGACTGAGCCACCCAGGCGCCCCTCACCTTTACTGACTTTTAATCCTTACAATGGATTATAGCAGCAGTAGCTCAAGAATTATATTTTTCCAAGAATCTGGTTTGTTGAACATGATGTTGAATGGCTTTCTGTGCCTTCCTAGAAATAATGGTTCTTGTTTTTTATATCATTTTTTTTGCAAAGTTTTTATCATACACACACACACACATCTGTTGTGGTAATACAGTGTTATAATAATTGTTTTTTATAATCTGTTTTTTAAGATAGTTAAGGAAAAAAAATGAGGAGGGGTGCCTGGGTGACTCAGTCAGTTAAGCATCTGACTCTCAATGTCATGATCTCATGGTTTGTGGGATTGAGCCCTGCATCAGGCTCTGTGCTGACAGCTCAGAGCCTGCTTGGGATTCTCTCTCTCTCAAAATAAATAAATATTTTCAAAAAAAAAAAAAAAAAAAGAGGGATGGGGCCTGGGTGGCTCAGTTGGTTAAGTGTCTGACTTCGGCTCTCAGGTCAGGATCTTGCATTTCATGAGTTCAAGCCCCAAATGGGCTCTGCATTGGTGGTGTGGAGCCTGCTTGGGGTTCTCGCTCACTTCCTCTCTCTCTGCCCCTCCCTCACTTGTGTTCTCTCTCTCTCAAAAATAAATAAGTAAAACTTCTAAAAAAATAAAGATTAAAAAAGAAAAGAAATGAGGAAAACTAAGAAATGAGGAAAATTATATTTCTAAAGTCTTTCATATCAATCCACGTATTTACCATTTGTGATGCTCCTAATTTCTTCCTGTGGATTTGAGTCATTTTTTGGTGTCATTTCCTTTCAGTCTCAATGAATTCCTTTAGTATATCTTAAAGGCAGCTCTGCCAGTAACCAATTTTCTGTCTTTATCTAGGAATGTCTTTATGTTACTTTCCTTTTGAAAGGGTAGTTTTGCTAGATAGAGAAATTTTCATTCAGCCCACTGAATATGTCATTCCACAGTCTTTTGGCCCCCATCATTTCAGATGAGAAGTCAGCCAACAGTATTTATGCTCCCTGTATGTGATGAGTCATTTTTCTCTTGCTGCTTTCAGATTTTTCTCTTTGTCTTTCAGCAGTTAGACTCTGATGTGTCTAAGTATGAATCTCTTTGTGTTAATCTGACTTGAGGTTTGCTACATTCTTGCATGTATAGATTCATGTTTTCATCACATATGTAAAGCTTTTGACGATTATTTCATTTAAAAAGTCTTCCCTTTTCTCTCCTCTCCATTTCTTCTTTGGATACAACCATTAGACATACATTGGCATTCTTGATGTTGCCCCACAGGTCTCTGAGCACTGTTTATTCTTCTTCAGTTTTTTTTCAATCTTCAGATTGGGTAATCTCTATTTTATTCAAGCTCATGGGTTCTTTCTTCTGCTATCTAGCATCTGCTGCTAAATCCCTCCACTGACAGCACGGAGCCTGACAGTGCAGAGCCTGCTTGGGATTCTCTCTTTCTCTCTCTTTGCGCCTGCCCCACTTATTCCCTGTCTCTCTCTCCCTCTTTTTTTCTAAGTGAATAAAATAAACATTTTCAAAAATAACTGGAATCAGGGGCGCCTGGTGGCTCAGTCGGTTGAGAGTCCGACTTCAGCTCAGGTCATGATCTCACAGCTCGTGAGCTTGAGCCCCACGTCAGGCTCTGTGCTGACAGCTTGGAGACTGGAGCCTGCTTCGGATTCTGTGCCTCCCTCTCTCTCTGCCCCAACCCACTCACATTCTGTCTCTGTCTCTCTCAAAAATAAATGAACATTTAAAAAAATTTAAAAAATAAGTGGAATCATACAATATTTACCCTTTCGTGACTGGCTTGTTTAGCAGAATGTCTTCAAGGTTCATCCATGTTTATAGCCTGTGTCAGAATCTTCTTTCTTTATAAGGTTGCATAATACTCCATTGTATGTGTATACCACATTTTGTTTATCCATTAATCCATCAATGAGCATTCAGATTGCTTCTACCTTTGGGGTATTATGAATAGATTTCTTTGAAAATGTGTGTACTTGTATCTGTTCATGGCCTTGCTTTCAATTCTTTTGGATATAAACCCAGAAATGAAATTACTGAATCATATAGTAATTCAATGTTTAATATTTTCAGGAACTGCCACACTGTTTTCCACAGCAGCTGCACCATCTGACATAAATCCCCATCAGCAGTGCACAATGTTTCCAATTTCTCCACATCCTCACTAACTACTAGTTATTTTCTGGAGGATTTTTTGTGTTTTTTTCTTCTTCTATACTAGCTATCTTAATAGGTATGAAGTTATATCCCAATCTCATAGTGCTTTTTATTTGCATTTCCTTAATGATTAGTGATGGTGAGCATCTTTTCACGTATTTCTTAGCCATTTGTATATTTTTTCTGGAGATATATCTATTCAAGTCCTTTGCTCATTTTTTAATTAGGTTGTTTGGGTTTTTGTTGTTGAATTTGTAGGAGTCCTTTATATATTCTGGATATTAATTATCAGATATATGATTTGCAAATATTTTCTGCCATTCCATAAGATGCCTTTTCATTCTGTTGGTAGTGTCCTTTTTTTAAAAAAAATTTTTTTAACGTTTATTTATTTTTGAGAGAGAGAGACACAGCACGAGCAGGCGAGGGGCAGAGGGGGGGGGGGAGACAGAGGACCCAAAGCAGGCTCTGCACTAACAGCAGAGAGCCCGATGCAGGGCTCCAACCCATGAACTGTGAGATCACAAACCGAGCCAAAATTGGACGCTTAACCAACTGAGCCACCCAGGTGCCCCAGTAGTGTCCTTTGATGCACTAAGGTTTTTAATTTTGAGTAAGTATCTATTTTCTCTTTTGTTGCCTGTGTTTCAGTGTCATATTCAAGAAATCATTGCTAAATCCAGTGTAATGAAGATTCTCCTTTATATTTTCTCTAAAGAATTTAATAGTTTTCACTCTTACATTTAGGTCTTGAATCCACTTTGAGTTATTTTTTGTAGATGATGTAAGGTAAGAGTTCAACTTTATTCTTTAGCACATGGATATCCAGTTTTTCCAACACAACTTGTTGAAAAGACAGTCCTTTCCCCATTGAATAATCTTTGAATCCTTGTCAAAAATCATTTGATCATATATGCAAGGGTTTATTTCTGGGCTCTCTGTTCCATTGATTTATATGTCTGTCTTTATGCCAGCACCAAACTGGTTTTTTGTTTGTTTTTGTGTTGATTATTTTTAGATTTTTTAAAGTTTTAATTTAAATTCCAGTTAGTTATTAGTTTCACATGTACAATATAGTGATTCAACACTTAAATAAGCACCACATTTTTTTGATTACTCTAGCTTTGTACTAAGTTTTGAAACCAGGAAGTATCAGACCTTCAGTTTGTTTTTCTTTTTCAACAATGTTTTAGCTATGGGGTCCCTTGAGATTTCACATGAGTTTTAAGATGGATTTCCTATTTCCACAAAAAAAATGTTTTTGGGATTTGGATAGGGATTGTATTGAACATACAAATTGCTTTCAGTAGTTACTGTATTCACCTCCAGAATATCCTTTCATTCTTTTTTTTTTTTTTAAACAATTTCTATCTATTAAGAAACTCCAATGGGGCTCCTGGGTGGCTCAGTGGTTGAGTGTCCAACTTCAGCTCAGGTCATGATTTTGCGGTTCATGAGTTTGAGCCTCACATTGGGCTCTCTTCTGTCAGCGCAGAGCCTGCTTCGGATCTTCTGTCTCCCTCCCTCTCTCTCAAAAATAAACATTTGGGAAAAAAAGAATCTCTAAGGGTGTCTGGGTGGCTCAGTCAGTTGAGCATCCAACTCTTGATTTCGGCCCAAGTCACGATCTCATAGTTGTGAGATTGAGCCCCATGTTGAGCTTTGCATTGAGTGTGGAGCCTGCTTGGGATTCTCTCTCCCCCTCTCTCTGCCCCTCTCCCTCATGTGCTACACACACACACACTCTCTCTCTCTCAGAATAAATAAACATTAAAAGCAGAATCTCTATTTGTTGATTCATTAGTGTAATGCTTTAATTCTTTAAACATAATTTCCTTAGTTCTTTGAACATAATTATAATAACCTCTTTGAAGTCTTTGCTAAATTCTATATCTGTGGTCAGTCACAGAGAGTCAATTTATATTGACTGTTTTTTTTTCTCTTGAGTATGGGTCACACATTCCCATTTCTTTGTGTCTTATAATTTGTTGTTTTTATTGTTGAAAATGGGCATTATATATTTTTTTAATGTTTATTTATTTTTGAGAGAGAGACAGTGCGAGCAGAGGAAAGGCAGACAGAGAGGGAGACACGGAATTCGAAGCAGGCTTCAGGCTCCAAGCTGTCAGCACACAGCCTGATGAGGGGCTCAAACTCACGGACTGCTAGATCATGACTTGAGCTGAAGTCAGATGCTTAACCAACTTAGCCACCCAGGGCACCCCCAAAACTTGGCATTTTAGATAATACCCTGTATCAAGTCTGGATTCTAATTCCCCCACCACAGGTTACTGTTATTGATATTTTTATTTGTTTGTTTTTTGTTTCCTTGCTTAATAATTTGTCTGGGCAAAACCCATTAAATCTGTCTCTCCTCCAGTATATAGCACTGACGTTTCTGTTCTGTTCTGTTGTTTTTTATTCTTATTTTTATTTCTGGCTTCCTAAGCATTGCCCCATGTCTGTGTAGTTTAGTAGTTAGCCACTGATCAGAAAAAGGTTATGCTTAAACACTTCAAGCAAGTGAGTCTTCTGTCCTCTACTGATAGATCTGTATACAGGTAGGGGAGTGAATTCAAAGTTGAAGTCATTTTCAAGTTTTATCCAGCTTTTACTTTCTGTTGGGCCCTTTTGTGTCTCCTCTGCACATACACATAACCTCAGGGCTGGTCCACAGTTTGTTGTTAACTTGGGCCCTCTCTGATCTTCTCTGCATGCATGCAGCCTCAGTCTAGAACATGCTTGCCCCAACCCAAGACTACAGCCTCAAGCTAGCAGAGCCAATGGCCCTCCTCACTTGCCTGCCTCTGAGATTGTCACTTTCACCAACAACACTGCTAGGTGTGGTAACTGTCCACTGCTCCAAACTGAGTAAGGCCCCAATGACCACAGCAGAGATGTTTCTGGTCCTGATTGCCCCCAAATTTTGAACTTCTGTGTCAAATAAACAGAGGAGAGTGATGGAACAGCCTCAGGCTAGAACTCCACAGATTCCCACTATTCTTGCTGAAGTTCAGCAATTTTTCAAGCATAAATGCTTCTCAGATTGTTGTATGATTTTGTTTGGTTTCTGGGGAACCAAAATGGTTGTTTCTCTCCATTTTTCTTGTTGTCAACTATTGCTTTTGTCACTAGTTTTGTTTTTCTTTTTTTTTTTTTTTAATTTTAACGTTTATTTATTATTGAGAGACAGAACATAAGCATGGGAGGGGCACAGAAGAGGAGGAGACACAGAATCTGAAGCAGGCTCCAGGCTCTGAACTGCTAGCACAGACAGAGCCCGACGTGGGGCTCGAACCCACAAACTGCGAGATCATGACCTGAGCCGAAGCCGGATGCTTAACCGACTGAGCCACCCAGGCACCCCTAGTTTTGTTTTTCTTTTTGTTGTTTTGGAGGAAATGATATGCTGATCTTTTCACTTGGCGAAGTCCTGCCTCTAGTTTTATTAGTTTAAATGCTCAGTATTTTAGGGAGAAACAAGATACAAATACCACCTGTACAATATACTGTGTGTTTATGCCTTTACTCCGAAACATAGGCAATATACAAAAGGGAGTTTAAGGAGTAAAGTAAAAGAAAGAGCCTTTGCTACTCACAGAACTTATAACTGTATATACACCTATATCATGTGTTAGCAATAGTAAATTATCTCAAATAATATCCTGAGACAGTTACCTAAACTATTAGACATGCTTTAAACTGCCTAGTCCATACTTCTAGACTGCATTCTTGTTCACATTACAGAGGGTCAAGGTGCCTTTTGGAGAGTTAAGAATTTGAGCTGTCTGGTTTGCAGAAGTTGAACCAATAACAGAAACAACTGACTTCCTTTGTTTGTTTGGTCAACAAAACAATTTTTGATAGAAACTCCTAAAAAGCAACATAGATATCTGGGTTATCAATGGGAGGAAACATGTTAATCAACTAGGTGCAGAGTTGCCCCATGGCTGCTATACCCCACTATACCCCACTATACCCCAAAGCTGCCCCATGGCAGCTATACCCCACTAATGTAAGTAGATGGCAGACTGTAATCATGTATTATCCAGTGGTATATCTAAAAATACTATACTTCTAAAGTAAAGATGAGTAGAAATATTATGAAATGTCTACATCAACTTTGATGTGATATGAAAATAGCTATGGTTTCAAGAAACAGACTCAACTACAGAGAGCAAATGATGGTTACCAGAGGGAAGGAAGGTAAGGGGATGGGTTAAATAAGTGACGGGGATTAAGGAGTGCACATGTTGCGATGAGCACTGGGTGATGTATGGAATTGTTGAATCACTATATCATATACTTGAAACTAATATTACACTGGGTTAGCTAACTGGAATTAAAATAAAAACTTAAAAAAAATAAACTAAAAACAAAAGAAAATAGCTATGGTTTCTATTGGTGATAAAGTCTTAGATAATTACTATTACTGGGGTTTGGTGCTTACTATATTAGTTTACCTACTGCTGTATAACAAATTTCCCCCAAATTTAGTAGCTTAAAACAACACTGATTATTTTAAACTATTTCTAGGGGTCAGGAATCTGAATTTAACCTGATAAACATTAAACACTATAATCTTAGAAATGTTATAAAGAAAAAGGAGGAATCTCAGAGCAGCTTAGCTCAGGGTTTGAGTCTCTCATGAAGTTGAAGTCTAGCAGTTGGCCAGGACTACAACCATCTAAAGGCTTGGGGCGCCTGGTTGGCTCAGTCCGTCAAGCCTCCAACTTCGGCTCAGGTCATGATCTCACAGTTTGTGAGTTCGAGCCCCACATCGGGCTCTGTGCTGACAGCTCAGAGCCTGAAGCCTGCTTCAGATTCTGTCTCCCTCTCTCTCTGCCCCTCCCCTGTTTATACGCGGTCTCTCTCGCTCATTCTTAAAAATAAATAAACACACAAAAAAAATTTTTTTAAAGGCTTGACTCGGCTGGAAGATCCACCTCCAAGCTCACTCATGTAGCTGTTGGCACAAACGTCACTTCCTCAATGAACCCTATTTCATTCTGGGTGGCAATTTGTCCAGCTGAAAAAAAAAAATTATAATGCTAGCCTCCCTTGCATCTAGGTATGACTATATACATTTTAGCCAATGATGTGTAAGTAGACGTTGTTGGGTAGAATTTCTAGGAAGTCTTAAAACTTCCCAGATGGTTGCTGTCTTGGACTATCAGTCAACCACTAATAAGAGTGAAGAAAAAAGAAAAGAGCCTTATTCCTTAATAACAATAGAGCCTTGGGGCACCTGGGTGGCTTAGTCGGTTAAGCATCCGACTCTTGGTTTCGGCTCAGGTCATGATCTCATGGTTTGTGAGTTTGAGCCCCACATCAGGCTCCATGCTGGGGGTGTGGAACCTGCTTGGGACTCTCTCTCTCTCCATCTCTCTCCCTCTCTCTCAAAATAAATAAATAAACTGAAAAACAAAAAAGAAAATATCTTCTTAAAAAAAATAGAGCTTTCCTTTAGCTTCTTTTATGTGGGTGGAAAATGGCTTGTTTAGGGCCCTGTATTAGCCTAACCTAACTCTGATATGTATGTGTAATCTCATTTCATCCTCACAAAAACCCTGGGAAGAAATATTTTATTATCCTCATTTTATGGGAAGTAAATCAGAAGACAGATTAGTTGACTAGCCCAAGCTCGTGTGCATAGTACAGGCTGTAGTGCTAAAATTCAAACTTAGGTGTGTCTGACTCCTTAGCTAGTGCTCATGACCTCCAGGCCGCACGGCTGTTTTGCAACATGGGCAATCTAAGTCCTCTGCAATAGCAATAATGGCAATAATAACAATACTTAACACCTGAGCTCTTGGCATGTACCAGGCATTATGCTACAGGCTGCATACTTATAATTTCATTTAATCTTCTACAACAACCCCTAGGAGATAGATACTGTTATCCCCATTTTACAGATGAGGAAACTGACACTTGGAAATTTTAAGTCATTTGCCCATGACTCAAGCAGAAACGTAGATGGCCAAGACATGATCTCACATGTACTTTAGAAAGCTACCTTGGGATAAGGAGTAGAAAATGGACTGGAGAGGGAAAGAGCAAAGACCAGAGACTCATTTAGAAAGCTATCAAAAGATTTTGATGCCTGTCCCAGATACCAACTTCTAAGATGCTCAGTATGTATGCTCTAAGGAAGCTCCTTATAAGAAGCCACCTGTAAGAGGGTAGGGCCTAGGACATGTCTGTCTCTCTGTTCCCTGAGCTTTATTTTTTTTTTTTTTAAGTAATCTCTATGCCCAACATGGGGCCCAAACTCACAACCCCAAGATCAGGAGTTGCATGCTCTAACCAACCAAGCCCTCCAGGGGCCCCTCCCTGAGCTTATTTGGGGAGCTCCTTCCATTCCCTCTTGTCTCTCACTTCCTTTAGCTTCTGGAATGTCCACTCTCCCAGTCTCACAGAGTTTGTGAGGGAAGAAAATGGATGGAAGAGAAGAGGTGATAAACCTATTTGCTTCAGGATGTTATGAACTTAAAAGAGAACCTCGGTGGGTGGGGGGAAAAGAGGGAAGGAAGGGAACCATCAATCAACAGTTCAACCTGTTGCTCACTACTCAGTAGAGACCTTTGAGGAGCCATCCAAATTCTATAACCAGAACAGGTCAGAGTGGGAAGTGCCCTCTTATCTGTTAGAAGAGGTAGGGTAACTGGCTAAAGGTCATAGAGTAAATTAAAAAAATAGACTCGAAACTCATACTCTTTTCCTCATCACATTTGCTACCCAGACAAGTAATGGACCCTGATGCTAACTCAAATCAAAAGAAAATGATTTGGAAGGATATAGGCTAGCTCAGAGAATTGAGGCAAGGCTGAACCAGGCTATGTCAGCTTTCTGACTTAGTAGTAGAAATGGATTCTGGGCACACTACTTAGAGAAGGAATATATTGACAGGATTGAAAGAATATATCAGAAGAGGCTTGGCAGCTATGCAGCCAGGAATAATACCCCAAATTTGTACTACAGAACCAGTTTGGTGAAGTCACTTCTGCCCCTAGTACCTGGGCACACATACCAAAGTTTGCATGGCAAATGCCTTTGACCATGGATAATGCTGAGCACCACTGCCACAACTGTTTCTAGAAACTGGACTCATGAGCCACCGTCTTCACAGAACCATGATTCTGCTGGTCCCAGCTTTTTTGGATCACATTTCCCATTCACAGCTTGAATGTGTCCAATTAATGGATCCTTGTCATGTGTACAGCTCTAGCTGCAAAGGATTCTGGGAAAGTTAAGTATCTGGTATTTTCAGCTTCCTTGTGAAGAGGTGGGCTTTGCTTCATAAGGAAGAGAACTAGTTAAAAATAAGAAAGTAGTTCTGGTGCTAGATAGTCAAAGAAAGGACAAATGTAGGTGGAACAGTTGCAGGAAAAGGACAGGAACCAAAGATTTTTGTAACAGCATTTTAAAATAATGCTTGGGGCACCTGGGTGGTTCAGTTGGTTAAGTGTCTGACTGACTTCAGCTCAGATCGTGATCTCACAGTCCATGAGTTCGCTCTGTGCTGACAGCTCAAAGCCTGGAACCCGCTTCTGATTCTGTGTCTCCCTCTCTCTCTGTTCCTCCCCAGCTTGTGCTCTGTCAATCTCTGTCTCTCAAAAATAAATGAATGCTAAAAAAAATTTTGTTTTAAATAAAATAATGCTCAATTTGTTCCTACTGTTGCAGCTGGAGACTGAGAAAGAATGGGAGATTAGGGGTCCATAAAGATATACTCAAAAATGAACAGTTCTTATAAATATATTATTTAATAACATTTTAAATTAATATGAGAATATACACATAAGAACAGAACATTTATATATATATATATATATTAATACACATAATTTTTTTCAATTAACATACAATGTTATACTCAGTGCTCATCATGGTAAGCATACTCTTAATCCCCTTTATCTGTATCAATCCCCCCATCCACCTCCCCTCTGGTAATGATCAGTTTGTTCTCTGTAGTTAAGGGTCCATTTTTTGGTTTGTCTCTTTTTTTTCCTTTGTTCTTTTTGTTTCTTAAATTCCACAGATGAATGAAATCACATCCTATTTGTCTTTCTCTGACTTATTTCACTTAGCATTATACTCTAGATCCACCCATGTTGTTGCAAATGACAAGATTTCATTCTTTTTTATGGCTAATATTCTATTGCTGAGTAATATTCTACACCACATATATTCATATACACCACATCTTCTTTATCTATTCATCTATCAATGGCTACTTGGGCTGCTTCCATAATTTGGCTATTGTAAATAATGCTGCAATAAACATAGGGGTACATATATCTTTTTGAATTAGCGTTTTTGTATTCTTTGGGTAAATACCCAGTAGCGAAATTATTGGATCATATGGTAATTCTATTTTTAACTTTTTGAGGACCTCCATGCTGTTTTCCACAGTGGCTGCAAACTTCCACAGTTTGCATTGCCACCAACAGTGCATGACGGTTCCCTTTTTTCTACATCCTTGCCAACACTTGTTTCTTGTTTTTAATTTTAGCCATTCTGACAGGTGTGAGGTGATATCTCACTGTGGTTTCAATTTGCATTTCCCTGATGGTGAGTGATGTTGAGCATCTTTTCACGTGTCTGTTGGCCATCGTATCTCTTCTTTGGAAAAATATCTGTTCATGTCTTCTGCCCATTTTTAAATTGGATTACTTGTGGGGGGGTTTGGTGTTGACTTGTATAAGTTCTTTATATATTTTGGATGCTAACCCTTTATTGGATTTGTTATTTGCAAATATCTTCTCCCATTCAGTAGGCTGTCTTCTAGTTTTGTTGACTGTTTCCTTGCTGTGCAGCTTATTTTGATGCAGTCCCAACAGTTTATTTTTGCTTTTGTTTCCTTTACCTCAGAAGATATATCTAGAAAAATGTTGCTATGGCTGATGTCAGAGAAATTACTGCTTGCACTCTTTTCTAGGATTTTTATGGTTTCAGGTCTCTTACATTTAGGCCCTTAATCCATTTGAATGTATTTTTGTGTATGGTGTAAGAAAGTGGTCCAGTTTTCCCAATACCATTTGTTGAAGAGACTTTTTCCCATTGCATATTCTTGCCTCCTTTGTCGAAGATTAATTGACCATATAATTCTGGGTTTATTTCTGGGCTTTCTATTCTGTCCCATTGATCTATGCATCTGTTTTTGTGCCAGTACCATACTGGCTTTGATTACTACAGCTTTGTAGTGTAACTTGAAATCTGGGGCTGTGATACCTCCAATTTTGCTCTTGTTTTTCAAGATTGCTATGGCTATTTGGGGTCTTTTGTGGTCCTATACAAATTTTAGGGTTATCTGTTCTTAAATGAATTTCTATGTCATAAATTATAAATTTCTTATTAAATTTATTGTACACATATAATGGCAATAAACGATTTTATAAATAAAAATATTACATTTAAGAAAAGCGTCCAAGATTATTTCCATAAAGGAGAGTGCTCATAGGGCAAATCCCATCATTTCATTTTGGGATGAGGACATCCATGTTTGGTTGTAGAACTGTTCCCGCCTTTAAATATTAAATCCACACATCAGTTCTCTCACTTCTAGCTCTTTCCTTCACATCCAATTCCTTGACTTTGCAGATACCTACTCCGGGCTCTAAACTCATCTACTTTCTACATGCCACCTCCCTGCTTTCTTCATTTTCCACTCCAATCAGTCTTGAATCCAAGGTCATCCCCTCTTCATCCCCATGACACCCTGTTATCAAAATCCCAACCCTGAATCCATGCAACTCCATTTTCTCCAGACAGAGGAAGCTGAGCCATGCCAGGCTAAAACCACACAAAAGTACCTACTGGTGCCACAAGACATCCAGGCACACGCCTTGTCCACACACAGCCCAGCAGTTATTTCAAATCTTCTCCATCTTCTTCCAATATCCAATCTCAACACTTCCCCTTTCCTTCACTCTAGTCAGAGAAGATCCTTTCCAACTTCATGAAATACATCAAAACCATCATTAGAAAAAGCCCTCAACTTCTCTCTACCATATTTTCAGACTTTTCTCTCCAACTGCATCCTTTTTTCTTCTTCTTCCCTTGAAATATTTCTCACTCACTTCCTAATGCAGAGCAAATGGTTGTTTTGCCCCCACCACGTCACTAAAACTGCTCTTCCAATGACCTCCTAGTTGCTAAACCCATTGGTATTTTCAGTTCTTATCTTACTTGACCAACAGCAACCTTTAGCCCTGTTAACCACTCCCAAATTCCTGAAATGTTGCCTTGCTGTACTAGTCAGTGTTCTCCAGAGTAACAGAGCCAACAATAGGATATAGGTAGGTAGGTAGATAGATAAATTGATTGACTGATTGACTGAGTATAAGGAAATAGCTCATGTGATTATGGAGGCTGACAAATCCCAAGGTCTGCTGTTGGCAAGCTGGAGACTCAAGACAGCTGACAGTGTAATTTCAGTCTGAAGGCCTGCAGGCTAGAGACCCAGGAAGGGCTGATGTTTCAGTCTGAGTCCAAAGGCAGGAAAAGAAAACCCATGTCCCAGCTCAAGGAAGTACAGCAGGAGGAAAGTCCTTCTCACTTACCAGGTCAGCGTTTTGTTCTATTCAGCTGATTTGATGAGGATTCCCACATTGGACAGGGCAATCTGCTTTACTCAGTGCACTGATTCAAATGTTAACTTCATCCAGAAGCACTCTCACAGGCACTCAGAATAGTGTTTGACTGAATGTCTGGTACCCCGTGGCCCAATCAAGTTGACACACAAAATTAACCATCACATTTGCCCTCTGAGATACGTCACCATTTACTTCTCCTACCTTTTGCCTACTACCCTTTCTTGGTCTCTGTAGGTGGCTCCCCTTGTAGGTCAGTGGTCCTCAGCGTTCTGTTTGGGGTATTTTCCCCTTCAGCCTACTCTCCCTGGGGGATTTTATTCTCTCTTATGATCCCAGTAACCATCTGTACACATTTGTATTACTAGCCAGGTCTCACCTCTGAGCTCTCAGCTCTATGTTGAGAAGCCTTGAAGTCCTCATGAGTCACATCATGTTGTCCATCCCAGAGCAATAGCTGTCTCATGTCCTGATGTGGGTGACAATTTCATAAGATCATTTGATGGGGCATTTTTGTCACAAGTGTCAACCACAATGCTTACTTGAGTACACTTAACACATGGATTTTTCCACAGCTGTGTGTGAAAGGTCTTAAATCAACAGCTCTTCTGCTCCAGCACTTATGGTTTCCCAGTTTGTAAATATTTATCTTGACAGCCAATTTAGTGGATGTTGGAATGGCTGTAGCTCTGATATCATGTAGTATGCTTCTTGCCTTCGGGTATCATGATAAATTCTCAAATCCGCCTGATAACAGTTGAATTCCTCAAAGCAGCTATCGAGGCCTACTTTAATGACTTCCAACCATTGCTCTGGAAGATAATGTCCAGAAGATTATGTGGCAGAAAAATTTAAATGTGTGTGGTCCATGGAGGGGAGTATATAATTAGCATGTGTAGGGACTTTGTAGTCACTCCATGCAATTTTCTTTTCAGCATTTTCAAATTCAACAATCCCCCAAAATAAATTCATGCTTGACTAGTATCTTCCCCCAAATATTTTCCTCTTCCTGAGTTATTTCCAAGGCAGAAACCCAGTCATCACCCTTAACTCCAGGATCTCCCTCATCCCCACAACCAATCAATCAGAAGTCTTGCTCAATACACCTGCTAAATATCTGTGACATCTTCCACTTCTCCCCACCCACACTACCAATGCCTTACTTAATTCAGGCCATCTAACCTCTTGTGTGGATTATTGGAATTGCTTAAATGGCCTCCCTGGATACCCTCTGTCTTCCCCACTCTAACCTACCCTCCACACAGCAACCAAACTGATCTTCCCAAGACAGAGGAAAATGTCACTCCCCCCAGTTATAACCTCCAATGATTGCTCACTGTTCTTAGGATAAAACTCCATAATAGGGGCTGATCACTTCAGCCGCATTTTCTCCTTTCCACTAATTTGTGTGCCCTTGAGCAAGCGAGTTAACTTCTTATTGCCTCCATTTTCTCATCTATAACATGGAATCATAACAGATTTGTTACAAGAATTAATTCCTCTAAAGTGATAGTAACAATGTTCAACACATGTTATTGAGATATTGTTAGCCTATATTATTACATCTCTTTAGGAACTCTACAATCCAGCCACACAGAATGCGTTTCACTTCCGCAAGAAGGCCATGCTCTCTCTCACCTCCCTGGCTTCCCACTCTTGTCTACCCAGAACACTTCCTTCTCCACCCAACCCCCAGTCCTCTCCTCTCCTCACCCGTAACCTGGTGATCCCTAGTTGTCCTTCAGGTCTTAGCTTAGATATCTAATGCTCTAGAAAGCATTCTATGTCCTTAGTCTGAGCTGGCTGCTCCCTTTCTGTGTTCTCTTGGTTCCCAGTACTATTTCTACTTAAACCTTAACCACCTGTTACTGTCTGTTCTCTAGGACAAGTCCTATAAAGTCAGAGACTGTGGTAATGCTAGAATCTAGCACAGTGCCTGGCACGTAGTAGGTATTCAGTAAGTACTTGTGGAACAAATGAATGCTGAGAACTATCCCAGGGGTTCAGAAGCTAACTTCTTAGAAGGGGTTAGATAACTCCAAAAGGGCAGGGGAAAATGAAAAATCTGGCCCCTCATATTTAGGCAACTGAAGGGGAGGTAATAGAGATTCTGTTTTCCATTTCCCAAATTTCAGGACCTGTTGCAGAAGGGTGAGGAGGTTCTTCAAATGGAAGTAGGAAGATAGCCGTTGCTGCTCTGTGAGGGTTGCACACTTGGAGACAAGATCTCATGACTAGAGACGTTCATTGGGAAATCAGCCCGCTCACAAGGTCAGGACTTAAGTCGTACCTGGTGGCCTGAGTCAAGGGCACTGCCATCTCCAAAGTCACACCATGCCTGGGAAGGATTCTTCCAAAAATCATTAGGATGCTACCTAGGACAACCTGTGCCCGTGCTGCAAGAAACCAAAGCTGGCTTATAATCCCAAGAGGGAGGACTAATATCCAGATTCGTGTGGCTCAGGATGAAGTGCAGTTCACACCACCCAGCAACAAGGCTCCAGCCCTGGAGAGATGCCCAGTACCCCAGCCACGGTGCCTATTCCCAATCACTGTTAAAGGACTCCTGTAGGAAGATGGTTTGAGTAAGCATGATGGGGCATACTGACTGATGGCCCTGCTGAGGACTGAGACTCTGCTGCTGTTGATTACATCCCTGTCCTCCACCAAGCATCCAACTGCATTCAATGGCTATGAGAACGCAGGTCATTAAAGAAGTGGGGATGCATCGGGTGGTGTAGCCTCTGTCTTCTCCCTGGACCTCTGGGATTAGGCCTAGGCCCCTATGGTTACGGGACTGATGGTCAGCAGCCATTTTGTTGAGAAACTGGAGATTCTTAAAGTGTCAGTGATTCCAAAGATGACTAAGTGTGGCCTAGAGTAGTGGGGAGGGCCGTTCTGCCTCTGCACGCACACCACTACCCTCCTGGAGCAATTCTAGAGAACCAGGAAGGAGACAGCACCCTTGGCCTGACCAGTGGCTTTTTCACCAGAAACTGGGAAGACCTGGAGTGAGAAGGCCTTCGGAATCAACCATGTTGGGAGGTGCCAGTGACGTTTTGGTAAATATTTTAACTGGCTATGCCAGCGGGGGCGAGGGCTCTGATTTGTGGCATTTTGCCAATTTCCATGGTATAAATAATCCCACCGTGACTGATTTCAGACTACCAAACATGACGTCGCTGAATGTAGAATTAGGAACAGACGCACACAATCAGCTCCTGAGAGCCAGGGCAGCACAGGGAGAAGCCTGCGTAAGGAGGTGAGGAACCAAGAAGAGCTACAAGGTCAGGAGAGTCCTCACAGCTAGGCATAAACTCACAAAGGCACATGTCCTGAAAATCTGCCCACTATCACCCACCAACTAGGTTAAGTTTGGTGTCAATGCTCACTTCAGAAACATTTGGCTGTGCCTACCTGGGCTGAAGTAGTGTCACCTGAAGCTCCCTCAGTGGTCACCCAGGTGACTGCCTGCATAGAACTGTGGTCGTCTTAGGTAGTTCAGAGGGGGTTCTTCAGGGCCTGCCTTCCATGCTGTGATGGCCCAAACTTGCCTAGAGATGCCCTTGAAGGCCCCTCGAAAGAGCTGGTCCCTACATCCTAAGGGGTGGTAAATAGATGGAGGACCCTCTGGTCCTCCCAGACCCCAGGTCCTCAAGGTGTGAAATTCCAGCTTCATATCTTGCAGTGGATCCAGTCCCGGCCTACAGGCTCTTTGTTTGAGGAATATGAAAACACATCCAACATACTAGCTCCACAGGCAGCATTGCTGAATCTGGCAAAACCTTTGTGGGAAGGTTTTGACCTTTTGACCCCTCCCAGAACAGACTATAGGCTCACAGCAGCTTTTTTGCTTTTTCAGTGCCATACCCCAAACACCTAGAACTGTGCCTAGTAAAAAAATGGGCATTCAGTAACTATTGCTGAATTTACTGAAAACATCCAGAATTCAAATGGCCACTCTATAACAAAAAAGTTACATCAGATTTAAGTATTCACAGAACCCAAAGGGAAGTGGGTAGAAGAAACAGTAGGTCTGGAAATTAGATCTGAGGTGGGGATCTGGGTTAGACTTTGGTAAAGCAACCACAAACAGAAAATAACGCCTGGAGATTACATTAGTGAGCTCTGGCAACCCACGATGGGTACATTGCTTGGGGATGCTGCAGACAAAAGAATTAGAGCCATGTATTTATTGAGCACCTACTACAGATTCAGCCCTTTCCTGGGATTCATATGCTCTTCTAAACATGACAAAAAATCAAAAAATAGGCTCAGTCAGTTGAGCATCTGACTCTTGATTTCGGCTCAGGTCATGATTCCAGGGTCATGGGATCAAGCCCCACATTGGGCTCCACACTGAGCATGGATTTTCTCTCTCTCTCTCTCTCTCTCTCTCTCTCTCTGTCTCTGTCTCTGTCTCTGTCTCTCTCTCTCCCCTTCTGCCCCTCACCCCCACTCGTGCTCTCTCTCTAAAAAAAAAAAAGAAAAAAATTTTAAAAACGCAATAAAATCAGTTGAACAAGACAGTTCATTACTTTTCATCATACAAGCTCAATACAACACACCAATCTTCTCCCCAGAAGCCCCTATTCTTACGGCCTCAACTCTCATTTATCAAAAAAGCTAAAAGAATTGACCAAGTGGGAAGTTCAGAACAAGCCCTTGGCCTACTGTTACCAGTGGCAGCATTCTGCTCAAATCAGGCCCTGCACCTGTTAACAAGACCGCATCTCTTAGATTAGGGACAGTGATTACATGATTCTCTTAACTTTCTTAATTCTTAGGTTAGGACCACAATGCAAATTAGATGTTCCTTCTCTTAATTTTTGTGTTGAATAGAGTTAATTGTAGGATTCTTTAGAGGCTTAGAATGTGCTGTTGCAAAGAACATACTTAGGGCATCCCTAAGTTTCTAGGTTATCTTTAGACATCAAGTGGGGAGATTTTATCCAGAGTCAGGATGTTAAAAGCTAATGGGTGGCTGGAGAGAATTGTCCATTCCAGGCACTCTTGCAGCTATGACTGCCTGGATAGTCCAGAGGAAAAAAGCGGTGAGAGAGAAGGGCTGGAGATAAGGAGAGGATTTAGGTCTTTCTGTAAAAACAGCAGCTTCCAATCAGAGAAACAGATGACGAGTATCCAGCTACCTAACCCTGCCTGGGCAGTCGGATTGCTGAGATGAAGCATGCTTAGAGGTAGAGTAAGCCCTTTCTAGGTTAACATAATCAGATGTATATGGGACACCTGCCACTCATTGCAAAGTGCTTCGCAGAGCTAGCTGGCTGCATTCATCTGTGTAATAAAGCCAGAATCTGAAACAAACCCTTTACCCAGTTTCTCAGAGCCCTGTTGTCGAGAACATGCCTTTAATTAGAGCTAGACTACACAGTAATGGGGCTCAGCTATACTGTGGTTTGGTGCTGCAGGCAGAAAAGTCACCATGTGTTTTTCTAGGCAAGCAAAATGTAGATGATGTTTAGTATCAGATATCTCTCCAGGGGAAGAACATACTGTAGCTCAGAGAAATAATGCAAAAGTTTGGGTTAGTTTTTGGTTTGTCTTTTAAAAATAGAACATTCAGATTTTTGTTTATGAGCAGTGCAATAACTGGGATAATTATTTAGGCCTCACAATAGCACATCAGGACATTCAAGGGATGAAGAAACGGAGGCTCAGAGAGATTGACTAACTTGCTCAAGGTCACATAGTTAGTTACAAATGGCAGGACTGGGATTCAAACCCAGCTAGTCTGACTTCCAAATGTTAAGTTTTCTTTTTCTTAGGTCTGTATTTAAGAGCTTACTTTCTTAACCTGTGTTAAGAACATGGTTCTTGAGAAGAACATGGTGTTCTGAAGGGAGAGGCTGTAAGTCACCCTGTGTGCAGGTGGAGGAGGGAATGGTCAGTCTGTGAGATTAGTCTTTGGCAGATGGCCTTCAGGCTCTTCCAGTCAAGATGTTCCTTCTTCAAGGATCTTTGCTCTAATGATAAGAGTGTTCACTGCAGCATTGTTGTTGTTTTTATTTTTTTTAGCATTGTTTTTTTAAGAGTAAAAAGTGGGATGCACTGATCCATAACAAGCCCAACAGCTCTTGGCAGTCCTACGGCTCATGTCGGTTACCATGGAACCTTGGAAGGTTGCCACCACCACCACTGGGGGCAAGGAGATACAAAAGTGTGAGAACCTCAAAATGAGACAACGTATTTGTAAATACCTAAACCAACCAACCAACCAACAATGCTGTGGTAAGAACCAGATAACTGTACAAACTACACAGTTCATGCTCTGTTTTCTAGCGCCCAAGACAACTTATAAGGATTTCTGTGGCAATGTGAAACATATTTTACTGGAAATGAGGTTGATTTTCTCAAGCTCCCAAATGTAAACGTAAATGGCTATTCATTCAAAGTAATAGTTGCACTGTCTTTTCCTTGAATGGTTGGGAGACCAATTTTATCTTGGATAGTCTGCCTTAGGTTTACTTTTGTGCTGTAGTGTTTTGTGGAATTGAGAGCCTAATTGATTTCATTCTTATTTCAGCGCAGACTGTAGGAACTTCAGATGGAAGTAGTTATGTTATAGATTCTTATGGAACCAGACTTAAAAGACTATCACTAATGAAACATTTAGGAAAATAGTTACAACCATAAATTTATTTACTTATTTATTTAACCATAAATTTTTAAAAAAGAAACACTGACCTTCCTTGATTTTTAAATTTTTAAAATTAAAAAAAATGTTTATTTTTGACAGAGAGAGAGTGAGCACAAGCAGGGGAGGGACAGAGAGGGAGACAGAGGATCTGAAGCGGGCTCTGCACTGAGAGTGGAGAGCCTGATGTGGGGCTTGAACTCGCTAACTGGGGGATCATGACTTGAGCTTAAGTCAGATCCTGAACCGACTGAGCCACCCAGAGGCCCCTAACCGCTTTGATTTTAAAAGAGAACTCCCAGTACGTGGATTTCCAAACTTTCCTTTTTTCCTTCCTTGCATAACATCTTATGGGTTCTATGGAATTTTTTGTTATTTTTGCTTTGTTGTTTTAAAGTATAGAGTCCGAGATTTATTTAATAGGATTTTGAGAGCTGTATGAAAAAAAAAGGAAGTAAAAGGTTTAAAGCAACCTAGACCAAAAACAGACTGGAAAAACAAACTATGGTACAAACACACAATGCAATAATGGGAAGATATAACTAAGAAACAGCAAGTTCCTCATGTTCTGATATGGAACCATCACAAAGATATATCTGAAAGAAGCAAGGTATACAGAGTGTAGAGTCTCTCTTAATTCACGTGAAAGAAGGGAAAAGACTATGTGTATGTTTGCTTGTACAGTCAGAGATGTCTCGAAAGGTACCTAAGAACTAGTAACACCCATCACCTCAGTGCCGGGAAGTGGTCACTGGGGGGCAAGGGTGACAGGATTATCACTTTAGGTCCTTCTGTGCCTTATGATTTTAAGGTATGTGACCATATTACCTATTCAAAAAATGTATATCTGCACTCTTCTAAAAGTGAATGTGTGAGCTTAAAAAACCAAATATACAAAAATTTATACATGCTCACGCCATCATATAAACAGAACACATGTACACGGGAAAGTCAGTGTTGCAAATCCACCATCCCTAGAAAGCTGGTGAGGCAACAGTTACCAATCCTTAATGAAAACACAGGGGTATAAATAAAGCATACAAAGTATGATTCTCCAGGTAGACAGTAAAAAGGGAGAGGAAAATACCTTTCCATCTGGAAGCAAATTGCTGAACGACATAATGCGCAGTTTCATAATCTTACTAGAGAGCTCCTCGTTTCAAATGACTACTCTTCAGCTTCCTGCATCTTCCCTCATTCTCCTCACTGGTAACCAAGGAGACCACAGGTTTTCCTAAGCTTCTATCTCCCAAACATCAAACTAGTTTTCTTTCTGTTTAAAAAGGAGAAGCAGTAAAAGATAAATGATTTTTAATAATAAACAAACAAACAAACAAACAAATAAATAAATAAAATAATACCACGTTCTCATAAAACCATTGCCCTTGTTTTCTGACACCGGGTAAAACAGATTTGGGGAGTGCCTGGCTGGCTCAGTTGGTGGAACATGTCATTCTTGAACTCAGGGTCATAAGTTTGAGCCCCATGTTGGGTGTGGGGTTTACTTAAAAAATATATATAATAATAATAATTAATAAATAAAATAGTTTGGAAACCACTTCTAAACCTCAGCTGAAAGAGGAAACCAACCCTGTCTCAAAACCAGGTAAACAGTGACCCACCTCTGGAATGAAAAGGAAAAACAACAGTCAGGGCCTTAACAGAGCCCGTCTGCGATGGTCATGATCTTGGGCTTGGCTTCTTATGCTGACATTCACTTGAGTCTATCATCTGATACAGTCACTTTCTTGGTTGCAATTTATGAGCTGCCAGTGTTTACTTGTGAGACTGTGTGTGAGCTGGAAGGGAAGAAGATAAATACACCAAAGCCCAGCTGCACAACTGATAGGCTTTACATTTTATTTCCAGGAAATGACATCTTGTTTTCACAAAGAGGTATGCCATCTTCTCCAAGAGAAGCTGTCTTAGCTTTTAGGGGCAGCCGTAAGGGTACACCCAACCTGTCCAAAACAAATGTCGACAGAGGTGCTTCTGAGGTACCAAAACAGTAACAACAACAATAAATTTAAAAAGCAGAACAGAAATACATAACCCATTCAACGCGCAGTGAAGCCGAGTCTATTGAGTACCCTGAAGCAGTCAGTGCGGTGAGGACCAGTGGCTCTTCAGACAATGGTGGCCGCAAAGCTGGCCGACCTGGAGGCTCAGGAGGACTTCCTAACTCAGTCTCTGTCCCACGTGGCTCCATCCCATGCTCTATCTCAGAGCGGCCCAAGACCTGTCCACAGAGAATCCTCTAGACCATCCCAAGCTCCAAGCTCCCACTGCCTGGCAGTCCTTCAAATGCCTCTGGAGCATGGTCTTCAGGACAGTCTCTTTGCTTTGAAGAGAAAGAAAAGAGAATTAAAGGAGGAGCCTGCATTTCCCTGGCCTCGTCTCCCTGCTGCCACGCTCCACCTCTTCCCCACACAGTGAACCAAGAAAACAGACCTCAGAGTACATCACTCTGTTCAGAGCCTGATCCTCATTCGTCCCAAGAGTAAGAGTTCAAGTCCCATTCCTTCCAAAGGCCCCTGAGGTCCTACAAAATCTGTGCTGCTCCACCTCCTAGTCCTCCCCCATCACACGCTCCATTCCAGCCACACCGACAGCTTCGCTGCCCCTCCACCTCCCCAAGTGCACTCCCCACGTGCCACTCTTCCCCACGTGGCAACACGGCTGCTGCCTTCAGGGCTTTACTCTAGTACTGCCTTATTGGTGATGCCTTCCTAGGCTACCTTATCAAAAATGGCAATGCTCTTCCCATCACTCCCTGATCCCTTGCTTTGTTTTTCTCCATAGCACTAATCACATCAAACTTATTAGATTTTCACTTCTCTTTCTATTTCTGGAACCTAGAGCAGCTTGGCACAAAGCTGGCCCTCAATGAACATGTGTTGGAGAATGAAGGAATTATATACACAGCACTAGGCAGGGAGAGGTGGGGTGGGAGGGACAATTTACTGCTATTTACTGTTTCTGCTTCCTCAATTCGGGGAAGCAGGGATCCTGGCCTAAGGACACAACAAAGCCACCAAGGAGACTGTCCCCTTCCCTGAGACTGAGGTCCTAAAGACTTGGTAGGAGGACTGAAAGGATTGTAAAAGTTCCTTTTCTCCACTTGTGGGCAGCCTTAGAGAGCTGAGAGAGCCAAGCAAGACTCTCTTGCGTGCAGCTAATGGCCTCACCTAGTAGCTCACAGAAAAATACAGAAGCCACAAAAAAGAAATTCTCTCAAGCAAATTTCCTTGCCCACCCTCCCACATGAAGCCCTTCTCTCTAGAAGACAGGATGTACCCTTTCACTTAAAAAAAACTTTTTTTAACGTTTTATTTATTTTTGAGAGAGAAAGAGCGCAAGCAGGGGGTGGGGGCCGAGAGACGGACACAGAATCCGAAGCAGGCTCCAGGCTTCAAGCTGTCAGCACAGAGACCAACATGGGGCTCAAACCCATGAACCGTGAGATCATGACCTGAGCCAAAGTCGGAAGCTTAACAGACCGAGCCACCCAGGCACCCTCCCACTTTTAAAGACTAATCCCCCCATCTGTGCTCTGCATTCCCTACCCTGCCTTCCAAAGAATCTGGCCCTACCCACCATCCCAGGTTCCCAGCATCTCCTTCACAGGCTCAGCAACTGAACACCACACAGAGCTCTCATTTCTTTAAAACAAAACAAAACAAAACAAAACAAAACAAAACAAAACCTTCCTCCTCCAACTACAGCCTTCTCTTCATGCTGTCCCTATGGTCTTAGTCGTAGCCAAATTTCTTAGAAGACCTGGTCTATCTTACTTTTCTGTTTTCTCTACTCCTTAATCTCACATTCATTCTCCAATTCACTGAAAACTAGCTCTGACCCCACCATTCCTCAAACTTGTACTAAATAAAGTCATCAATGTCCTACATTCCTGCTGCATCCAAAGGGCAATTTTTCATCCTTATGCCTGCTCACTTTTAGCCTCAGCACCTGGCACTTAGTAGAAACTAAGAAGGAAAGGCCGAGAAGAAAGGAAGCAAGGAAGAGATGTTTTTTGGGGGTTGGTTCTGGTTCAGGTTTCATGAGACAAAGGTAAAAGAGGTCCAAACTCTCCAGAGTAGGAAAGCAGAAAGCAGTTAAAGCAGAAGCCCTAGCCAGGAACAGGACATGACAGGTCTTATCAGATTTTTTTCTTTTTTTTAATGTTTATTATTTTTGAGAGAGAGAGTGAGGAAGGGGCAGTGTGAGAGATGGGGACAGAGGATTGGAAGCAGGCTCTGTGCTGACAGCAGACAGTCTGGTGCGGGGCTCAAACTCAAGAATCATGAGATCATAACCTGAGTCGAAGTTGGACGCTTAGCCAGCTGAGTCACCCAGGTGTCCCTGGTCTTATCAGATTTCTTAAGAACGCATGGGGCGCCTGGGTGGCGCAGTCGGTTAGGCGTCCGACTTCAGCCAGGTCACGATCTCGCGGTCCGTGAGTTCGAGCCCCGCGTCAGGCTCTGGGCTGATGGCTCGGAGCCTGGAGCCTGCTTCCGATTCTGTGTCTCCCTCTCTCTCTGCCCCTCCCCCGTTCATGCTCTGTCTCTCTCTGTCCCAAAAATAAATAAAAAAACATTGAAAAAAAAAAATTAAAAAAAAAAAAAAAAAAAAAGAACGCAGTAGTAGGCAGTTGGGCAACATATATATCCAGCTAGTGCAGAGAAGCTTCAATGGTGATATACCTGATTCTATGATATTCTATGGGAGCGGGAGGAAGAGGCATATTCAGTGACCCCAGTCACTCTCCAAGATCAGTTCACTGAAATCTAAACATGTTCTGTGTTTGGGGCTCCTGGGTAGCTCAGTCAGCTGGGGCTGACTGACTCTTGGTCTCAGCTCAGGTCTTGATCTCAGGTCATGAGTTCAAGCCTCATGTTGGGCTCTGCGCTGGGTGTGAAGCCTACTTAAAAACCAACCAACCAACCAACCAACCAACACGCTCTGTGTTCATCTAGAGTTAAGTGTAGGAACCAAGAAACGCTAAAGGAAAATCTGTTTTGGTTAATGACACTACTCTGTATTTACACAGGTGGTCTATAATAAGAAGTCCCTGAAAGTATTTCTATATAAAGCAAATCATTAAGTTACATGTTCACGGGGAGGGAAGATCCATTTTTTCAGAAAACCAAAATAACTCTATTTTATCATTAAGAAGACAAAAAAGCAGGGGCGCCTGGGTGGGTGGCGCAGTCGGTTAAGCGTCCGACTTCAGCCAGGTCACGATCTCGCGATCCGTGAGTTCGAGCCCCGCGTCAGGCTCTGTGCTGATGGCTCGGAGCCTGGAGCCTGTTTCCGATTCTGTGTCTCCCTCTCTCTCTGCCCCTCCCCTGTTCATGCTCTGTCTCTCTCTGTCCCAAAAATAAATAAAAAACGTTGAAAAAAAAAAAAAAAGAAAAAAAAAAGAAGACAAAAAAGCCCAGGAGAAACTTCTGCTGAGGAAAACAGCAATGAATGATCTAAAGTACCTCCTGCTAGACCCCTAGAGATGGCCAGAGCTGCTCAATACTTACTTCTTTTGATGCTATAGCGTGTGCTCATGTTCTTCCTCCAGACCCTTTTCCCCAGGTGGACAAGCCCTGGCCAGTAAGCATGTCAGGGGCTCACCAGAGTTCCTAACTCAGTGGGCAGGTAGTCAAGGTCTCTTTGCTCTGGTATGGTATGGTTCCCTCAAACCAGTCGTCTATACATTTGGGGTACAGTGAAGGATTTTTAATTGCATCCGGGAAGGCCACTCTCCTAAACTTTCCCAAAGTTCCTACAGTAAGGTGCTTTTGGTGAAGGGGAGAAGACACTCCATGACAGAGCACTAACGTCAGCAACAGGCTTTTGACCTCTAGAGGGAAGGACACTCAGAAGTCTAAAGGACCATATAGTCAGCAAAAAATCTGAGGTTCTAGGACTTCATGGGCTGCTATTCCACATATTCCAATTAATCCCATAGCTGACTTCTACTAAGATCACATTCCCTTCCCCAACTGGGCGGACAGTTCCTGTGCTGCCCTTGTTGTTTCCAACTATGCATTCAGAGATGCCAATAAGGGTGATGGGGGAGACACCCATCAAAGGACAAGGAGAGGAAAGACAACAGACAAAAGAAGGGAAGGAAAGGAAAAATAAGGGGCAAAAACGGGGGGCGGTGATGGAGAAATAAGAAAAAAGCTTCTAGTAATAATTCTAATTTTGTATCCCATGACAATTTTGCAAAGGGAGAATTTTTAAAAGTCAAAAATTTTAAGAGTTCAGTGTTACACACTATTTGAGTGCATGCATGTGGACACCCCACCCCATGCCAACCTTGTTGAGAGCCGTTTCCCCTAGACAAACTGTTGTAAAGCCAGCCAGGCATGCTGACTACATGCACACGAGTCTCTAGTGGCAGGACTGGGTGGATTAAAAGTACTTGCTAACAAGTATTCTCTCTGGATGAGGTCAACTTGCCAGACACTGTTACTGCCATTCCCACATACTCCTGTATAAGGCTTTTCAGCAACGGGTGATGGGCAATATCAAGGAAAGCATTCCAAATGGGCAGGCAGATACTGTCTTAAGCGGCTGCCAGTTTCTCCTGTCCTGGGTCTGGATCACCCTCCTCATAGCCTACGGGAAATTGGCAAGAGCCACAGGCCAAGTGGTATGACCTGAGTCTATCTTCCTAGAGACCCTTAACCTCTGGAGGGGCCTCTGTCTCACAGATTCAGGAAAGCTGTGGCCTATACACCTTTCTCCCCACCTCAACATACCTGAAGGCCATGGCGCACTCCCACCAGTAGCCTTGGTTCAATACAACAGCATCAAGGGAGTCAGGGAATTGTAGTCTGAAAAAGCCCCTAGACTGAAAATCACTATTTTAAAGGACCAACAAGATTTTATTTCTAGATAATTTGGTTTCTTCTTTTCTGAGCACAACCCAAAGAAACTGCAAGGGAAAGCTAAAAGTGAGAATGTTAACACTCTGTCAACCAACATTTAACGAGAACAGAACAAATGGAGGAAGGGGAGGAGCCGACAGAAGACTCTGCTCTAGCTCCTCACCAGCTCCAGAGGGAGATCCTCCATAGGGAATGTCAAAAAAAATGTCTTCCTTTCAGAAAATCTCATGTCAATATCCCAGAGAGCCACAATTACTCACGTGACAAGCACTTACTAGATGTTTGTTATCTGCCCCAGCTTCAGAGCATCCTTTCTCTAACAGAGGATCTAGTATCCTAATACTCTCCTCATGTCCTCTGTATAATCTGGCCTCACAGAGTTTACAAGGGATCAATGGCTCATCAGTCATGAGGCATCACTTCTCCCATGGGGATATGGAACTAGAAGACAACAAACAGCCAGAGAGGACTGGAGTGGGGCTGCCTTGGTGGAATCAGCATACTACGCTGCCACAAGACTGACAGGTTTCCCTCCCTGAATTTGTGATAAGAGCAACCCTTGTCCAGGAGAAAAATAGCCCTACCACAGTGTCAGAACTCTGACAATTATAGGCTTGCCAATCCTGGTTCCCAGATCCTTAGTTTGGTCCTTTTCAAAATTCCCATGCACTGGAGATTAAAGCAGTTTTCAGTTGGTAAGGAAGGTTGGTATTTGAACTAAGAATTTCCTCTAACCCCTACACTGCAGACCAGTGAAGCCACTGATGGCTCTGGCACATATTTCCCTAAATCGGGACTCAGAGCCTTCTGTCGGTCTCTGGAGAAAACCTCAAAGCTGCACTCCCTGTGGAAACTGAGCCTAGTGCCACCGAGTGCAACAGGGAGGCTGCTTCAGTTTACTGTGTAGGCTCCTAGGTTTACCAAAAAGGCAGACAGGCACCCTCTTTAGCCTTTGGAGGGAAAAGGAGGGTGTGATATAATTTAATGTGCAGAATTAACTCTGTGTGAGGGGAGCCAGAGGTGAACTTAGGACATAGGGTTCTTCTTTCCCTTTCTAGTACTACATGAAGCCATCTACTGTGCTTGCACTTGTGAGAAGAAACCCAATCACTAGTTTGGGGGAAGAAAGCACATGGGTGTCCCCACCCTGACACAGACCCAAGCCAAAGGCTGACCTTGGTTAAATCTGGGTCCCAGGTCACTGCTCCTCTCAGAAAGGGAAGAAAAAAGAAAACTGAAGGCATCTACGACGCCTCGGCAGACACTTCCTAGGTCTTGGCTGTCCTCATGCTGCTCCAGCACCATGTAGCTATTCTGTCATGTATGGGCCACCAGGGGGGCACTGCTATGAACATGTCACTGCTTCTCATGCCTGTGCTTTGTTTGTGCTGAAGCCTCTGTTTGGAAAGCTACAGCCCTGGGAACCTCTAAGACTCAGTTCAAGTGACACTACTTCCATGCGGCTGTCTACTGCACCTCTACCTGCCCAGGCCAAACTGTCTGCTCCTCTGCAGTGTCCTAGCACCCTTGTGGGGAAATTGTCACACTACCGACCTGCCTTTCTACCTCCTCCATAGACTGAGTGCTGTGAGAACCGAGACGATGCCTTATGTATCTCTTTATCTTGGTTCCTGTAAAAGTTGATGAAGTAAAAAGTGAGGAGAAGAACAGGACTCTGCCAGAATCAAGTGGCTCCTGGGAGGTAAAAGATCTATGAGAGCTCAGACTGGCCACAAAATCTATTAGCACACAGCTGTCAGAACAGTGGAAAACATCCTGGTTCCAAAGAACCACCTGAGGGCTGTCCCACTCTCCCACAGGTCACAAAGCCTTCCTTCGGCAGAACAGGCTCAAGCATACTTCCTGCTCAGCACCCGCTTTGCCTGGCTCTGCAACAGGCTTGCTGCCTCCACTCTGGCTGACCAGCCGAGGTCCAGTTTCACACCACAGCTGCTTGCACATCAGCATCAGATTCCTGGCCCTACTCAAGGTGGCTGACATCTGTTGAAGGGCTAGAAGGAAAGAGAGCAGTGGACAGAAGATCCTACTCTTAGCAGTGTAGCTGTTAGGCCTTCTGTTCCTCTGGACTTAGAGAAAGGTTTATCCAAAGACACATATGAATATGGGTTATCAATGGCCAGGTGGTGGGAAGCACGTGTAAAGGCAGTGAGCTTCTTGGTTGTCTTCTCTGCTCAGCCTTTTTGTGCAGCCAACTGACTTCATGGCACTTTGGCTCTGGTGACTTCCCAGAAGGTAGTGCTGTGCTGGATTCTTAGAGGTACTGAACATGATAACCAGATCCACCCTGCTTCTATGCACTGTCGTCCCTGGCCAATAACCAACCAGTCCTTCCTCCTATCCATTGGTTTCCTTGTGCCCGGCCTCAGGACACATCTTTTGCCACAAGGATATTTGAGTCTCAAGCGGAGAGGCTCTGTAACCCTCAACACAGCAAGCTCCAAGCATGAGGAGATCACTCGTTTGAATGAACAGATATTCACCAAGGAAGAATGGTTCATTAGGGGAACTCACCCACCCCCACTTCCCCAATCTCTTTATCCCAATTCTTTCCAACTAGGAGACTAGTTGGTAAACATATTAGGATCCCCAAAGATTAAATTTCTCTCTCTAGTTTAACATTATGTCCACTTTGTGTAATTAAGCTGTGACCTATTATAAAACCTGTATGTGTTTTCTTCAAGCATTCTCCAATTTGTGAATCTGTTTACCTCCTATTTATAACTGATAGTGTACCCAACCCAAGGTTTTTCCAACACTTGGACAGCAATTGAACTGTCTTGAACAACAGCACCATCTAGTTATCAGCACAACAAACCATCTGACCTTGTGTTTTCTACGCACATCCATATACTTAAGCCTCCCCCTTCCCCACTGCTCAAATACATGCACCCATTCTCCCTCAACTCTTAATCACATACTTATTACCTTTAACTCTCTTTATTTTTTCCCATTTCTCCCTCCTCTTCTTTGGCCTAAGAATCATTTATCTGACTCTCTTCCCCAGCCAAAAAAATCTGCTTAAGTTTGTAAGTCTTTTGTTGAGGGGACTCACCTTCTTGTTCACACTGACTCACCTTTTCGTTCCCTAATGAGGACAATTCGTCGTTCTTTCACTTCTGAGCTCAGATTATCTACCATCTTATTAATGCAATTGTCCAGAACCAGGGAGTGGGTTTGGGATTTGATGTCCTTCCGACAAATGGGACATTCTACCTTTCGCTTCATCCATTCACTGATACAGTAGGAGCAGAAACTGTGGGCACAGTTCAAGGTGACAGCCTACAATGGGAATGTGAACACACATAACAGAACCGTCATGCTTACTTTCCCAGGGCAGTTGTGATCTCAATGCTAAGACAGGAGTTCATTCCCAAGGCCAAATGGAAATTTAACAATAATCCCATCTACAGGGCTTATGGAGGGTATCAGAGTCATTCCTGGGGATGAGAAATTTTAAGGTTTAAGTTAGATGATTCATTTTCTTTCTCAAAGGTAAGTTCGTAGACACAGGCTGATTTGTCTATCTCGTTCCACCAATTCAGATGACACTGTCAACGCAGATTAGCTACCTTGCAAACAAATGTCACTGGACACAAGTAGGACTAGGAAACGAGTGAATGTACAAATACACCACTAATTCCCTCATGGAAAATAAATATATATCCTGCTGATGGTGAATCAGAACTTCAATTTTAATATACGAAAGGAAGCACATTCTAAATACTCAGTACATAGAATGGTAGGAGGCATATCTCTACTCAAAAGAAACTTAAAAAAGTAAAATATATGTAAAAAATGACTAAAAAGTCTGGGGAGAAAGGAACCAAGATAATAGAAAAAATGTAATGGGTTCACTGACAGTGACTGAACTCTTAAGTAAATAAACCTGTCAGAAGAGGGAAAGCAGAAGGAGTAATTCCAATGGTCAGATTTCTTCTAGGGTCCTTTTCACTTCTAAAAATATAAACCATCCTCTTCAATAGTCTTGTTTAGGTACATCTCCTAAGATACAAGTTTTTCTGAGGCTCAAAAGTCTTCATTCCTGCTTTTAGGATGGCAGTGGAAAATAACAGAAATTATGCAGTTTTCAAATGCCACGTTGAGCACAGAAAGCCAACTAGGAGATATTTTGTTAACTGTATGAGATAAAGCCTCACAAATAGGACTAAAAACCTGTCTGATTAAAGTAAAACCTCTTTCCAATGCTGACTTTAAGAGGTGACCGTAGAAAAAGTCAGGCAGTGTGCTGTAAACAAAGCACAGGTCAGGTTGTCTCTTAGATGTCTGTGCAGATGCCCTAGGTTGGCTAACTCATCTCCAATCCCAACCCCCCTTTCCTTGCTTTCCTCTAGCAGAATCCTGTCAAAGCAACACGGAGTTTCTCCAAACTAGGGAATCAAATGACTAGAAACTATGGAGGGAAATTATGACCTGAAGTCAAATTGGATCCAGAGCAAAAGAAACAGATCTGCTTGAGAGGGATTTCTCAGGAGGCTAATAGACTCAACCTCCCAAAAGACTACCAGAAAGAAGCAACGAGTGTGTGCATGCATTTTCCTTTTTAACGAAACCCGAAAAGCACAGTCATTTAACAAAACTTGAGTTTAAGATCAGTGTAAGATGAACTAGCCACAAATGGTAGAATTTGTGAAAAATAAGGTCTATGCAAAAATATGACAGGATAACAAATGGTAACCTAGGAGATGTTTCATTTTCATAGGGAGCCTCAGAGTCCCTGAAATATGTTCCACTTGGCTGCTGAATTCCCCAAGTGACCACACATCAGTGACATTTACCACCCTGTTAAAGGCTGCACTATACGCCCACTCTCAGAACTGCGTCCATTCAGAGTAAAGAAAGAGAAGCTTTAGTGAGCAGCTTTACCGATACTTCAAAAATCTAATGCCATGTGGCCCTATTTTCTCTGAACAGCAAAGAAATAAAGGCTTCACTGCAGCTAAAAATAGTGATTGTACCAAATAAACACTCAACACCACATGAAATAAGAAAAAGGATCAGTGAAGGTAAAGATGACTACAAAAACAAATGAGACATGGCCATCTCTAGAGGTCACTTTGAAGTCAAATAACTACAACAGGTTCCTAGAATAAAAATCTCTTCAGAATGTTTCCCTATAACAGAACTGGCGTAGCCAAGGCTCCATTGAGGGTTGAGAGATCAAGAAGACATAAGCCACTGCTGATAATTACCTCAATGAAGTATTCTGAGCAAATAATACATTGGAGCTCATTTTCCAGCACATCATTCACGTGGCTAAGAACTTCCTCCTTCTGTGCTTGCACCTTCTCCTTCTCCTCCTGCAAAGACACATAACCCCACCTGTCATGTGGATGACCCAACAAGAATGCAAAACAGGACAGGGAACAGGGTTAATTGTCTGAAATAGGATTCAAGATTCTAAATTAAAAATTCAACCTGGCACAGTGTCTTGAGAATAAAAACCCTTTCTCTAAGGGTGACCGTTCCTCAGAACGGCTTTCTAATATAGGGCATGGTCTTCCTTTCTTTCCTCTCTCCACTTTTTCTGTATTTGCTCCGTAGCTTCTGTCTCCTTTCCCAGAGCTCACCAAATGAGAAAAACTGAAGGCAGCGTACTAACCCCAGCAGCCACCCAAAACCAGAATGAGGCATTAAGTATCCTATAACTAACAGCAGTTTAGAGGTGATATAAAATCATCCCAAACAACCAAGGACTCACTAGACATGAAAGAAAACAATCCATAGGGGCAGGAAGCCTGAATTAGTTTATAAGGTCCCCTGTGTTCCTTGCAGCTGCCTCTTCTATAAAATAAGGATAATACTTATACTCCCTGGAGACGGGAGGCTGAGAGATGGCCTCCTCAAGTACCTTCAGGATCCAAACTCTATGATGCTTGCCACCTCCTACTCCTGCAGAGGTCTGCAGTCCAATTTCCCTGTGCTTTCCCCAAGAGGTCAGACCACTTATAGACATACATTTTGGGGAGAACCCTAGGTGTGCTCTCTTGAAGACATTTGTTTAAATTAGCTCTCATCCCTAAAACTGAAAGTGCCAGGAGCCCCTGAGGGGAAAGAAAAGCTATTTAGGGCATATTTGAGTGGCTAATTTTTCATCTTTTATTGTCCCTTCTAATCAAAGCAAAGACTATAACACTGCTTAGGGCAGTGAAGAGAGTATGTATGTACCCATTTTCATTAAAGTCCAGTTCCCTGAAAACCTACAAATTGCTAGGTTTAAAAAGATATGGTGGCTTTTTGGAAGTTAAGAAAGGTACTATATGATTTAAACCAAGGATAAGGATAGCAAACCAAATGAAAACTGAGTCTTCTTTCTGTATTCTGCTGCAGGTCTGTCTGTGGGGAAGGGTGGGCTGAGAGATACAGACAGTCTTGGACATCAATTTCAGGCCAGAGGTTCCAAACTGGTGGCCTGTGGACTGGATCTACCTGGCAGATTTGTTTAGTTTGGTCCTCAGGTATTAAAAAACAAAATAGAATAAAACTGAACTTGTTGCTAATATTTGAAAATTGGGATAGTTCACACAAACATTTGGATTTCTATCTTCTGTGGAAAAGTCAAAGGATCTGACAACACTGAGCTTGCATTTCTGGGCAGCAACAAGTGGCTCAGCAAAGAAGGGCTGTCTCTTCGGGGTGGGGTTGGGGAGGGGTGGCAAGTGCCCTTTCTGGTGTGTCTCTGTCCCTGCAGCTGCCTACTGTGATCTTTTTTTTTTTTTAATTAAAAAAAATTTTTTAATGTTTATTTTTGACACAGAGAGAGACAGAGAGACAGAGAGACAGAGCATGAGCAGGGAAGGGGCAGAAAGAGAGGGAGACACAGAATCCAAAGCAGGCTCCAGGCTCTGAGCTGCCAGCACAGACCCAACACAGGGCTCGAACTCACAGACCGCGAGATCATGACCTGAGCCAAAGTCAGATGCTCAACCGACTGAGCCACCCAGGCACCCCTTCCTACTGTGATCTTGTATCCAGGCCACTTCACTCACTTCTATTACCACTCTAACCCTGGGGGGCACCTGAGTTTATAACCCCTAATTTAAGCATTCCACTGATTTGATGTGAGAAATAATTACCCAAATGCATCAGGATGAACGGTGTTTTGACTACACTACCCCTTAGCTTGTGTCAGTGGACCACTCTGAAGGAGCATCTACCACAGCCAATGGACTAGACTGCAGGACGTGAGTCTCATTCCCAGCATTTCACTTCTTAATGAGGGAAGGAAAAAAATATTGTCTTAGAGGCAGACCCTTCCATAGGCCTGAATCATTTTACAGATTATTTCCCCTAAGGCAGGGAACAGCCATAATCTCTCTCTTTATTCACCACAGCAACCCTTGCATCGTTGGAAATGCTGAGTTGCATGTATTGACCAAATTCTAAACCTTTATCTTCTTTCTAGTACCTTGGTCTGTTCCAATTCTTTGTTCTTGGCTTGAATAATTGCTTCAAAGTCCTTCTTGCTGCGGTTTAGCTCTTCCATTAGAGCCCGATGCTGCAGAAACATAGCAGATATGTATTCAAAATGGGCTACACTGCATATTTCCTTTTCTCCATACATGAGCCTGCTCCTTCCATCAGTAGCTTTGGTTCAAGGGATCAAGGGATTGGCAATTTCAAGATAGCCTTTGTTCCTTCAGGACATCCCACTTACCTGCTGCTTTTTTTTTAGAGAAGTGGGGGAGGTAGGGAGGAAGGTCATCAAATCCATTAACCCCTCTGAAAATAACCCAACCTCAATGGCCATCCAAATCAACTAAGGAACTTTACACTGCCTTCCAGATTCTGTAGGTTTGGCTGGGGGCTCAGGAATGTGCATTTTTTTTTTTAAAGCCACCCAAGTGATTCTAGGAACTCAGGAACTCAAGAACAAGTAAGTAAATCTGAGGCTACCCAGCAATGGGAGTGGCTTTTAATAATCAGGGAGAAATGGGATTTCTAGATCATTTTCATTGAAATAAAAAAGACCTTTAACCTATTTATTCTACAAATCACATACTACATACTTGTGAGGCAGTACTGCCTGAACCCTGCCTGTGTCTTCTGGAAGCTGACAGTTCATTTATTGTGACTTACTGCCTACAATGCATGTCAAGAGATTCCACATCTATGAGAATTTCTGAGCACCCTCACGCTTAAGTATAGCTTACACTTTAAATCTCACCTCCAATCCTTTTTTAAAGAAGGTGGGATAAAGGGAAGTATTTCTGAAAAGATATTACTCAATTAACAAATTTTAAAATTTGTGGTCTCCCAAAAAAAGTTATATCAGATGGCCTGGGTATTCATCTTGACCACTGATTAGATGTATGTGCCTAACTTTCTCATCTATAAAATGGGAAAACAGGTGCCCCCTCCTACATCAGTGTTGATAAGAAAATAACAGATATGAAAGCATTCAGAAGTTTTAAAAATTGCCTAGTAAGTAAAAAAGAATTGTCACAGAGGGACCAACAAGGTGGACCAAGAAACAACCATTGTTTCAGTTGAGAAAGTGGTATGTCCCCCAGGCATGTTGTTAAAAACCATGACCTAAAAGTTTCCCATTTTAGGCTAATGAATGGAGACTGGCCAAGCACCTCATGCTAAATATTTTCCTGTCTCTGGGGAAAGGGTGAGGAGTCGTGGGTACAAGGTACTCAATGATCACTTGGCGATTTCCAAGCAGCAGAACCTTACTCTTTTCCAGCCAATTTCAAAACGGTATTTCAATACAATTTAATAAAGCTCTAAATGAGAAATATACCTACCTTCCCACCCTAGAAAATAAACAAGCTTAGAAAATAAAATTCAAAAAGACTGAATAAATTTTCATCTAATTCCTTTCAAGACTATTTGTGCACCCCTCAAGGAAATCAAGGCAGACATCCCCACAAAGATTACAATAATACAGGGCTGTTGGCACTCTATGAAGGTTGTGAAGTAGATATGCAATAAAAGACCATAAGGATAAATTCACCTAAACAAATTCTAATGCAACTGATCAAGGAGATTTGAACCATCTCACTAACCTCCTGACAAAACTTGCATTAAACTACTAATCATAAACACATAAAGTTTAGAAGATAAAGTGGGTTTAAAAGATGCAAAAGAGCTTGTAAAAAAATAATCAGATGATAGTCAAGTTACATGAAATAAATTACAGGCAACCTTTTAGGGGAATTTTATTCCTGTGAGCCTTGCCATTTCAGTAAATCGGTATGTTCTGCTGACTGTTAAACTACATTCTCAACCTGACCTAAAACGCTTAATTGGAACATTCTTGAATGGTTTCTGGATGGCTTCAGCTCAGGAACAGTGAGGTAATAAAGGCCCTTGCAGGCTCTGGTGGCCAAGTCATAGCTTGAAATTCCCCTCTGCTGCCCTCACCTTTCTGGAAGTGCAGAGACTTCCCCAGAGAGCCTCCTAATTGCTACAGGCTCAGTTCCATCTTCACTAGAGCAACTTCTGCTCAGATGAAGATGTACGTTTTCATGCTGAGGTCTGGCATGTCTGTGAGGCCAAATCTCCGACCTGATGGTATGAGCAGCTGTTGTCTGCAGACTGGAGATGCCACAGAGGTGTGTGCTAAGCAGAAGAGGCAGCCAGTGGCCATGTGAGGTCTGGCTGCCCCCCACTCCCCAGCCCACTATAATCTCAGTACAGTGGCAAGAGGTAAGTTACCTCCTGTAGAGCCTGGGCCAGCTGTTGCTTCAGGTCCTCTTCTCCTTGTTCCTTCTCCAAATCCTGCAAAGCCAAAAACAAAATGGAAAATTTCCCTGCAGGGAGGGGGGGGGGAAAGAACAAAATCTAGCAACAAGCAGAGCAGACTGGCTCCTGAGAGCATCTGGAAACGATAGGGGGCAGGGAGCAGGTGGAAAACCTCCCGTTTCACTTCAGGCTCTTGGCAGGAAGGGATCTGAGCAGAGTTAACTGCTCAAACACTGCACACCTGAGGGCTGTCACCTTCAAGCTGCCACTCAGGTCGTTCTGGAGAGAAACCCTGGGGTAACACTCCAAGTGTCCTTCACTGGCTAATGTCATGACCCCCAGAAAGATGTAAACTGAGAGATTCTAAGCCACCAAATATCTAAACTCGGGATATAATCCCCCAGGTTGACACTCACAAGCTCCACCATGTTTCTTCGCTCAATTCTGGCCACGCTGTCTCTTAGTGTGAGTATCTCTTCTAGACTGCTTCTCCTCCTTGCCTGAGCTTATGCTGTTTTCTCTGTCAGCCCCCTGTGATGTGGATGTCTTCCACATCATCATTGCCCTACATTCAGCACCTTCTACAAGAACCTCTGAGCCTTTCCCTCGTTAAGAACTGCCTACCCATTTGATATGCCAACTGGAAATTGTTCTCTAGGGGCGCCTGGGTGGCTTGGTCGGTTAAGCGTCTGACTTCGGCTCAGGTCATGATCTCATTGTCCGTGAGTTCGAGCCCCGCGTTGGGCTCTGTGCTGACCGCTCAGAGCCTGGAGCCTGTTTCAGATTCTGTGTCTCCCTCTCTCTCTGCCCCTCCCCTGTTCATGCTCTGTCTCTGTCTCAAAAATAAATAAACGCTAAAAAAAAAAAAAAAAGTTAAAAAAAAGAAATTGTTCTCTAATTTAAATATATTAACTTAAAACTGTTCTGATTATTATATTTCTTAATGGCAAGAACCATTTATTAAGCCTCTTAATAACCACCTGATGTCTAAGTATACTGCCATAGGTGCTAAAAAAAATCTGTGTGAAGTAGTAGGAGAAGACTAAATCCCTAGGGCTTGGTGGCAAAGGGAAATGCAGCTAATAAACAAAGGACTAGATACATTTCACCATGAGCCATTTCTATATGACCCTCTAATACCCACAGAAATTCTCTAAGCCAGTCCTTTTTGCCTTTCTCTACCATTCTGATATAGAAAAAGATTTTATAACTATATCCTGAAGCATACCCAGAGCAGCCACAAATATTAATTAATAATAACTCTTGTTCCTGAACACATTAGCCTTTAAAGAGGCTTCTGCTCTGGTGAAGGTGTCATACACTAAATATGTAGAGATAAGCCTCCCTCTATTAGCTTCAAGAACTAGTCCAGGCTGGGTAAGGGAAGCAAAAAGGTACACATAAACAAGCAATGAATATCCTGAGAAAGACCTATTTAATCCATGGCCTTTGCTAATGCTACCAGTTCAAGTGGAAAGCAGAGATTAGAATGAAATTTTTAAATTGTTCCAAATTTAGTCAACACTACTGGTTGTTCCTCGCCCTGAGCAAAGTAAACAAAACAGAAAAGCTTATTCACTTCAATCCTGATTGGTCCTTTTTATTTCTAAGTCAACAATGGGGAATTCTTGACATTCAATATTACCTGAGCAAAGAGATGGGAGTAAAATGTATGCTTCTAGCCAGATTGGAACTGACATTTTCAGCAGGACCAGAAATCAGCTCTAGCCTAGAGGCTTTGTGCAAGAGCTTGTCATCTAAGCAAATGACTCAGGGATGGGGACACATTTGGTCTTACCTTGACACAGCTAAGACAATCATTCTGCCTCCCCGCTAAAGGCACTGTGGAAAGTGGCTTACCACTCAACCCAACAACTGAGTCACAGTATACTTGTCCCCTCCAATGCTAGTTGCTCAGGATAGAAACAAAAACATTTTCTGCCTTTCTAGGCTCCCACTTCCTAGGTTAGCTAGAGTTAACTAACCATCAGAGCTAGTAAGTTGCCAGGTACAACAAGGGCAGAGTAACCACCTGACTCATAGCTGCCTTGAGGCTAACTGGTTTGGCTTTGACACACCAAAGAAAGACAATTCATAGGGACAACCACTGGTTTAGTTGGAGTGTACTGTGGCTCTGTGGCATCCTGACCTTCATCCAACCCCCCTCTGAATCTGCCTCAGTTCTCAGGTGCCTCAGCTTTATATCCTGAGATCAACTGCATCCCGGCTGGCTCTCCCAGCCCCCTTCAGCCAACACAGCACCCAAACTCTGGCTCTTGGTCATTGTGCTGAAGCCTTAACCCTGCACTCAACTCCCTTCTCCCATCTAAGTCTTCTTCTCCCATTCTACCTCCTGTTCCTGGCACTCAGCATGTGGTCCTTGACCCAGAAACAGAGAGCTATGGCCAGAGGCCCACCAAAGGCCTACCCACCCCAGAGGAGCACTGGTGTCCCTTCCTCCTATGTCGTACCTGGAGATGCTGTTCCTCTTCCTGGAAAGTCTTCTCTAGCTGTTCCACTCTGGCCTGTTGCTGGGCCTGCTCTGCACATAGCTGGGACTGTAAGTCCTGCAGCTCCTGCTCCATTTTTACGATTTTCTTTGAGTTCCCTTTTTGGGTCTGTTTTTTCACATTCAGTACAGCTACCTGTTTTTCCTGCATTTGTGTTTTCAGCTTCAGAATCCTGGACATGGTCACCTTGAACAGTGCTAAGCTGCTGTGCGATGCTGAAGGGTTTGAGGCTTTCTGCTTCTTATGATGAAGCTCTATGACTTTTGTGGAGCCAGGGTAAACATGAACCTCTGTGGCCTTCTCACTTGGCTCAAGAGAAGTCAACTTAGGATCCAAATATTCAGAGGGCTGACTGGCCACTTCACCTTTCCCATGAGACTTCACTGGTTGACCAGATTCACAAGATACTTTACTTATTTTGGATTTCAAATTTGAGGGGCCTTCAGCTCCAGGGCCCTCTAATTCATCCAAACTAAATTTCCTTTTAGTTCTCAATCCCTTATTTTTTCCCGTCATCTGGTCATTCTTTGGGGCAAGACAAGGATACAACCTGTCCCACTCTTCTTCAGTAACTTCATATTCATACTCTGCATTCTCCTTATTTTCCAGAGGTACCCCAAGCTGGATGTGGTCTCCCTTATGGATAGAATAGACATTTAAAGGTTCTAGACGTTGTCTGTTCAGCCAAACACCATTCAGACTCTAGAGAAAGGGAAATAAAGACAAAATAAGCTTCATGATTTTCCTCCTCTTAATGGAACGTTTCTCCTGATGCTACAAAAACTTCTGCCTTTTCAGAAGGAAAACCCCTGGGAACAAATAGAAAAGGTTGATAAACCATCACCCTTAGAAATAGCATTCCTGAAACAGCTTTGGCTTTTTACCTGTATTTCACATCCATGCCTCCACAGAGAACTGCCTGTGTAACAGGCAGGAATTACCTTATTACTGGCAGATGAATTACTCAAATGCAGCAGCATTAAAAGAAACTGCAACTGAATAGCTCCTATTGACCTAAACTGGGGGCAATGGCCCAAGACTGGAAAAATGGCTATTAGCGAAGGAAGTAGTATCTAATGATGAGGTTCAAAAGATAGGCTTAGCCAGGAAAATCACACAAGCACTGTCTCTAAATGTGGTCCCTGAACACATTGGTGAATGAGCAAAGCACTTCCCAGCACACATACATAAACCTAAAGAGTGTATCAATACCTTGTACTGGGGTCAACCTGCAGGTGGGATCTGACCCAATTAATAGCACCAAAGGTCCAGGGGGTAATACAGCACAGTGGTTAAGAGCTGGAGCTTTGGCTCAGACAGACTTGAGTTCATAGCCCAAATGCGCCACCTTGGGTTTATTAGTTGCATGGCCTTCAGCGATTTACTTAACCTCTGTGTCTCAGTTTTACCTGTAAAATAGGGATAGGACAGTTCCTAACTCATACTGCTCTGTGAAGAATGAAATAAAATACATGTAAAACACTAAGCACAGTGACTCACATATAATAAATGCTCAATATATATTTACTTTAATGACTTAAATTAAGCCATAGTGTAGGGGTTAAGAGCATGGACCCAGGAGTCGGACTGCCTGGATTTATAATCTGGCTCCATCACTTAATAGCTGTGTAACTTTGGGTAACTTTCTTAACCTCTCCATGCTCCAGTTATCACATCTATAAAATGGAGGATAATAATAGTCTCTCCCTCATGGAGTCTGTGTGGATTTAATGAGATGACACATGTAATGTACTCAGAAAAGTGCCTGGCACATGGTAAGTATTATATAAGTGTTCACTACTATTATTATGTTCTGGCTCAATTGACTTATCAACAGTTATTTCAATTCTATGCTCAGCATCTTGCAAGGTAAATATACTGAGCACAAAAGTAGAAGATATGAAAACAACTTTTAGCAGCTGACTATGGAAAGGAAAACATGAGGGCACACATAAGTAAATGTGGGATTACACAGCACAGCCTATAAATGCAAAGGAGTATCATATAGAGCTGGGCTAGAGAAGAGATGCTAAACAGAGATGACGCATTCTAAAACAGACTTGAAACAAATGTAGCATTTAAAGTTTAAAAAGACAAGTGGGAGTGTGCCTGGTTGGCTTGGTCAGAAGAGCATGTGACTCTTGATTTCGGGGCATGAGTTCAAGCCCCATGCTGGGGGTAGAGATCAGTTAAATAAATAAACTTGGATGGAAGGGAGGGAGGGAGGGAGAGAAGGAGGGAGGAAGGAAAGAGAAAAAAGAAAAGAGACAAGTGGACATTTTAACCCATAGGAAGGAAGGAAGGAAGGAAGGAAGGAAGGAAGGAAGGAAGGAGGAAGGGAAGAAAGAGGAGAGGGAAGAGAAGGAAAGAGACAAGTGGACAATTTAACCCATAATAAGAACGTATCTTTGGGACACAGGCCAGAGATGAAGGTCACATATGAACTGGGACTAAGACTATATTCAAGTTGGTAACGATAGCTACCTCCTCGTGGCTAGAAAAAATACCTGATCAGCCCAAATATGAGGGATGGGAGGCTTGACCACAAGGCACAAAGGATGAAGACTAGAGATTGGATCTCAGCTCTGGATTGGTTTTAGGCCCTTGTTTCTGGTTTTGTGTTATCTGGCCAGAGTGGGGAGAGGGAGAGAAAGACGAGCATAGATACATACAGAAAGACTGGCTTTAACTCACTGCCTTGGCCCTAACCTGGCTTATCTGACCAACCTTCTCCCAACTTTTCTACTCATATTCAGCCTGAGAAATTATGGAGAGTGATCAGTTCTGATTTCTGAAACAACATATGCAGGAATAAAAAGGAGGGGGAGGGAGGCCAAAAGAATGTATTTGAGAACAGTTCTATAGCAGAATAGTCAATTACAGATTATACATAGGAAAAAGGTTTCAGGAAAAGTAGTATGACACAGGAGGCCACCTATTGCCAAGGTATAGACATTTAAGAAGAATCTCAAAGACAAAGAGAAGGTTAAGAAGGCTATAGAAGCAACCTAAGACTAGAGTGAACAAAACCCTAAAAAGCTAGGGTGAACTTTCAAGACGTATTGCAACCCTCCGCGAGATCCTCTGCAGTAACCTGCCTCCTTGAGAGCCCTTTGAGATCTGGAAAATAAACTCTCAAAATTTTCCTATCACTTTTTATCCCTGGATCCCTCTGTTTATCCATTCGTCACTCCTTGGTGACATCTAGTGGTATACTTTGGACCACAGCCCCAACTCAGGTCTGTTCACAAGGCAACGGTAGAAAAGGATGAAATTACCATGGCTGTATAAGAACAATCATGTACTGCCCAGGATATGATCTCAAATGCAACAGCTTAAATAAATCAAACTGGGGGCACTTGGGTGGCTGTCAGTTGACCATCCAACTTCAGTTCAGGTCACGATCTCCCTGGTTTGTGAGTTCAAGCCCCGCCTCAGGCTCTGTGCTAACAGCTCAGAGCCTGGAGCCTGCTTCAGATCCTGTGTCTCCTGGGCTCTCTCTGCCCCTCCCCCACTCGCACTCTGCCCCTAAGAATAAACATTTAAATATATCTATCTCAAACTGTGTTTAAGCCTTTTTTTTTTTTTTTTTAATGTTCATTTTTGAGAGAGAGAGAGCGTGAGAAGGGGAGAAGCAGAGAGAGAAGGAGACACAGAATCTGAAGTAGGCTCCAGGCTCTCACCTGTCAGCACAGAGTCCGATGCGGGGCTTGAATCCACAAACCATGAGATCATGGCCTGAGCCAAAGTTAAACACTTAAGCAACTGTGCCACCCAGACGCTGCCAAGCCTTTCTTGATAGTTTTCACAATCACCAGTTTGAGCACTGTCAGCAGCAGCAAAGTGATAACCAAAGAAAAGCCTGCCCAGTGACTCTCAGCCATCAATGGGAAAAAAGTGGGATCACCTGCACCCCCTTCAACACCAATTACTTCACTTGATGCTCAATCTCTGTCCAGCATTTTTAATCCATTTGAGTGGAAACCCAAAGCCAACGGGCAATGTTTTCATGCAGTTCATCAAATGATTTATGTAACCCAGTGGTTCTCAACCCTGATGTACAGTGAAATCACCTGAAAATGTTTACAAGAAATAGTGACTGGGTTAAATGGTCTGAGATGGGGACTATACATCAGAATTTTAAAAATCCAGTTTATATACCAACACAGAATATGCAATTTGTATCAAGACACAGTGCCCCTTTGCAGTCGACCCTTCCCTCATTCCCAGGCAACTACTCATCTATTCTCTGCCCTACGTAGGTTTGCCTTTTCCAGAATGTTGTATAAATGGAACCACACCAGTATGTATCCTTTTGAATCTGGCTTCTTTCACCTAGCATAATGACTTTAAGATTTATCTACTTTGTTGCATTAACAGCAGTTTGACATTTTTACTGCTGAATAATATCCTAGGTCATGGGTGTTACCAGTTTGTTTATCCAGTCCCTAGTTGTTTCTTCCAGTTTCTGGTGACTATGAATGAAGCCACAAGAACATTCACATACAAGTTTCTGTAAGAACATAAGTTTTTATTAATTTGGGACAGGAAAAGGAATGTTGGATAAGTACATGTTTAACTGGAATAAACTGCCAAACTGGTTTTCAAAGTGCTGATATCATTTTGTATTCTCACTTGCAATTGTTAAGAGTTCCAGTTACTCTGCATCCTTACCAGCACTTGGCATTAGGAATTCTTTACTAAAATATAACATACAAACATAAAAGTGCACAAATCATAAATGTATAACTAGATGAATAATCACAAAGTGAACATCTCAGTGTAACTACCACAAGGTTAAAAAAAAAAAAATTACACATTCTCAGCATCCCAGAGACCCCCTGGGCTTCCTTCTAGTCACTAAGCCCTTCCCCCTCCATACATAAGGGGACTGTCAGCCTGGCTTGATGTCACATATTAGTTTTGCCTGGTTTTGACAATTATATAAACGGCATCATATAATATGTATTCTTTTGTGTCTGTCTTCTCTAACTCAATATTGTTTGTGACATTTATCCATGCTGCTGGATATAGTGGTAGCTCATTCACATTCATTCTAGTATAGTGTTTCATTTTAAGATTCTACCATTGATAAACACTTGGGTTGTTTCCTTGGGAGTGAAAATATTGTTGTGAGGTGTGTGTGTGTGTGTGTGTATATATATATATATATATATATATATATGCAACTTTAATAAATAATGCCAAATAATTTTCCAAATTTGTTATGCCAATCTATACCTCTACCAAAAGACAACTTGACAATACCTGGCATCATCAGTATTTAATTTTAGCCACTCTGGTGGATATGTAGTGGTATTCCACTGTGGTTTTAATTTGCATTTCCCTTATCATTAATGAGGCTGAACAACTTCTCATGAACACTGAACATTTGGATATAATCTTTTGTGAAGTGTCTGGCTCTTGCCCATTTTTAAAACTGGATTATCTTTCTTTTTCTTATTGATTTGGAGTTATGTACATATTCAAATATAAAGTCCTTCATTGGTTATGTGCAGCAAATATCTTCCACTCTGAGTTTGCCTTTCACTTTCTTAATGGTGTCTTTTGATGAATGGAAGTTCTCCATTTTAATATGATACCACGAGTATTTTTTAAAAGAACCCCAGGTAAGCACAAAAACTGGAAACAGGGTTGACAATCACTGCTCCAGCTGCTGGAAGACCAGAAGTTGAACTGTCCCAAGCAACAAGGTGTGTTCACAGACAGTATAATTCACCAGAGACATGAAATGCCATAGTGTACAGAAGCATGAAGGTGGGACTCACCAGGGAGCATATGAATAACAACACGATAGGAGGAGAAAGGTTCAAACTCCATGCCCAAATCTCTAGGACTGAAGGCAAGAAAACCCACCAAGGCATTTCAGATGGACCCTCAAACAACCAATTTTCTGAAACAGCTGGATAGGAATACCTACAAAGAGCCATCTGAAGAGCTTTCCAACTGAAATGCACACAACTACAATATTTTGTGTGCAGAGTCAGCAGTCCTCCACGGTTTTTCTTTTTTTTAAGCCAATTTAAACTAAAATTGCATTTGTTGCAATTTTTGTATCTGTACTTAAGCTTTCATTTTCTGGCCATTCCAGCATATAAGAGAGACCATTTAATGAAGAGAGAATGCAGTTCTGAGTTTTGAATTCTTAGAAGTATCTACCTCTTGAAAAGACTTGGCAAATGACTTCAAATATGACCATAACAATAACATCCTGCACGTGAAATTCAAATCCTTCATCAGAAGAAGAGGACTGCCAAGGCATGGTGCCAGAAAAAAGCCACAAAGGAAAGGAGCGTTTGTTAAGGAAAAAAAAATGTGGGGGGAGTGCTTTTACCTGTAAGAGTAGTTGCTCCATCAAAACACTTAACTCACAGCTTCTCTTAAAAATCAGTTACCTCACAAATGGAATCAAAGCTAAGAGGCTTAAACCAGAAAAGGCTTGGAAGAATCAGGAGCCTACCTTTCCTCTGTATTATCTGTCTGAGACCTCAGAGAGGAATCTCATGGTAACAACAGCCCTGGAAGAAAACATACACAGCTAACACTGGAGAGCAGCCCAGAAGCACAGTCATGATCTGTCGCTGGCATGGGCCACCTCTGTCCCTGAAGCTGATGTTCAAGGAACAGTAAAATCTGTCAGTTGGTGGCTTCCCAACCTTTCAAAATCTGCTATCCCATAAATGGTGTATACCCATACTACACATCATCAAAGAGAAGAGCACCGGAGAACTTACCTCTATAATACTGCAATCCTATTTCTCAGATAGCCAACTCTGATAAGGAAAATGTCTTTTCCTAAAGTGGTTCGATATAAGCTATTGCAGGGGCTTTAAAACCTGACGTCTATGACTTAGATATGTATAATTGATTTTTTTAAATCATGCAACCAGTACAGGTTTCCCCTGCTATCCAAAAGGAGAGTGTTCCCTTGAAGCCCTTCTTCATAAGCCGCTGGTGCAAAGTAAAGATGCAACTACCATTAACTTATATGGGAAAATATTTTTATTGTTCTCAGACACATAATATAGCCTCTTTTAGGCTTTTCTGATACCTTAGGACATCACCTGCTAACGGAAACACAAAATAAATCAAGATTAAAACACTGATGCTCACAGACACAGTTCAAAACTATGGAACCTTGGGCGCTTGGGTGGCTCAGTCGGTTAAACACCCAACTCTTGGTTTCAGCTCAGGTCAGGATCTCGAGGTTTGTGCAACTGAGCACCACGTCGGCCTCTGCGCTGACAGCACAGAGCCTGCTTGAGATTCTCTCTCTCCCTCTCTCTGCCCCTCCTCCGCTCATGCACAAGTTCTCTCTCTCTCAAAATAAATAAACTAAAAACAAAAAAACAAAACAAAAAAAACCCCCACAACTATGGCACCGTGAAGCTGAGATGCTGAGTGTAGCTCCCTGTGAAAGAGCTCCCCGGTGCCACTCTCGATGCTCTGGTGCGTGCTGCCTCTATAACAGCTCGCTGCAAAACAAATGCTAAGCGCTATTTTCGCCTTATTTTGTAAAAGTGAAAATCCTCTTCTGATTTCTTTTAGTTAGCAAATACAGGTACCAATGTAGGTCTCTTGTAAAAGCAAAATGTAGGATAGATAATGTGAACTTTCCAAAAGCAGGACATATCTGTATAGCAAATCACTGCATACCTCCCTGGTGTTTGACAACAGGACATAGTAGAGACTTATTTGAGTTCCAGCCCTGGTTCATTCATTCACTTCAACAGTCAGTTAGAAGGCCCCTGGGCAAGTCAATTTATCTCCCTGGGCCTCAGATTCATCTGTTCCCAGAAGAGATTAACCTTGATCATCTCTAAGGCCCCCTTTCAGTGCCAATTTCTATTCTGCTCATAATGTCTTGCCAAGAGTGCCAAACCAATTTACTTAGCACTTATACTCTCTTCTTCAATATAGTGCCAACTCAACTTAATTCTAGTCAGGAAGGTACTTTCTCAACAGCTTAAATCTAGCAGTTTTAAGCATGCAAAATGAGGCAGGCCTGCAGGATACCTGTGAGACTGTGAATTATAATAAGAAATATGTATTTGGCCTTTATCCCTGTTTCTAAGCACAGAGCTCCTAAAAACTCGGAATTTCCTAAGTGGTGAGACGGAAAGGCGTCTTTTGTTATGCTAATGAGGCAACTTTGGGACCATCCCAGGTCACCTAAGGATGGGGGTCTAATTGCTAGGGGAACCAACTAAGTAACCGGAGGGTTGAAACTTTCAGTTCCACCCCTCAACTTGCTGGGAACGGAGAGGGACTGGTCATTGAAGTGATTACCAACAGCCAATGATAAAATCAATCATGCTGTGTTATAGAGCCTCCACAAAAACTCAAAAGGATGGGTTCAGGGAGCTTCTGGGTTGGTAACTATATGGAGGTGTTGAGGGAGTGGTATACCCATATAGGACATGAAAGCCTTGTGCCCTTTCCTATATACCTTGCCCTACACATCTCCTCTGTCTGGATGTTCATCTGAATTCCTTACCATATCCTTTCACAATAAACTGGTAAACTTAAGTAAATGTTTCCCTGAGTTCTGTGAGCCACTCTAGCTAACTAATCAAATCCAAAGGGGAAGGAGGTCATTAGAACCAGTTGGTTCCAGTTGGTCAGAAGTACAAGTAAACAACTTGGACTTGTGACTGGCATCTGAAGTCCAAGGAAGGGGTCCCTGAAGCCTCCAATCTACAGCTGTTGGTCAGGAGCATAGGGGTTAACCAATGGAATCTGATGCTATCAGAACTGAGTTGAATAGTAAGTAGGACTCCAAGCTGGTGTCCCAAGCACTGCTTGGTGGTGTGAGGGTAACTGCACCCACCTCAGAATTGGTCTCAGAACCATTTAATACCCTTCTTTCTAACAGGTGTCTTTACACTCCTTTCAACCAGAGCAATGTAAGATGGCATCTGAAGACATTTCATACTTCCTAATTCTTTAGCTATCAACATGAGAATTTCTCTCATGGCACAATCTCTATTTTCACCATATCCCTGAGTGCTTGTATATCTATCTGCACATTAGGCACTTCCTAATTGCTGGGCTTTACACACTATTTCACCTCCCTTAGTATTCACACCAGACCAGTGATTTTCAAAGTTATTCAAAGGAAATCTTCCTCAAAACATGAATATGTAAAACAGATTAAAAAGGGGGTGGGAAGTATTTGCTCTGATTGAAAGGAATAGGGAAGGGAAGGAGCTAAGTCCAGTCAGCTCAGCTCCCTCGTCCTCCCAGTGCTCTGAACCATAGGTGTACTCCAGAATATTCATCAGATTTCCAAGGTCTCCGGACCTATGACTCACAAAGGCCAATTCCCCCAGTAACTTAGTCTAGTTTCTGGAGCAGGACCTACTGCTCCAATTCAGGTATTCCCTTCAAAGTAACATACTTTCATTCAAGTCATTAGAAATTATTTTGGTATAATCTAATCCCTGGCAACATACAGAAATGTCTGTCTCCAAAGAAGACAACTGGGTGGCTGGGGAGAAGATATTACTTTTGAGCCTTTTAACTTTGTATCATGTACTACCTATGCCCAAAAAAAAAAAAAAAAAAAAGAATTTAAAAATAAACAAAAATTTAGTAAAGTCAACAGGCATCTATGGATTCCTGTACCTTGTTGTCCATAATTGTCCACTGGCCCTCGACATTCTGCTTCAAAACACAGTGGTTTCGGGAAATCATCAGAGGGCAGATTTTTGATACCAGTTGGTATGTGACACCAAATCCTCGCCCTATAGTCACCTAGGAAGACAACAATGTAAGAGACATAATCAGTCATTCTGCTGAACAGGGAGGTCCTTTACAATCTTGTCAACAAGCAATATGCACATGTCCTGACTTATGAAACCAGACTCTCATGAAACCCAATCTCATCAGCTATCTCCTTCAGCTACCATGGGAGCCACCAGGTAGAAAAAAGCAAGTTCTGACATGAAGAAACAGCTGAATGAAGTTAATTATGGAATGTCAGGGTTGGGAGGACCCTGAAAGGTCATGAGACGGAGGAAAACCTTTCCACACACCCCAATCAATTAGTCTTAAACACTGCCAATAACTATAACATCTATACAAGACCGCTGCTCCAATTTTTTAATGGTCCTGACTTGGCATCCTTCTCCCTATAAATTCCATCCTTTGGCCCTGGCTCTACCCTGAGCACCATGAAAAAATCTCCCATCCTCCTTCCACTTGACAGCTATAAAGTATCTACCTAGTCTTTTCTTGGCCCTATGTTCCCAGTTACTTCAACCTAACTCCCATGGCATATGTTTGAGTCTCTTTGCTATCCTAATAGATCTGTGAAGAGACTCCTGGTTTATTTTTATTCCTGGATGCCATATTAAAAAAATAATTTTTGTAACACAGTCAAATGCAAGTATCACTTTCCCAGTTCTAGATATTATCACTGGAGCATATAAATTGCATTAGCTTTCACGGCCGATCTATCACACTGCCAATCTATCACACTGCCAATGTATCCTCAGGCTTAGGAATGATTAAATTTCTTGGTCTAACCCTCCCCCAAGAATTGCTATGCTAAGTCATGTCTCTTCTGTCCTATACTTGACTAGTTGGTAAATTTGGATTCGAGTGCAGGACCTTACATTGATTCCTATTAAATTCCATCTTGTTAGTTCAGCCTATCACAGGAGCTTGTCAAGACCTTTCTGAATTTTTAATCTGCCATCAGACATACTCAATATCCCTTCCAGCTTTGACTCATCTACCAAACTGATATGAGACCCTCTCTACATTCATTTAGGGCACAGATAAAAATATTGAAACAGGATGTAGCCAAAGGCAAAGCTCCCAGGAAAGCCTAGTAAACATTATACCAAACAATCTGGGTATACCTTTAACCAGTTGTAATTCAACCAAGAGTCTTTGCATCAAGTTCATATTTTCTATCTTATCCATGAGAAGACATCATGAGAGCCTCTGGAAAAGGTTGCAAAGAAGCCTCAATTCCCATCCATCACACTTTCCTGATAGACCAGTTTAGTTTATAATAACTCTGTCAAGGAAGAAAATGAAATTCTCCCGAGATTTAGATCTTAGAATCAATCCCCTGCTTATTCTTCTTGGTGCACAAGCCACCTCTTTAATGACCCATACCACAACCATAGCTGAGAACATTAAGCCAAATGGTCTGTGGTTTGGTATAAGCTCCCCATTTTGCTCCTTTTGAAAATCTTTCAGAATCATGCCTGTCCTCCTCAGTCCCTCAAGGACCACCATGACTCTCCTTGCCCCAATCTATTCTTCCCCTCAAACTCTCATCTCAGTAACTGACACCACCATCCAAGCAACTGCTTAGCCCAAAACCAAGGAGCCATCTTTGATTCTTCTCTGTCCCTCATCCTGACATTAAAATCATCGGCAAATTCTGCTGGTTGTAATTCAAATATATCCTAAATCTGTTCATTTCTCTCTATGGCCAATACCTTGGTCCAAACAACCTGACCTCCACCAGTTAGGCTGTTCTTGTTCCTGCCCTGCACTCCCTGACTCAGACCAACTTCGTTCTTCACACAGCAGCTGCAGTGGTATCATACAAACTCTAAATCAGATCATTTCCCTTCTTTTCAAACTACATTCATGATCCAAACTCCCTTCCATAGCCTATAAGGCCTGAATGTCCTAACCCCCTCCACCTCTTTAGTCTTACCTCACACCACAGACAGAAACACTCACCACTGCCTGAGGGTCTTTTCACAAGTCCCCTCTACTTGGAACACTCTTGTCTGAGACATCTGCACAGGCTCCTTCTCATCTTTCAAGTTTCAGCTCCCCAAGGGCCTATCCCGATTACCCTAGAGTTGTTGCCTGCTCCCTCCCCGACCACTGCATTCCTTCATGTTGTTAGCATGCACTTGTCACAATCCAAAATTATCTTGTTTGCTTTACCTATTTATTCCTCCCCCCTTACTAGAATATAAATTTCATGAGCAGGGACCTTATCTGTCTCGTGTACCACTGTTTCTGTACCTGGGACAACACTTAGTAAGAGTTTGTGAGTGGAAGAATAAAGAGCTTATGCATCCTCCCAGATTCTAGGATGAGCATTTTTTAGCTCAGAAGTTGGAAACTCAGTTATTACCTCTGAAAACTATGGAGCAGCAGCCAGGAACTCTTACAATCTGACTTAAGTTCTTTAGTTCTTCAAACAGTTTGCCAGAAATCCCATTTGTTATCCAAGTTCCTCAGAATTAACATATATACCCTTCAAAAATGGAATGTTTAGGGCCACCTGGCTGGCTCAATCAGTAGAGCATGTGACTTTTTAAAGTTTATTTATTTATTTTGAGAGACAGCAAAAAAAAAAAAAAAAACAAAAACAAGCACGCGTGAATGGGGGAGGGGCAGAGGGAAAGGGTGAGAGAATCCCAAGCAGGCTTGGTGACAGCACAGAGCCAGGTGTGGAGCTCGATCTCATAATCAAACCATGAGATCATGACCTGAGCCACAATCAAGAGTCAGACACTTAACTAACTGAGCCACTTAGGCACCCCTCAGTCAGTAGAGCACGTGACTCCTGATCTCCGGGTTATGAGTTCAAGCCCCATGCTGGGCATGTAGCTTATTTTTAAAAGTTAATTAATTTTTTTTTAAATGAAACGTTTAAAGGTTTATCTGTCATCCATATTCAGTAAGAATTTTCATGTAGGTAGCTTTATTTCTAATAAAGGAAGTATTCCATAGCCTATTTTAATACTTATGGAGAGACAGCCAGACAGCCCTTGACAACTGCCTGGGTAAAGCATTACAGAAAAGGGAGATGAATGGCTATTTTTTTTGAAATTGCCTCCTGCAGACTCTGAATCCATGAACGTAAGGAATCATTCTTTTTTGTCCTTCCCTTTACAGTCTGGTCCCAGAATTTACCTTCGTACACCAAGGTTAAAGAGTCTGTGGTGAGTTTATCTGGATATTCCAGCACCATTTGCACATGAAAGTAAACTTTGCAAGGGAACTGAGTGCCAATAAACCACCAATGCATATGTTGGGGGTTGTTTCTATTTACAACAATTTTGCAATCCTTACCCACTTTTGCTGCTATCCCATTCCTCCCGGGGATGATTCCTATTGTTTCCCAAATGGCCAGCAAATACTGTAGAACCGTCCTTTCCCTGTTTTCAACCCCTTTAGCCCAAAAAGCTTCATGAAAACCTAATTTGTTTTTCCACCAAACTCTCTGGATTGATTTAAGAAATTTAAGGACAGTGCTTGGCTAGCTCAGTTGGTGGAAGATGCAACTCTTGATCTCCGGGTCATGAGTTTGTGCCCCATGTTAGGTGTAGAGAGTACTTAAAAAAACAAAAACAGGGGCACCTGGGTAGCTCAGTCGGTTAAGCTTCCAACTCTTGATTTCTGCTCAGGTCATGATCTCCTGGTTTGTAAGCTAAAGCCCCGCATCGGGCTCTGCTCTGACAGCTCAGAGCCTGCTTGGGATTCTCTCCCTTTCTCTCTCTCTCTCTCTCTCTCTCTCTCTCTCTCTCTCTCAAAAAATAAATAAATAAACATTAAAAAACAAAACAAACAAAAGCCCTCTTTGAAAAAAAGAAGTTTAAGGACTTCTTCAGTTGACTTCAGTCAATTTACTACTATGTTCCATTCAGTGAAATGAGAGGAATCTTGTTTTATTGTTTTATCTGGGAAATCTAAGACTTTAAAGGGAACTGGAAAGGCAGGAAACTAACTCCGTTATAACTAAATGCTATCTGCACACTTAAACCTTGTGCACACCGCTCACCACTTTGTGTTATGGTTTGGGGGCCACTATGATAAGTAAGACTTCATCTCTCGCCTAGATTCAGACTTTTCTTCATACACACTGCAGGCTACGCTCCAACGACTTCTTAACACCTGACCTTGCAGACAGCCAGGCCTGGCAGGTCGCTCACACATGCCCCTAGAGCAAGTCGGTCTTCCCACTATGTCTTTACCTTTCACGATGGTTCGTATGGGTCTCTTCCCATAGCGGTGGCCCTACACAAAATTAACCAAGAGTTTAAAATATGTGTAGGAGTACTTTACAATTCCTCTTGTCTTTGCTGCAGCAGCTTTCATTCTTTCTGCCCCCAACTCCTACTCCTACTCCCACTCCTGGGGCTACCAAGCTATTGACAAGTAATGAATTAATCCTCATCAATTGAACCTGAATGTTAACATTTGACTAACTTTACAAGGCTGAGCGTGAGTGTGGTACACTTGCGAGGCTCACATTAAGTAACACATGTAAAAGCCCAAACCCAATACAAAATAAGGTGCAGCTCCCATTATCCAGGTGTTGGCGTCTTCATTTGTTAATTTCATTTGTTAACCTTCCCAAAGGGAAATGCTTTTGGAAAAAGGCGTCCAGGGGAAGGTCAGTGCTCAAAGCTAAAAGAAGGAAGCAGCTGCTGGAGGGGTTGATTAGTATGATTAATATGGACTTTAGGTACCGATACCTGGATAGAAAAGAGGGCAGGGGTGTCTTTCTGGTGTTCTTCAAATCACAGCACACAAGGAACCCTTTTAAAACCTCCTAACCCAGCAAGTTAAGGCTGGACCTGAACCCCTCCTCCGACCGGGGGAGCCACTGTTCTAGGATAGTACTAAGTAATCCATATCTTGGTACTTGATTGGACAGCCTGCGTGGATGTTCTCCGCCTTCCCAGTGTAAAACTGCGCTTCCCCATTCAAGCAATAAACTCTGAGGGCAAAGTCGCTATTATCTGTCCGTCTCACGATACGCGAAAAACCATAAATAATAAATACGTGGAAGACTGAACTGAGACTATACTGCTTAGAGAAAAAAACCTAATCAAACACACATCACCGTCAAAAGACTTATCTTTCATACACACTATTCCCCGCATCCAAATCGTCGCCAGTCACCACAAGCTGGTCCCTGATCCAGCTCTGCTTCCCAAGCTGACTGAACCCTAATCCGCTCAGCCCCCTCTCCGAACACCCTAAGCCACCACCCCAACAAGCCCCCAAGTGGAAGCGCGCCTCGTCCGTCCTCTTTGTTTCCCTGGTGTGCACGGAGGAGCGCACTAGAGAACCCCACAGGCGGCCTCTGGCGAGGACAGCTCTGGTGTTTCCGAATCCCCACCCCCAACCCGTCTGAGGGGGCGCCGCTCGCAGCACCGAGACGCGCGGGACGATTGCAGACCCGCCCACGGGGTCAATTTACCTCAAGAGATGGGAACGCAGGCATTTTTACGTTAAAGTTGAGGCACCGTAAGGGACGTGACCTGCAGCTCGGGTCTTTTTCGACACAAAACTTGACAAAGTTCCTGCTCTCCCGCTGCCCCCCCCCCCCCCCCCCCCCCCCCCCCCGCCGCGCGGGTTTTTTTCCACAAAAAACTTAAAAACGTTCCCCCCCCCCCGCCCCCCCCCCCCCCCACCGCCTCCCGGGACACCGCTCCGTGCAATCCACACGGGGGCTGTCCCAGGGCCCGCCCCCTCGAACCCCCAGCCGGTCCACAGGTCCCCCACGCCCACCTCACGCCAAGCCCCTCCACCAGCTCCTTCCGGCAACCCCGACTTCAGCCCCGGCTCGCCCAGCAGGCCCCGGCTTCCCTCAAAGGGGCCATCTTTTCTTCCGCGCGGTCCTACCTCCACACAGACACCTCGCCCCCCTCAACCGCCCGCCCCAGAACCCCTTTCTCCCCTCCCCCAGGACCCCCCCCCTCCTCATATCCCTTCCCTCTAACCCGCTCCCACCTCCCCTTCTCCATTCATCTCTCCCACCCGGACGCCCCGGCTGCCTCCCGGCCCTGCTTCCTCAACCCCCTAGGCTCCCTCAAGGACCCCCTCCTCCTCACCTCGTTTCCGTCCTCGAGCAGCAGCCACTCAGCGTCCATCCCCACTCGTCGCAAGCACCAACTCCGGCCACCGGCGCGGTCTCCCGTGACCAACGAGCCGGGCTCCCCCATAGCCCACTCGGCCCCGGGATCGCGGTCAGCACAGAGCGAGACCCCCACCCGGGTTCCCGCTGCCTCTCGGCTTCGGCGCCGGCGCCATACCTAAACAACAGACAGAAGCAATCGCTACGCGCTCGCGATCGATGCGAACACCAGCTAGGGCTCAGCGCCCCCGCCCGCCCAGCCAGCAAGGCCGAGTCACTGCGCCTGCGCCGGAGCGAGGGCTGGGAGGACGGCGCAGGTGTGAAAGCTATCTAGCCCCTGGTGGGGCGGGGTCGCTGTGGAGCTGCGTCTCTCGCGCCATGCGCGCTTCTCCCGCTGCAGCCCCACCACCCCAGCAGTGGCTGCCCGTGACCGGAGCCTCTTACCCGCTCCTCTTTAAAATTTTTATTTTGCTTTATGACGAGTTTTCATGATCTCTAAAGCTGTAACCAACTTTTAAACAACTTGTGATCATTTTAAAATATGTTAAGTCTGGGGGCACCTGGCTGGCTCAGTGTGTACAGTGTGCGACTCTTGATCTCCGCGGTGAGTTCAAGCCCCCCCGTTGGTTGCAGAGCTTACAAAAAGAGAGAGAAAGAAAGAAAGAAGAAAAGAAAGAACCACAATGAGTCGAGTCCGTTTCTGAAGTAGCATCTGTGTTGCATGACCTCCTTTTACTACTGAATTTTTCAAAACTTATAGTAAACAAATCTATGAGGCAGAAATCAGTTACTGAGACCTGAGAGAATTTGAGGGGTGATAGAAATGTTTCGAAACGATTGTCGTGATTGCACAGTTGTATACATTTAGTGAAGAGTCATAGAAGCATTACATCCACTCCCTATCGACGAATTTTATGGTATTTAGATTATCCTCAATAAAGCTATGTTAAACACACACACACACACACACACACACACACACACACACAAATCAAATTCTTTCCTTTGATTCTCCAGTATAGCGTGGTAGCTCTTCCCTGTAATGAGTACCTCTGTGATAACTCAACACCCCCTTTGGCTTCTCCATTTGAATCACACAAAGCACAACAGTAAAAGGCTAACATTTGTGGAGAACCAAGTGCCAAGGACTGAACCACGCACCCTCCACACCTTATCTTACATGCTCCTCACAAACAGTATGGTCATGGTTACAATTATAGTTCTTATTTTAAGGTTCATGAGAAAAGAGGCACAGAGAAGTTTAGCAACCGTCTCGAAGTAACAAGTTACATGGTAGAGTAGAATGCCAATTCAGTTCCGTTTCCAGGACCTGATTTTCTAACCGTGGTTGCAAACCCAGCGTGGAGTTTTATCTGGGTGGCATTGTCAAGAATGTTTGGCCTGTGAGGTCACAGAGGGCCAGGAAAATTGGTGGGAGCCACAACTGCACTCGTGCTGATGCTCCCCTAGGCTCTGGATTCCATGTCTGTTGGTGCCTTCATTCCAGCTTAGCATTCTGTCCCAGGGACAGCAAGTGCATCTAGAGGCCATCCTGACATTTAGTTGGCATGTCTCCTTAAGCTCTTCTTGGCTGTGACAGTTTCTCAGACTTACTTTGTTTTTGATGACCTTGACAGTTTTTGAGACTTACCTGGCCAGGTATTTTGTAGAATGTCCCTCAATTGAGATTTGTCTGGTGTTTGTTTGTCGGGCATGAGAAGCCTAGACTGAGGATATAGGTTTAGGGAAGAAGACCACGGAGGTTAAATGTCATTCTCATCACATCATACTGGGAGTGCATGCTATCAACATGAATTATCACTATAGGTGTTAATCATGATCATCTGGCTGAGATAATGTTTGTCAGGTTTCTCTTCTGTAAAGTTACTGTCTCTCCCCTCTTCTAATACTGTGCTTTTTGGAAGTCACTACACACAGCCTACACTTAAGGAGTGGGTGGCCCAGTCAGTTAAGCATCCAACTTCTTCAGCTCAGGTCTTGATCTCACAGTTTGTGGGTTCAAGCCCTGCATCAGGCTCTGTGCTGACAGCTCGGAGCCTGGAGCCTGCTTTAGAATCTGTGTTTCTCTTTCTCTGCCCCTCCTCCACTTGTTCTCTCTCTCTCTCTCTCTCTCTCTCTCTCTGTCTCAAAAATAAATAAATGGGGCTCCTGAGTGGTTCAGTCTGTTAAGCGTCTGACTTCAGCTCAGATCATGATCTCACAGTTCATGAGTTCGAGCCCCACGTAGGGCTCTGTGCTGACAGCTCAGAACCTGGAGCCTGCTTCGGATTCTGTGTCTCCCTCGGTCTCTGCCCCTCCCCTGCTCACTCACGCACGCACACACTCTCTCTCTTTCTCTCTCTCACAAAAATAAATAAACATTAAATTTTTTAAAATAAAAAATAAATAAATATTTAAAATAAAAAGGAGTGGGGATTTATGCTCTACTTCCTGAAGAGCAGGGTATCTACATAAATTGCTTATCATTCTGCATGGGAGATTTGCCTCTTCTCCCCCATTTATTTATTGAATCATTTATTCATATTGGTATGGACCCATGGATGCTTATTTTATACTTTGTGTTATAATCCAATACCCCTTTATTTATTTTGTTACTCAGATTGTTCCTACTTTGGCTACATTGTCCCTTTGACATACTTCCATCACTGTGTTTTATTTTGAGCACATCCTTACTTTCTAGCGCAAGATGCTCTAGACCTAGAATCAGCCATTTCTCCAAGGAGGCCTGCTTCCTTTTATTGGGAAATGGTGCTCTAAACCAAGATCTGGGCACTAGGTGTGCTTGTTGCCATTGGAATGTTATTACTTCTAGTTTGTCTCAGCTGACAGGGAAGTAAATATTTGTATGAATACTAACTCCTCTATATCCACATATCTATGAATGTTTACTATATATGTATGCATTTATTCATATTATGTTATGTGTATTTATGTATATATGTAATAATACATATATCCCCATCTGTAAGTTAAAGGTGTGCATACTGATGTCTTACAACTCTAATGCATTACCACCTGGCACCTAGATCATTCTAGTCATCCCCCACCCTTGTTTATCTGCAACCTTCCACTCCAAAAATGCCATCCATTTACTTAATTTCCATTAAGCATGTCATTTCCTGTATACATGTATAGTGTTTTCAGAATTGCTAACCAATACACCCTTGGGAAACACTCTATTAACTAGAGTACACGACCCATGAACAAGTCTTTAGCTTTTAGTCTTAAAGACTTCACTCATTTCCAAAGTTACTTAGGTCAGCACCCTATTCCCCACCCCCTTCAAAGAGGTTGTTTCCTAGTTAGATTCTTTTGTCACAGTCTGAATTCTATCTGGGAAAGAGGTTGTTTCCTAGTTAGATTCTTTTGTCACAGTCTGAATTCTATCTGGGATCCCCTGACCTCCCACAATGATCTTTTAAAATTCATATACATCGAGGGTGCCCTGGTGGCTCAGTCAGTTGAGCTTCCAGCTTTGGCTCAGGTCATGATCTCACAGTTTGTGAGTCTGAGCCCCACATCTGGCTCCCTGCTGTCAGTGCAGAGCCCACTTCAGATCCTCTGCCCCCCCCCCCCGCCGCTCCCTCACTCATGCTCTCTCTCTCTCAAAGATAAACACATTTAAAAAACAAAATAAAATTCATATACATTAAGGCTCACTTTCATAATGTAAAGTTCCATGAGTTTTTTGGCACATGCATAGTGTCATGTTTTATAGTATCATAGAGAATAGTTTCATCACCCTAAAAAGTCTCCTGTGCTCACCTATTTGGCCCTCCTCCACCCCTGTACCTTGTTTGTTTTATTTAACAACATATCCTGGAGATCACTCCATAGCAGTATAGACCTATATTCCTTCTTCCCCTTTATGGCTGTGGATCACTCCATCATACAGATGTACCATTGTGTCTTCCACCAGTCCTTGAATGATACACGGTTTGCCTCTTTCTAGTCTTTCGTTATCGTAAATAGCCCGGCAATGAACTAGTAGGTGCCACTTATGAGTATTAGATGCTTTTCACATATTATCTTACTTAATCCTCACCACCATCCTACAACATAGCCCCACTTACCTATGAGAAACCTGAGACTACTAGGTTGCCCAAGGTCTTCTCACCGTGAACTTTTTTTTTTAAACGTTTATTTATTTTTGAGACAGAGAGAGACAGAGCATGAACGGGGGAGGGTCAGAGAGAGAGGAAGACACAGAATCCAAAGCAGGCTCCAAGCTCTGAGCTGTCAGCACAGAGCCCGACGCGGGGCTCAAACTCACAGACCGCGAGATCATGACCTGAGCCGAAGTCGGACGCCTAACCGACTGAGCCACCCAGGTGCCCCATCCGTGAACTTCTTGAGAGTCATGTCCGGTTTTCAGTTGTATTCCTGACATTTTAGTTGACTAAATAAATGCAACTCAACTAGTAAGTGGCAGTGCTGGGAACTGAAGCCATGGCTTGAGCTTGGACTTACCTACTCCAAAGGCTGAACACCTTACAGTCTAGCAGTGATCTCTAAGGTGGAATGGTCCCCCAGGGAGTACACAAGATGACCCATTTGCTTGTGGGAAGAATATGTTAGGATGTCTAATTAGGTTATTATCCCATCCTTTAAAAAAAAAAAGTTCATTTTTGTGAATATTCTATATTCACATAAAAAGACAACATAGAGGATACAGACTTTATACGAATAAATAAATACACATATATTGGGCTTTTTGCTCAGACCTTCTTTTGCTGCTAAGAATGCATGGTCAAAATGGTTTGGAGATACTGCCTTCTAAGATTTGGGGACTTTATTAACTCTACCTCCCCTGTTTATTCCCTTATAACAGTGAATCTCAACTGGGGGCAATTTTGCCCCCCCAGAGGACATTTAGCAATATCTGGGAGCACTTTTTATTGTCATGACCGGGGCAGGGGCGTTACTGGCATACAGTGAGTAGAAGCCAGGGATGCTGCAAAACATCCTACAAATCACAGGACAGTCCCACAACAAGCATCATCCAGTCCAAAATGCCAATAGTGATAAGGTTGAGGAGACTTGCATTATACCCATCTCAAGAGGGAATAATGGAGAGGAAAAGAAAGAGCGGGATGCAGAAAAGGAACTAGGGTGTTATCTGTATCCGTGGATCTGACACTTGTCTCGTTACATACGCTCAATTTTTGTGAATCAAACTGAGCTGAGGAGTGTTAGAAAGAGTTGATAGTGGAGAGGCTTGGGAAGTAAGAAAGGAAAACAAGAAGAGGAGGAAGCACAAGGCAAGAAGAAGGAAGGAAAAGGGAGGAAAGAAATACGGAAAGGAGGGGTACCTGGTGGCTCAGTCGGTTAAGCGTCCGACTTCAGATCAGGTCATGATCTCACAGCTTGTGAGTTTGAGCCCCGCATCGGTCTGTGCTGACAGCCCAGAGCCTGGATCCTGCTTTGGATTCTGTGTCTCCCTCCCTCACTCTGCCCATCTCCTGCTCACGCTCTGTCCCTCTCTCTCAAAAAACAAGCATTAAAAAATATTTTAAAAATATGGAAAGGAAGTGGGGCAGACTGTTTTCCAAGATGATTATAAGATCTCCCATCCCACGTACTCTTAACAATGTGACATCGACACTCCTAACTTGGGAGATGGCATCAATATTTCCTCCCCTGGGATCTAGGTGGGCATGTGACACCAGCAGAAGTGATGTTATGCCATAAAAGATAATACAGTTTCCACGTGACCTTTTATGGGATGCTCTTGGAACCCAGTCACCAAAAGGAAGTGGAGAGAACAAACACATGAAGAGGCCATGTGTAGATGTTCTGGCCAATAGCTCCAACTGAGGTCCCAGCTGATAACCAACATCAACTGCTACACATGGGTATTAAGGCACCCCTAGATGACATCAGCCCCCAACGGTGAATCAACCCTAGCCTTTGAGTCTTTCCAGCTGAGGCCCCAGACCTCATGGGATAGTGATTCCTGAAGTGTCATCCCTGTTGTACCACACCTGAGTTCCCGCCCCAGAGTCTGTGAGCATAACACAATGGTTGTGTTAAATCACTTAGTTTGGGGGTGGTTTGTTATACAGCAATACAGAACTAGAACAGGAAAGGTGGGAGGGGGGTGCTGCTGGCCAGTCGTTAGTTATCTGTTTATATATTGGGGTAATACTAGCAACTGTAACATACAAACCCTGAGTTTCAGTGGTTTAGTACAATAGAAGTTATTTCTTACTCACATAAGTGTTCAGTGCAGTTCCTGGTTTATGGACAGCCTGTCATTAAATCATTCAGGATGGGGCTCCTAGGTGGCTCAGTCAGCTAAGTGTCCAACTTCGGCTCAGGTCATGATCTCGCGGTTCATGAGTTCGAGCCCCACATCGGGCTCTGTGCTGACGGCTCGGACCCTGGAGCCTGTTTCCGATTCTGCGTCTCCCCCTCTCCCTGTCCCTCCCCTGCTTGTGCTCTGTCTCTCTCTTTCTCAAAAATAAACATTAAAACTTTTTTTAAAAAATCATTCAGGAACTCAGACCTCTTTCATCCTGTGGCTTCTCTACTTCCAAGAGCTTGGAGTGTTCTGTATCTACAAAGCAACACAGGGGAAAGACAGAATGAAGAAGGCACACCTGCTTCTTAACTGTCTTGTCCCCAAAGTTACATTCCCTCTGCTCATATTTTATTGAAGAGGATTGGTCACATGATCCTACTTAGACCCAAGAAAGGTTGGGAAATGTAATCCCTGGTTGATCAGCCAGTTCACAGAAACTATTCCACACCGTGGAAAGAGGAACATGAATTCTGATGGGCAGCTAGCTGTCTCTGGCAGACTTTAGAATTCAAGTTTATGAATTGAAATGATGATCCTAACAAAGCTTTCTCTTCCTCTTCTTCTCTCCCATCTCCTTTCTTTTTATTTCCCTGGAATAGAGGTGGAATAGAAGGATGGAGTATCAGTGATCACATTTTGGCCGCTCTGTGGATTTTGTGAAAGGTCAGCCCTTAATTTGGTGGGAAATTAGATGCTATTGTGGCATGACAGTGAGATGTGTGGAGGTTGGAGCCAAGTTGCCCAAGTTCTAATCCTGGCTCAGCTGCTTACTAGATATGAGACCTCGGGCAAGTTATTTGACTTCTTCAAGCCTCCGTTTCCCTATTTATAAGACAAGGGTGATGATAAGGATAACACTCAACTTATAGGATTGTTATGAGGATTAATCTGGTGAATTCCTATAAGATAGTTTTGCTTGGTACCAAGTAAGTACCCTATAATTGTTAGCTACTATTATAGAAGAATGGAGCTTCAGCTTCTGCGGAAGCCACCTCCTATAGGTATGAAGTCTATCTCCCTGTGCCTTCCCTATGTTTTCTTGTCTAAAAGACACGGAAACGAAATGTTTCCCCCTCTTTAAATTGACTTATTATAAAGTCAGAAGTCCCTTGAATCAGTTTTAGACTTTTATTACCCATCTCCAAGCAAGATGGTTTTGTGTTTTGTTTTTTTTTAAACGTCTAAAGCAAATAGTTCCCAATGTGAGCAAGCGTTGTCCATTTTGGGGGCACAGCTCTGCCGGTTGATTTAAAGCGTGGTTCCCCTGTGTGAGGTTCAATAAAGGTGAAGTGGAACTTTTTTATTATGATTTCAAAAGATGGAGCAGAGAAGAAAGGGGTCTTGATATAGCATCTCAAGCAAAGTCCTGTGTTTCTCCTTCAGTCTCTCTAATCCTGAGATCACAGGCCAACTTTTCAATAGACTGCTACATTTAGTCATCCTGGGGGTGGGGTGGGCCGTGATTACACAGATGGGTTCTCTAGACTTGGAGGAACTCAGGGTGACTGAGGGGAGGTAAAATCCCAGATGGAGTGATCCAGCCTTAGTGTGTGTGTGTGTGTGTGTGTGTGTGTGTGTGTGTGCGCATGCGCGTGTGCATGTGATGGGGAGGTAGGGTTAATGGCTCCACAGTCTCATTCACTCTACCTTTTCTTTTACTCATTTATTCTACTATTTCTTCTCTGCCCACCCCCAAATGTAAGACTCTGTGCTGAAGGAATCAGGGAAATATGTCTCTTATTTTTGAAAGGGAATGTTTTAGAAAACCAGAAGTAGGTGAGGAAGGAAAAAGGCACCATCTGCTTTGGACAGCTTGTGTATTAACTGCTATTTTATGTAAACAGGGTTTTAAGTATAGGGTTTGTAAGATATTTCTGATACCTTTAATCAAGTTTATTATATTTTGGAAGTGCTTATAATGACTCATCGAGTTTACTGTATTCTGGAGGTATTGTGATCAGGAATGAAGGTGGGTGTTTTAGAGGTTCTTGAAAGCAGTGCTGTGGGAAACCACCACATTCCTTTCTGGTTGCGGCTCTGGCTGTTTCTTTAAGCATCCTTTAACTTGCCAAGGATCAGTATCCATTTCAAATATTTATTACCCATCTGATTTTACTGAAGGGGAGAGGGAGAGAGGAAAAGAGGAGGTAGATAAGAGGGAGGGAAAGAGGCAGCAGGAATCAGGTATCAATAATTACTACCTCGTTTTCTTCTTCTGACAGAGTTGGCTTCAGGCTGTTTATTTTGCAAGTAATACGTAGGATTAGGTAGCTAATATAAAATAGGCTTGGGGTGACTTACAACTGAATCCTATCACTCTGAGTTGGCTATATTTGGACTACAGAAAAACCCAAAAAGCAAAAATCCCTAATTCAACTCACCTTTGTCTAGGGTTGGGGAAAGGTGGGGAGAGAGTGGAAATGTCTCTCACATGGAGAACCTTGAGTTCTATAATCCAAGGTTATAATGCAATTCTCATCACACTTTTTCGACTTAACAAATTCACTGCATTATCAGCTGTGGCATTTATTATTCAGGACTTGTGGAAATGTGCTTATTTTAGCCAGCAGCAGGTTTATTTCTTCCATTTCAGTAATAACACACAGAGTTGTGTTTTTCAAACTCAAGTTAACACTCAGTAATGAGTCTTAACCAGCATTAAAAAATTTTTGTTGGTTTATTCATTTTTTAAAAAAATGTTTAACATTTATTTATTTTTTTTTTTAATTTTTTTTTCAACATTTTTTATTTATTTTTGGGACAGAGAGAGACAGAGCATGAACGGGGGAGGGGCAGAGAGAGAGGGAGACACAGAATCGGAAACAGGCTCCAGGCTCCGAGCCATCAGCCCAGAGCCTGACGCGGGGCTCGAACTCACAGACCGCGAGATCGTGACCTGGCTGAAGTCGGACGCTTAACCGACTGCGCCACCCAGGCGCCCCTAACATTTATTTATTTTTGAGAGACAGACGTGGGTGGGGGAGGGACAGACACACACACACACACACACACACACACACAGAATCCAAAGCAGGCTTCAGGCTCCAAGCTGTCAGCACAGAGCCCAATGTGGGGCTTGAACCCAAGAACCCCGAGATCACGACCTGAGTCCAAGTCTGATGCTCAACTGACTGAGTCACCCAGGCGCCCCCATGTTTATTCATTTTTGAGAGAGAAAGAGAGAGAGAGAGAGAGAGGCAGAGAGAGAGGGAGACACAGAATCCAAAGCAGGCTCCAGGCTCTAAGCTATCAGCACAGAGCCTGACACGGGGCTCAAACTCACAAACTGTGACATCATGACCTGAGCCGGAGTTGGACGCTTAATCAAATAAGCCACAAGGCACCCCTAGCATTTGAAAAAAATGGAATAAAACAGGTCACAGGCCACCATGTATAGGAACAGTATGTACTGTTGTGAAATGTTTGTTGTTCATATTTGTGTGTGTGTGTGTGTGTCTGTGTCCTGGGCTCAATGTAAAATGTGTTTTTTACTGTAGGTTTTGGTCAAAGACGTTTGGAAGATTTCTGGTGCTAGACAAGAAGGAGTAAGCCCACTGCAGTCTCTCTCTGCTGCTTATTATGACTAAAAATTCTGGACAAACTAACACTGAGAACTCTGTAAACAAGCAGGGAAATTAGGGAGGGAGTCAAAGCTTGAAGAAGCTATCTGTAGAGGGAGAGTTTCTAAAAAATTTTCCATCTTGGGGCGCCTGGGGGCTCAGTAGGTTAAGCTATTGACTTTGGTTCAGGTCATGATCTCATGGTTCGTGAGTTCAGGCCCCACGTTGGGCTCTGTGCTGACAGCTTGGAGCTTGCAGCCTGCTTGGGATTCTGTGTCTCCCTCTCTCTCTGCCCATCCCCCCTCATGCTCTGTTTCCCCCTCTCTTAAAAATAAACATTAAAAAAAGTTTTTTTTTCCATCTTTACTCTCACAGCTTTGACTTGAGATTAGGTCCCAGTTAAGTGGCTTCCCAGTAGCACTGACAACAAAAAATGAGAGAAACCCAAAAGAAAACAACTCTTGTTTCTTCTACTCTATTCACACTTTTGACACCATATGTGTGGGTTTTTTTTTTTCCCCCACATCAACCAATTCTCCAGCTCTCTGGATGGCAACAGGATGTCCTACAACTCAATTCTGACACTACCCAGAGCTAGCACAGACCCCACAGGTTATGGGCTCCATCCCAAAAGACTGCCCCTACTTCAGATGCCAGTCATATGCCCCAGGTTGTCACTTGTGTCTTTTCCAAGTGGCTACAAATTAGGGGGTTCCCATAACCCCTTCCTCAGGTTTGATAATTTGCTACAATGGCTCACAGAACTCAGAGAAGTACTTACTTACACTTACTGGTCTATCACAAAGGAACAGCCAGATAAAGTACACAAGGTGAGGTCTGGAAGAGTCCTGAGCACAGGTGCTTCTGTCCCTGTGGAGTCGGGATGCATCACTCTTCCTAGCACATGGATGTGTTCACCAGCCCAGAAGCTCTGTGAACCTCTTTGGTAAGGGTTTTTAAAGCAGGTTTCATCGCGTAGCCATAACTGATTAATAACTCAATCTCCAGCCCCTCTCCCTTCCCCAAAGGATGAGGATGCGCTGAAAGTTCCAAGCTTACAGTCATGGCTTGATCTGACGACCAGCCACCCATTTTGAAGTTATCCAGGAGCTCACCATGAGTCACCTCAAAATATAAGGTGAACAAAAGACGCTTCTATCACTCAGGCAATTCCAAGGGTTTTAGGAGCTCTGTGTCAGGGACTGGGGGAAGAGACCAAATATATATTTCTTATTATGTCACAAACCACATCTCCCTGACCCGGTGACTTGGTTAAAGGGTCTCTGCGAGCCAGAGAGTGTGGGGGGAATTACAATTAATTTTTTCTCTTCTGGACCTGTCGCAAGGGCAGGACTAAATCGTGCAGCAGTGGTGGCACTAGTGTGGGCAGCAGAAAATTCAAGAGAAACACTGTCATTCCGGCTGACTAGGAAACAGAGCACCGGTGAACCAAAGAGTACAAGAGGGAATCCCAGAAAGAAGCCAGCTAGAGAGGGGATCCCAATTCTGTGTATGAACTGGCACGAGTTTTGCATGGTGAAAACGAACCCAAAGTAGCATAGCAAAGCCTCTGAAAAACTGAAATGACACTAGAACAATGGCCCTCAGAAGATGAGAGAGAACTTGCCGTTTAAACCTAACTGGGTTGCCCGGTCTTCAAGCTGTATTACAAAGCTGTAATCATCAAGACAGTATGGTACTGGCACAAAAACAGACATTCAGATCAATGGAACAGAATAGAGAACCCAGAAATGGACCCACAAATGTATGGCCAACTAATCGTTGACAAAGCGGGAAAGAATATCCAATGGAATAAAGATGGTCTCTTCAGCAAGTGGAGCTGGGAAAACTGGACAGAGACATGCAGAAAAATGAACCTGGGCCACTTTCTTACACCAGACACAAAAATAAACTCAGAATGGATGAAAGACCTAAATGTAAGACAGGAAGCCATCAAAATCCTCGAGGAGAAAGCAGGCAAAAACCTCTGTGATCTTGGCCGCAGCAACTTCTTATTCAACACATCTCTGGAGGCAAGGGAAACAAAAGGAAAAATGAACTATTGGGACTTCATCAAAATAAAAAGCTCTGCACAGTGAAGGAAACAATCAGCAAAACTAAAAGGCAACTGACGCAATGGGAGAAGATATTTGCAAATGACACATCAGATTAAAGGTTAGTATCCAAAATCTATAAAGAACTTATCAAATTTAACACCCCCAAAACAAATAATCCAGTGAAGAAATGGGCAAAAGACATGAATAGGCACTTCTCCAAAGAAGACATCCAGATGGCCAACCGACACATGAAGAAATGCTCAACATCACTCATCATCAGGGAAATACAAATAAAAACCACAATGAGATACCACCTCTCACCTGTCAGAATGGCTAACATTAACAACTGAGGTAACAACAGATGTTGGTGAGGGTGCGGAGAAAGAGAGCCTCTTTCGCACTGCTGGTGGGAATGCAAACCGGTGCAGCCATTCTGAAAACAGTATGGAGGTTCCTCAAAAAATTAAAAATAGAACTACCCTATGACCCAGCAATTGCACTACTAGGTATTTATCCAAGGGATACAGGTATGCTGTTTTGAACAGGCACATGTACCCCAATGTTTATACCAGTACTGTCAACAATAGCCAAAGTACGAAAGAGCCCAAATGTCCATCGACAGAAGAAAAGCAAAAATAATATAAAAACAGGGAGGGGGACAAAACATAAGAGACTCTTAAATATGGAGAACAAACAGAGGGTTGCTGGAGGGGTTGTGGGAGGGGGGATGGGCTACATGGGTAAGAGGTATTAAAGAATCTACTCCTGAAATCATTGTTGCACTATACGCTAACTAACTTGGATGTAAATTAAAAAACAAAAAACAAAACAAAACAAACAAACAAAAAAAAAAAAAACAGCCACATCTTAAACTTACCAAGTTGTGCACATTAAATATGTATAGTTTTTTGTATGTCAATCATTTGTCAATAAAGTGGTTTTAAAAAAGAAAAAAAAAACCTAACTGGGTTGCCTACTAAAACAAAGCAAAATGAAGTCAGTGCTTTCTAGAGCAGAGATCAGCAAACTTTCTCCATAAAAGACCAGAGAGTAAATATTTTTAAGCTTTGTGGGCCATACAGTCTATCGCAACTACTCAACTCTGCTACTGGAGTGTCAAAGAAGCCGAAAACAAGATGTAATGAATAAGTATTGCTGTGTTTCAATAAAACTTTATTTATAAAAAGAGGAAGAGGATTGGATTTGGCCCACAGGCCATAGGTTGCTGACCCTTGCTCTAGGGGATTTTAGTAAGACCAAGACTCTCACATATAACATTCAAAATGTCCGGGATACAGTCCAAAATTACTCAACATTCAAAGATGTAGGAAAAGGTGGTCAATTTTTATGAGGAAAGCCAATTGAAAGATGCCAACCCCAAGATGAGACAGATGTTAAAAATGCCAGACAAAAATGTAAAACAGGTATTACAACTATGCTTCATGAGGTAAAAGTAAACACACTTGAAATGAAGGGAAAACTCAGGAGAGAAACAGGAACCACAAAAAAAAAAAAAAAAAAAAAAAAAAATCAAATGGAAATAGTAGGACCAAAGCCTGCAATATCTGAAGTAAAAATTCATGGGGCACCTGGGTGGCTCAGTCCATTAAACGTCTGACTCCTGATTTCGGCTCAGGTCATGATCTCACAGTTTGTGAGTTCAAGCCCCGCATCGGGATCTGTGCTGATCGAGCAGAACCTGATGGGATTCTCTATCTTTGCCCCTCCCCCACTCATGCGCTGTCTCTCCCTCTCTCTCACAAATAAATCAATAAATAAACTTAAAAAAAGTTCACTGTAAGGGCTTGGGATGCCTGGGTGGCTCAGTTGGTTGATTGTCTGACTTCAGCTCAGGTCATGATCTCCCAGTTTGTGGGTTCAAGCCTCGCATCAGGCTCACTGTTGTCAGTGCAGGGCTTGCTTTGGATATCCTCTGTTCCCCTCCCTTTGCCCCTCCCCCACTCATGCTCTCTCAAAATTGAATAAACTTTAAAAAAAAAATTCACTGTGTGGGCTTAATGTAGAATGGAGATGACAGAAAAGGAGTCAATGGACTTAAAGATAGACAAAAAGAAAGTTCTTAATCTGAAGAACAGAAAGGAGAGAAAGTGAAAAAATAAAACAGAACCTGAGGAAGTATGGGTCTAACATTCACATCATTAGAGTCCCAAGGGAGGATTGAGACTGGTGCAGAAAAATACATATATATTTGAAGAATAATAGCTGAAGGCTTCTCAAACTTGGTGAAAGACATACAACTATAGATTCAAAGAACTCAAATCCCAAGTAGGATAAATGCAACAAAACAAAGCAAAACCAACCAAAAAACACACAAAAAACCCAAAACTCCAAAAACAAAAATAACCCCCCAAACAATCCACAATTCAGATACACTATCAAACTTCTGAAACCCAAAGGGAAAAAAAAAATCTTCGAAGCAGTCTGAGAAAAAACATATTCCTCAGAATATCAAAAATAGAATTACCGTATGGTCCAGTAATTCTGCTTATGGGTATATACCCCAAAGAACTGAAAGCAAGGTCTTTAAATATTTACACACCTGTGTTCACAGCAGCATTATTCTCGATGGCCAAAAAATGTAAGACCACTGACGGATGGAAACAAAATATGGTGTGTGTGTGTGCCCACGCGCGTGTTGGAATATTATTCAGCCTTAAAAAAAGGAAGGATGGGGCGCCTGGGTGGCTCAGTCGGTTAAGTGTCTGACTTCGGCTCAGGTCATGATCTCACATTCTATGGGGCTCTGTGCTAGCAGCTCAGAGCTTGGAGCCTGCTTCGGATTCTATGTCTCCCTCTCTTTCTGCCCCTCCCATGCTCACGCTCTCATTCTTAAAAATAAACATAAAAAAAATTTTTTTTTAAAAGGAAGGATATTCTGATACATGCTACAACATAGGTGAACCTTGAGGACATTACGAAGTAAAATAAGCCAATCAAAAAACCCCCATATACTGTATTGTTCACTTACATAACTTACCTAGAGTCGGCAAATTCAGAGAGACAGAAAGTGGAATGGCGGTTGCCGGCTGTAAGGAGGAGGAAATGGGGAGCTGTTGTTTAATGGAGACGGAGTTCTAGTTTTGCAAGATGAAACGAGTTGTGGTGACGGTCGCACAACGATGCAAATGGACTTATCCCTACTGAACTGTACACTTAAAAATGACTAAGATGGCAAGCTATGTTCTGTGCATATTGCCACAATTTTTAAAAACACAGTCTGAGAAAAATAATGGAATTAAACATAGAACAGCGATCTCAATGACTGTGGATTTCTCATCAGAAACTGTGGAAGAGACAGTGGAACGACATCTTTAAAGCGCCAGAATAACTATACCTAGAGAAAATATATTCAGGACTGAAGGCAAAATAAAGACCATTCTCAGATGAAGGAACACTAAGAGAATTTCTCGAGAAAGTTTTGCAGTCAGAAGGGAAATCACAGTTTCAGAAGGGATGTTGAAGGTTAAGGAATGAAGGAGGAATCGCTTCTCGGCCTTTTGGCTAAGATCAAGCGGAGGAATGAAGGAGGGACATAAATGGTAAGTGTCTCCTCTCAGGTTCTTTAAGATATGTGTATCGACTGAGGGCAAAAATTGTTGATTTTGAGCCAGGCATATGGCCGCCTGGAACAGACTATTCCTCCAACCTCCCTTACAACGAGGTGTGACCTACTGTGGGACGAAGTTCCGCTCCCTGAGTTGTAAAAGGAGGTATTAAGGGGCAGCTTTCTGGAACATTCCTTAAGATACTGCTGACACATTTTTTTTTCATTCCTTTTTCTCTGTCCCTTCTTTATCCATCCTGTTGCTTGGAAAGTGGATGCAGTGGCTGGCGTGGCAGCCCCATCTTCCCCGGTGAAGACCGCGAGGCGGAGTCCGGATTCCTAAAGACTCTGTGAAACAGACCCATCATCCTAGCCCTGGGTGGTCTACTTTTGGACTTTGATGTGAGGCAGAAGGTATGCTCCCTTGGTGTGTAAGCCACCGTTACGTCTGGGTTTCTGTAGCGTGTTGCTGCATTTGACCCTAAGACAGCTCCTAATTGCTGAAACCAAGCAACACTCTCGAATGAATTCAGGGAGAAGTTCTGGGTGAGGAAACCATCCAAGTGTTTCTCACAGCACTTGGCGTATGGCGAGGTGCTCTGTAAATGTCAATGGTTAGGTACCATGTGGCTCAGTTTTGTATTTTCCACAGTATCCAGCACAGAGTCGATGCACCATCCTCCGAGACCGCCTTCTGACTCTCTGTCGATCCCCAGCTTGCCCTACGGAAAATGTGTCCCCCATCCTTACTGGCGTCAGCAAGAAAAACCCGACCAAAGGGCACAGCACGCCTTAGGTTCCAGGTTCCACAAACCCATGGGAGAAAAATCAGCAGTGGAGGAGGAAATACACTATTTATTTACAGTTCTTTCACTTTATCCACAATTTCCATACAAACATAAAAACTAAAAAAATAAAACCACCACTTGGGAACACAAGTGTCTTTCTTTAATTAGTCCGGTTGAGGGAGGGTCACCGCCCTCTTGCTCTGTGAAGGAGACTATTGAGGCACACGGAAGGGGAACAGGAGAAGGTTGGGAAGAATGCCTGAGAAACAGCTCCAGATGAGAAATGTAACATGCCAGCGTGGTGGAGCTTCACTGGCGGAGACTCAAGGGCGTCACCCACTGGGGACACTGACCGGCTTCCCAAGAGGACGACGGCTCCTTGCCACCATCCCCCCCCCCCGCCTCTCTACTACGGAACTCTAGAAATCAAACACGCCTCACGCATCTCATGAGCGGTGTGGGGTATGGTGGTGACAGTGGGGGACGCTGGATGCTTCTCTCGGAGAAGAGCCCTCAACCCCAGGGAGACACAGGAAACCCCTTTCCTTGGCACTGATGAGTCAGTCACAGCTTCTGTCTTGAATACAACGCTGACTTAAAACGGAAAAACAAAAGCTCTCCCCCAGCATCCTGGGGAAAGGGAAGGGCTGAAAACATGCTCTCTGGGAGGTGGCTAGGGGTGAGGGGTGGGGGGCAGGGGGGCTCTGTCTGCCCAACAGGGGGAAGGAGTGGGGCTGACGCTCCACCAAGACCCGGGGAGGGGTGGGGAGGGGGGGAGACAGAAAAACTCAGCCGCTGACGCTTGGGACGGCCACCGCTGGTTGTCAAAGCAGCTCCATCTGCTCAGCGCCACTTGCTCTGGCAGACGCCCACCCGCTCCCTCACAGGGGGGCGCCCAGAAACCGACCTGGAGGCGCTGGGCCCACCTGCCTGGCGACGTCATCTGTGCTAGTGACCTAGATTGCTTTCACATGTTGATGCACATTATAAATATAAAATCATATCTGCTACAAAGAGGACGTATATTTGTACATCTTTACCCATATACATAATAACACAATTTACACATAATATCTTGGAGTGGGTCATCATGGAAAAAGGGTTTGGAGAGGTAAAATGCCCCTTCTCCCTCCCCCTGCCCTGATCCTTCTCAAGGGATGCTCATATACTTGGTCACCGGGGGGCCCTTCCCAGCGGGTCGTGACAGGGCTGGTCTGGACACATGAATTCGGACATGTAACTAAATGCCGAGGGGTGTGGATACTCACGTACACACACGAACGCAGGCACACATACAGACATCTGGTGAGAAAAGGAAAACTAAAATTCCTAGCCCTTGGGTGTAGGCCTCTGCCCAGACTTATAAGCATCAGTGCCTCCTCTATCTGAGAACAACAGTCTAAAACTGCCCCTCACCGGCTCACACGAGGGCAGAGGGGGAAGGGCTAGGAACCAGGGAGGGAGGGAGGGGGGGAGGGGCCAGGAGTCTTTTGAAAACATAAGGCATTTTTTGACCTGTGATCAAATGAAACCATGTCACAAAAAGCAACGGCATCAGTTGGGGCCGGGAGGCAAGAGACAGTCCGTCCATGTAGGGACAATGTGAGTTGAGACCCTGAGCCTTCCCCTTCTTCTGTCCAGTTTCTTTGAAAGGGGCAGACAACCCTGTACCTCCTTTCCTGTCCTCTCCCAGAGCTGGGCCCATCCACATGTCATGGAATACTGACAGTGGTCCAAGAAACATATCCAGAGACATGGAGTGGTGGACAGGCACGCCAAAGAGTTAAGACCTGGGCGGCGGATGTGAGCTTTTTACAGCAGGAGTGGTTCCTGGCCTGAGTCCACGGCTCGCACAGTGGCCACAGTGATCAGATTGCCATCAGAGATGGGGACAGTCTGGGTCCCCCCTGGGGAGACAGCACCTATCGGCGGTAGTGATTGGGGGCATCGGCAAACATGTACTTTAGTCTGTATGCCTCGGCGAGCAGCAGCCCAATCTCTTCGTTGCCCCAATGGATCGTAGGTAGGTTTTGTAGCAGCATCAGGAGACCCTGGAATGCAAGAAAGACGTTTTTATCATCCCGGGACTACAGACCAGGGGACCAGCAGGCCCTGGGATGGGGTCCCTTCCTCCTGGATCACACACATCCCGCAAGGTCGGGCTCCCTCCTCCAGAGCAGCACACATCTCCCGGCCCCCAGTTCACCTTCAGAAAGCCCTGAAAAGCCTCTGCTAATTTTCCGATATCCACTAGCACCTGCCTCTTTGAACAATACTATAAACAGAGAACGACACCGACAAATAAGGATATTTAAAAGAGAAAAATAATCTCCCTCATCATCCAGACATACTCTCTTCATTTCCAAGTACTGCTTTTCAGTCTTTTTCTCACACGCATATTTCTTTAAACAGCTGTAATCATAATTATGATTTTATGCTTTTTAATCATCTTCTTTCTCTAGAATTTTAGTGTCTTTCCATGCAGCCTTCAAAACTGACTATTCTCAGGGTTAGTATGTAGCTATACCCAAATGTACTCAACCATTTATCTTTTGTTAGATACTTAATTTGCTTCCTTTAAAAATAACATTTATTAAAAAAACCCCTCATTTATTCATATTCATAAATGCATAACCTTATGCATTTGACATATTTCTCCTAATCGAGTGTTCACTTGTAATCACTATATTTAGCTTCTTCCTTGTTCTCCAAAGACTGTCCTGTCCTCAACCTTCCGGTCCAGCTCATTTCCTACTATCCCAGTATACATGCCTCCTCCAGCTAGGCCCATTTCAGCCAGATTTATCTGTGCCTCCGTGGTTTAGTTTACTTGGTTCCTTTCACTTGGAATACCTTTCCTTTTCCCCTCTTCCTACCTCAATCCTATTCAGTTCTCAAAGCCCAGGTCCCTCAAACAGTTCCCATAGAGACACCCTATTAAAGAGGATAACAGAATAAAAAGCGAATGTGAGGTTTTCTCTGTAATTTATTTACCCATGTTGTTGCTGCTGCTTCATGTTGTTTTTCTTTCTCTTTTTTTTAAGTTGATTTACTTATTTATTCTTAAATAATCTCTACACCCAATGTGGGGCTCGAACCCACAACCCCGAGATCAAGAGTCACATGGTCTTCCAACCAGGCCAGCCAGGCACCCCTGTGTCTCTTTTTGAACTGGATATTCTTCTTCTTCTTTTTTAAAATTTTATTTATTTATTTTGAGAGAGAGAGAGAGACAGACAGACAGACAGACAGCGGGAGGGGCAAAGAGAGAGAAGGACAGAGAATCCTAAGCAGGCTCCATGCTGTCAGTACAGAGCCAGATTTAGGGCTTACTCTCATAAACTGTGAGATCGTGACCTGAGTTGAAATCAAGAGTCAGACATTTAACCCAATGAACCACCTCGGTGCCCCATCAACTGCATAGTCTTATTTTTCTGATTATAAAAGTAATAGTAGCAAGACAAAACCCAGAGACACAAGAAGACTGGCAGACTCGATTACATACAACTTCAAAATGTCAAAAGGTGCCGAAAACCAAGTTAAAATCTAAGAGACTGACTATAAGTTATATGCTAACTAATTTGGATGTAAACGAAAAAAAATAAAACTAATAAAAAACAAAGAAACTGACTGTAAGAAAATATTTTTAACACCTATAAAAGACAAAAGGTTAATATCTATAACCGAAAAGGGTGCCTACAAATCACTGAGAAATAAGAAAACCACCAAATAGAGAAACAGGTGAGTAATATGAATAGGTAACAGGCAGAGTGCCTATGGCCCAACACACATGCGGTGAGTACTCTTGCTTTTAGCTGCTCTGAACACCCAGCAATGTTTTGTAGTTTTTAGTGGAAAGGTCTTGCATATCTTTTACGAGATTTCTTCCTTTAGAAATAGAAACTTAGCTGTGCACAAAGCTGCCTGTGGTACATCACTGTTTAAGAGCCCCGTTCTGGGACAGTGTATGTTCTTGGTTCTGCCCTAAAACCTCTCCCTCCCCACTTCCCAGAAAGTGGGTGTGAGTGGAGGAGGGGAACAGTCATCTCAGACCATAAGATTACAGCCATGCGTTGAAGGCAGCAGAGGGAGAAGACAGAAGACATCTGAGTCCCTGCCACACTGGAGCCGGGATGTCAGCCCTCGACTGCTTATGCTGAAAGACTGTGAACTGTGGGGAAGTCAACAACGGTCTGGTTTTAAGCCACTGCTATTCTAGGGTCTTGGTTACAGGGGACAAGCTTATATCATCTTAACAAAGACAGGCTGTAGCTATCAAAATCAGAAATGCACATGGTCTTTGATCCAGCAACTCCACCCCTGTATCCTGTCCTAGGGAAATATTCGCATCCGGCAGGAGGGTCTTCCCGGCATGCACCACTGCTTCAAACAGTGGGGAATCAATCGCTGGATAAACAGTGGTCATCCACATCGTGAAATACACGGCAGCACACGGCACAAAAGAAGTCGCACTAGGTGCACCGAGGTGGAAAGATAACAAAGGCAATTTTACAAGTACCAAAGAAAAGTAAGTTGTAGAAAAATACAGGATGATCCCACTTAGGTAAATGAGAAAACACAATATATTTGTATATGCACATATGTATACAAAAAATTTAGAAGGTGAGGTGGTAAACTGTTAACTGTAGTTACCTTCAGGGATGAGAGACCTTCACTTTTTTCCCGTTATACTTCTGTATCTTTTGGGCTCTGTGTTTTCAATTTTTACAATAAAGTGTTGATGCATTACTCGGGTGATAGAACTTTTTCTCTTTAGTAATACATGTTCTGTGGTAGTTTTGTTTAGTAAAAAGTAAAAAAGCAGAAAATAAATCACCCGTAATTTCATAACCAAGATGAAGCCACTTTTTTTGTTAAAATATTTATTTACGGGGGCGGGGGCGCCTGGGTGGCTCAGTCGGTTAAGTATTGACTTTGACTCAGGTCATGATCTCCCGGTTCGTGGGTTCGAGCCCCGCATCGGGCTCTGTGCTGACAGCTCAAAGCCTGGAGCCTGCTTCAGATTCTGTGTCTCCCTCTTTCTGCTCTCTCTCCCCCATTCATGCCCTGTCTCTCTCTCTCTCTCTCAAAATAATAAACATAAATTAAAATAAAATAAAATAAATAAAATATTTATTTATTGGGGCATCTGGGTGGCTCAGTCGGTTAAGTGTCTGACTCTTGGTTTAGGCTCAGATCATGATTTCGCAGTTTGTGAGTTCGAGCCCCGCATCAGGCTCTGCGCTGACAGTGAGGAGCCTGCTTGGGATTCTCTCTCTCCCTCTCTCTCTTTGCCCCTCCTCTGCTCATGCTCTCTCTCTCTCAAAATAAATAAATAAACTTAAAACAGATTTTAAGTAAACTCTACACCCAATGTGGGGCTTGAACTCATGACCCCAATCTCTCTCTCTCTCTCTCTCTCTCTCTCTCTCTCTCTCTCTCTCTCGCCAAGATCAAGAGTCATATGCTCCACTGGCTGAGGCAGCCCAGAGCCCCAAAAGGACGTCACTTTTAAACACTTTGGCATATTTCCTTCCACTCCTTTTTCTGCACACTTTCCATAGTTGAAACATTTTATCTACATAATTTTGAATCTACTTAGCATTTGTCATAAGCATTTCCTTTGATATTAAAAACTCCTTGTAAATATTTTCATGGCTAAAGAATTTCTCACGATGCAGATGCACCAAATTTACTTTACATCTTCCTGTTCTGAGTACTTAATTATTTCTGGTTTTTCACTATAATGAAATTACAATGAATAGCCTTGTGCATAGAGCCATATTTTAGATTATTTCCATGGGCTGACTTCCTAGGATTGAAATTACTGTCAAAGAACATGAACACTTAAAAGGTATTTAACGCTCATTCAGAAAGTGCATTCCAGAAAAATGCTCATTTCTGTAGATCTCCACCAGCACTGAGTACTCTTACTAAACAAAGTTCTCTAATCATAACCCTTTTCCCTGAGATTTCCAAGCCTGAGAAGAGAGCTCAAAGCCTTAAGTCAACATGGTGGTGAATGCACAGGATGAACACACTGAGAAAGGAATCAGCCTATATGCTTCTCTACATATGTTCAACCCTCCTCCCCAACCCCCCATCCTGGTTGCCATCAACCTCCTCTCTTCCCCAAACCCTGTAGGTTAGCCACCCTCTACTATCCCAACGTTGTTACCGAAATTCATTCAACCAGACAGCTTACTCAACCAGTTAATGATTTTCACTCAACCCACCCAGATGCTAATGTTACGTTTAAATACACTATTAGCTGACCTAATGTCTCTGGAGTGCGCTTTTCTCATGGTTAACAATTCTCCCTGGGATGTCTTGGCCTCTCTTCTAGGTCTTTCTTTCTTTCTTTCTTTCTTTTTATTATTTTTTTTTAATGTTTATTTATTTTTGAGAGACGGGAAGAGAGCACAAGCAGGAGAGGGGCAGAGAGAGGGGGAGACACAGAATCTGAAGCAGGCTCCAGGCTCTGAATTGTCAGCACAGAGCCCAATGCAGGGCTCAAACTCGCAAACCGTGGGATCATGACCTGAGCCGAAGTCAACGCTTAACTAACTGAGACGCCCAGGTGCCCCTCAGGGAGTCTACTTTTATTCTAATTTGGGCAGCTTCTCTACTATAGAGGTCCTCACCTTTTCTATACCTCAGACTCTTTGGCTATCTGGAGAAGCCTATGGATCCCTTCTTAGAATTATGATTTTTTAAATACATAAAATTAAATACATAGTACCATGAAGAAGGCCCGTTAAATTGAAAGTTATCAAAATATTTTTAAACAAATTTATGATACTGCTGTATATGTACTTTATTAATATATTCTGTAACAGGATCTAATGGCAGATTAAATAACTATCACTATTTCAAAGTAGCAATGAACATAATGTTTTCAGATATCTGTAACAACTTAATATGATATGAAAATACCTGCAGTTAGTGACAAAGGAAGGTACCGCTAATATTACTGTGCTTTCCTGGCTACATTTGTTAATGTAGGAAATGCCAACTTTGAATTTGGGGTTACCGAAAATAAAACTGAAAATTTTTTTCCATTCATGTCTAGGGGTCCCGACTTTTTTTTCTTTTTTCTTTCTTTTAAATTCGTGTGTGTGTGTGTGTGTGTGTGTGTGTGTGTGTATTTAAATTTTATTTATTTTGAGAGAGAGAGAGAGAACACACAAGTAGGTGACGGTCAGAAAGAAGGAGACACAGAATTCCAAGCAGGCTCTACAGCATCAGCACAGAGCCGGAGGAGGGGCTTGAACTCACAAGCCGTGAGCTGAGATCAACAATCAGATGCTTAACTGACTAAGCCACCCAGGCGCCCTGGGATCTCCTGACTTCTAAACTTAGACCCTAAATGAAAGTGTTTACTCTTGTAGCTTGCCCTTCTCTTGATTCACACCACAGTCAACAAGAATTCTTATTATACTTTCCTTCAGAGGTAAGTTTAACACCCAAGTATCCATATTAACATTAAATTTTTAACTTAATTTATTCATTGGAAAACTTTTTTCTTGCTTTCCTTTTCCTTCCTTCCTTCCTTCCTTCCTTCCTTCCTTCCTTCCCTCCCTCCCTCCCTCCCTTCTTCTCCTTCTTCTTTTTGGTTCAAATTGCTTTTGTCATTATAGAATTTCAGTCCCATTTTCAATCAGCTTGCTGGGTGAGGTCAAATCGTTATCCTTTTTCTTGAGGACACATTTCATTGACTCAGAACCAACCCCTGCCTTCCATGGAAGGGGAGCTGAAGGAATGGTACTTGGTTACCCTCATCCGGAATATTAGCAAGCAGACGCTGGGAACTTGGGAGCCTCAACAAAAACCCTTGGGTTCGTCCTGTCATCACAGCCAGGAAGTTCCAACCAGGCTGCAAAAGCTGAATCAACTGTAGGACCTCTTAGAAAAACCTGAGCCCAAGCCTCATCCCTGGAGTTTTTTTTATTCTAAAACCCTGGGATGGGACCTGGTAACCACACTTTCCCAATGATTCCAGTGGGCAATCAGGTGTGGGCTTACCTCTAGGGGGATTAAAAAGCTCTACAGGAATAAGAGCATATTTGGGATGCCGGCCTCATGGTGAGATCCTAAGGAAGGAAACCCCTAGATGTTACACAGAGAGAGACCTTTCATTACATAAACTAAGATAAATCTATAAAATAAAAATAGCTTGTAGCCAATTTATTTTAATGTTTTCACAGTTTTTGTATGAGCATGTACTCATGTGATGTGTAAAAGATATAAAAATGGCGGAATTTACAGTTTTTGACATGATAGGATATCCACCATATTTTGTAAAGTGATAAAAAGAGGTTACAAAACAAGTTATAAAATGGTTGCATTAATGGCTATATACATACAGTACGTATTTGTGGAGATCTGTATGGGGAAACATCTGGAAGAAAATAAAGCACCTTTGTGTGGCACAACTTCAGGTATTTAGTTCTTTTTTTCTTTTTGCTTATTGGTGTTTCTAATTTTTTTTTATAATGATTACAACCCGTGCACAATTGATAAACAACAAAAGAGTAATATCTCTAGATGGGAATATTCTTTGCTGGGATAGAATCTACCTATAATTTCCAATGCCTCTAACCTTGCTAGAAACCTCCGGTAAATCTTGAAATAATTCTAACACTGCACAAGTTAACGTCCCCGGATGCCCCCTGGGCAGTAAGGCATCGCGAGGGAGCACTCTGCCACCTGGTGGCTATGTCTAGGAACTGCATCCCTTCGCACAGTGCTGCAACAGTGGGAAACCCTGCCCAACGCATTGATAAATCTGGGATGATAGAAAAGAAGCAGAAACCAAATGGCTGGGGGAAGAAGGTGTTAATCACAAGTCAGGGGCTTTTATCTAATGATAGGGAAGAGACAAAGTTGGAGCAGGGAATAACTGAAGATTTGTTACAAAGCCAGCCCATGGGAGCACTAAGCATGACAGGCAGTCAGATGAAACACTGAAGCCATGAGAAGACAGCTTATGAGGCAAGCAGCAGTGAGGAGTTCCAAATTAATGGGAAGGGACCAAAGAAAAGTTGGAAGTGGCTAAAATAGCAGAAAACAACCTGACCTAGATGCCAGCTGAGAATCCACAGATCCTAAAGGAAAAGGAATATGGCAGAAAAGAAATTAGTGCCATGGTGGGTAGGGGGAGGCAACAATTAGATAAGGGGGTCAAAGGAGAAGGAATAGAGGTTATAGCCAAAGAGACCCTGTAAGGAAAAGGTATAGGGGAAACCTCTTAGAGGATGTCCAATAGATGGAAGAAGTGGAGAGCAAGAACACCAAGAATAATAATCATTATAGTGACAGCTACCATTTATTGAGCACTTACTACACACCAGATGGGGCTCTACATGCTTTACGTGTACTCTGTATTAACTCATTTAATCTTCCCACCAACACCATGAGATACATAATATTATCTCCACCTTACAGATGAGGAAATTGAGGCACAGAGATTAAGGAATTTGCCCAGGGGCACAGAGTGGTACTGGGCTGGAATTTGAACCCAGGCAATCTGGCTCTAGAGCCTGTGCTCATAACCACTATATATTTCAGCGCTTGCCCTGGAGTAAGAAGAGAAATGGGGCATAACGTAGAAGGAACCAAAAGAAAGGAAGTCATGGCAGACGCTGTTTGAAGGAAATGTGGAACAGTTGCTTGATTTTACTCAGTGGTAAGAGCCAAGCACAACCAAAGATAGGATGTGTAGTAATTAACAGCAAAAGAACTTAAAGACCCCATAAAACATACACTATTAAATAAGATACTGTGTGTAGAATCACTTAGCAATATTGGAACATCCTTTGCAAATGTAAAGTGTACTCAGGCATGTAAAAATATTTTCCTAGTCAAATAAGCAGTTCTTTAAAACAAATCCCCCATTCTGAGAATCAGTGAGTTAGCAAACCAATTCCCCTGGTTACAATAAAAATTTTCAAAACCATGTCCTTGTATGTAAACTTTCTGAGAGTCAAACTTATTCACTGGTTTTCTCCCAAAGTGTGTTTAGCAACTTTCCCATCAGAGAAGGTCGGGTTGAGTTCTTCAATGGCTTGTGTTATGTCTAGGGATCGTGCCCTTTCTCACGCCAGCTTGCTGTGGGTGAAAGATCTTCACTTCCCAGGGCTCCCTCTGAACCCTTCTTCTGGGCAGGATTCACACCGACAACTCACTGGATGTCTGTAAAGATGAGGCCTGCACTGGCCAATGCTCCAAAATCCTACCCTTGAGTTCCTGCAGAAGTGGTGGGTGGATGCCATCTGATTCAAGGGATTTATTTGCATTTAGTTTCTATTTAGGCCGCGAGCTTCTTATATAGGCTTAGCACTACTGAACTGAACAACTCTGACCTACCTCCTACAAAAGACGCTTTCAGAATAGGAGTCTCTCCAAGGTGTTCTTCTGTAGGATGGAGGCACGGGATTCTGGGATCAGCTGGCCCCACTGACTCCCTTGCTGGTCCCCATTTTATGTAAAGGAATTTTGATTATTAGTCTTCAGAGTCCTCTGTGGGGTGCTTCTCAAAATCAGTTCTGAGACCTCTGAGGCCTTGTTGGCCCTCACATCTTGTGGGGTCCCATAACCTTCTGGGCTCTCACAGATGCTGCTTTTCCTGAGATGACTGTTTAGACTGTGGGACGAGGGAGCAGGCATTCACTCAGGTGCCTGTTCTCTCTGACTCAGGCACATACACTTTTCCCAGATATGTTATTCATAGTGGAACAGTTTTCAGGCTTCCTGTGGGTTACTTCATTCAGTACAAATTTTCTTTCTTTTTTTAATATAAATTACGAGTTTATTACAAAATACAACATGTTAGTTTCTCATCATCAGCGATTCAAGAAAACAAAGCCAGGAGCTCACCCTGGGTGGGGCTGGAGGCCAGACGCCGCCAGGCTCAGGAGCTGGCCACAAGTCACCGGTTTACAACCCCCCGGCAGATGGGTGTTCTCCGGGGTAGCCGCCACCCAGTTCTTGTCGCTTGCACACCGCGAGCTCCAAGGAACGAAACCCCGGTGCAAAGTGTACGTCCATCGTGAGAAGCTGGGGCAGGGATCACAAGAGCTTGACCGTGATGGACAGGCCAGTAAGGGTGGCCGTGCTGCAGTATGGAGGGTAGGTGCGAAGGCCACGGCCACCGTGTCCTCAGGGTCACTCCCCTGAACCTGGACTTGCTCTGCTACATTCACTTCTTCTTGTGTCGCTGGCTGCTCCAGGTCACTGACGCTGACGGAGCAAATCAGATCAAAGGTCCCGTGCACGCCACCGCTGCTGGGAACCTACTTGTCCTCTTTGTCCATAGTTACCAGGTGTCCCCAGAGTGCTCAGAGACGACGTTACTCACCTCCGGTTCTCCAGGGAGCTGCCCCCACCACTGGGAACCACCGCGGGCCTGTACAAGTGCTCTGCGCACGTTTTTTCCTGAATACCCACATTTCAGCATAGCTCATATCCTTCCAATGCACACTGAAGTTCTGATTTTTGAGGTGCTCCACTCCTTCGCCCCGGCAACTCCTTTGGTTTTGGTTGTGATTACGGGGTGGTGCACCGGCCCACGTTCCCTCACGCACAGAACTCACTCAACCATCTCCTGTCCTTCTGGGTTTGACACGCGCCTGCTCTGGGAAGTCTCCCCCAGAGTCTGACGCCCACAGCCTGCCCTGATGGTGTTTCTGCCACTGGGTGTCAGGAATAAAGATGTCTTCCGGCGACCAAATTCTGTGGCTCTCCAGGCCCACTTAACGTGCCAGGTTCAGCCTTGGCCAGAGGACGGGAGAGTCCACTGTCACTGCTATGATTCTGTCACTTCACAGTGGCGTGTACACCCCTGTGATTCCCTAGTTCACTCTGCCGGCCTTGTGGGGTGGGACCAAGGCACCCCTCTTCATTCCATCTCCAAAGAGCTAGCAGCACGGGTCAAGGCCCAGACATCCCTGGCCAGGCTTTAGGACGGAGGCTGTTGGTCCAACAAGGGATGGGGGTGAAAGTTCCTCCCCAATTGAGGGTCAAGCCCAATCTCTCCACAGGCTTCTCCACAATCAGGTCTTGCGGCACCACCCCTCACCCTGTGACACTCCGGCCACACTGCCTTCTCTCTGCCTCTTCCCTCCCCCCACCCCTCAACGTCTTACCCTGGCAGGGCTGCTCCTCACCGCCAGGGAGATGGCACCCAGCAAAGCACGGGCCAGGGGCAGGCGCTGGGAAGGGCTGAGTGGGACAGCAGGCCTCCCAGCTCTTACCTGCTCAGCCTAGGTCCCCAGACAGTCCCCTGTGCTCACCTTCTCCTTCAAGTGCCTATGGCAGCTATAAGAGATGCGGACAGGCAGACAGAACTCTTGGGCAGACAGAACTCTCTCTAGGCTCACGGCTGGGGAGAGAAGCCCCAATCCCTCCCTCGGCAGGTGCACAGCCACATAGGAGACCTGCCGGTTCTGATTAGGGCGCTCACAACCAAGGCAGATCTCGCTCTCTCTGACCACCACTGAAGCTTCCCCTTTGCCAGTTTCCCACCGTCACTGCTCCCATCCCCAACACCCTCGGTCGGCATCACACAGCCTCTAGCACGGCCGCTACCCCTACAGCCAGCAGCCCTGAATCCTAGGGTCACCCTTTGCCCTTCTAGCCCCCACGATGCAAATAACATCAAGATCCTCACTCAATACCAAGATTCCTATGTGAGAAAGGACTCATTTACCCATTTTGTTTTGGTGATTTTTACACAGTCAACTGGCTACTGAACAGCAAAATAATGACAATGTCAGATAACCCATGAAATAAATACCTGTGAATCTATACTGATATAAATAGATACATGAGGGGCGCCTGGGTGGCGCAGTCGGTTAAGCGTCCGACTTCAGCCAGGTCACGATCTCGCGGTCCGTGAGTTCGAGCCCCGCATCAGGCTCTGGGCTGATGGCTCGGAGCCTGGAGCCTGTTTCCGATTCTTTGTCTCCCTCTCTCTCTGCCCCTCCCCTGTTCATGCTCTGTCTCTCTCTGTCCCAAAAATAAATAAAAAACGTTGAAAAAAAAATTAAAAAAAAAAAAAAATAGATACATGAATACATAAATGGGAGAGAAAGGACAGCTCTCCCTTAGGTTAGAATAGCAATTAATAAATATAGAAGCAGTGAAAATAGAAAATCACAATTAGGCAAACATCACAGTAATGACTGTTACAGGCAAGAGCCATTCATGAATGTTAAAAAGTGGGTGAACGAATGATGAGAAACATCAGAATTGCATAGTCTCAGACTGTCTCTACAAAAGATACTTACCAATTACCGAAGGGAAAATAGTAACTTCACAGGGGAGAGACTCAGGAGACCCCCCTGAGTCAAGCGATCGAAGGCGGCAGGAATGAGACCTGCCAACACCAGCTACCTCCTCATACAGACATCACCTCTGTGGTTTCTTCCCCAAAAGGCATGACCCTCAGTTTCGTCATAAGAAAACATTAGACAACCCCAAGTCAAAGGACAGTCTACAAAATAACGAATCCGTACTCTCCAAGAGTTTTGAAAATTTTGTCCTGGAAGACAAAGACGGAGGAATTGTCCCAGGTTAGGATCCTGCATTGGATCCTCATCCAGAGAAGGACATTAATGGGAAGACTGGTCAAATTCAAATAAAGTCTGTAGACTGCTAATATTTTATCGACCTGAACGTCCTGGTTGGTTAATCACAGTACGGAATATAAGATGTAAACATTAAGTGGATATGGGTAGGCTATTTGGGAACTCTACTATTTCTGCAACATTTTGTAAGTATAAAAATTATTGCAAAGTAAAAGAGAGAGGATACTTTTTTAAAAACCTGGTTTGCGTGGAGTCCCTCCTCCCCAGCCCCTCCAGAGTCTGACATTCAGCCCCTAGAGCGCCAGTGGCTCCTAAGCCTGGGGGCTCTCTCAGGGCCTGGGCGGAGCTCCAGGACTTCCCAGACAGAGGCCCAGACCCCCCCAACCCCCCAACCGGGCTCCAGCAACGTGTACAAGTGCCCAGAACTCCCTGTTGCCTCCAGGTGTGGTGGTCTTTCGGACTCCACCTTCCCACAGAGGCAAGTGCCTTAGTTTCCTCCTGGGAAGGAGGGCATGGAAAGGAATGAGGAGGCCGAAGGCCCTTCTGGCAGTGGAAGGAGAAAAACCCAGGAGCCAGAATAGTAGACCAAAAGGAGGACCTTAGAGGACTTCTTTCTCAGTTTTAAAACAACCAATCTTTTGTTAAACATTTACTTCATGAGAAGAAAGCCTGTGAGCAATTATCAATGAAAGGTGAGGGGTGGTAGAGGGCAGAGGAAGCCCTGGAAGGAGGAGGGGAAAGGGGGAGGAGGGGGAGGACGAAGATCCTTGCCCGGGATCCTGGAGTACTGCTATGTGAATTCAGCTCAAATGCCCCAGGAGGTGTCTGGCCAGGCCCCAGGGTAGAGGCAACAGAGCACAATCCATGTGTGGGGCACGATGCTGGGTGTCTAACTCCCTGGGTGACCTTGAGCCAGTTACTTAATCTTGCTGTGACTCAGTTTGCTCATTTGTAAAATGGGGGTAGTTATTATGACCTACTCTGTGGGACTATTGCAAGGATTAAATGAATTAAACACAAATAAGCATTTATTTGTTTATTATTTATTTTAAGATTTTTTTTAATTTATTTTTGAAAGTTTATATATTTATTTTGAGAGAGAGAGAGAGACAGAGTGAGCATGCACAGGGAAGGGGCGGGGGGCGCGGAGAGGGGGGAAGAGAGAGAGAGAGAAAATGAATATCCCAAGCAGGCTCTGCACCATCGGCACTGAGCCTGATTCGGGGCTCAAACTCACAAACTGTGAGATCACGACTTGAGCTAAAGTCAGACATTTAACTGACTGAGCCACCCAGGCGCCCCAACACAAATAAGCGTTTAGATTAGTGCCTGCTACATTAAAAGTGCTAAGAATTAGTTATTATTAGGTCGAACCTTATGAAACTGCCAATATCTGACATTTGGACCTATGAAAACAATGTTGTAAACGTCACCCTAATATAATCATCATTATTCCACTACACCAGGCCAGGCTGAGGGCCAGAATTGCCGAGGGCCCCTCAGACCACGGCAGAGCCTTGGCCCAGCACTATTAGAAGCTCTCACTTCAAGTGGCCCATGGCTCACAGGACGGGCCACTCTGTCCCTGCAGCACCTGTGCACACATTGCCTCAGGTTCCCTTGCTCAGAGGCCTCAGGAAGGAAACATCTTCAAGTGATCCTCCTGTCGTCAGTTCTGGGGCCCCTCTCCCAGGCAGTATGAGCCCAGATATCTGCTCAGCCAAGGAGAAGCAGGCGCCCTTCCTTCTGGGGGCTTCTGCCACAGCTGGGACACTGCCTTTTACCTCCGCAAACTTTGACACCCCCTCTCTAGTCCTGTTTGTCCATCTAGCTTGGCAGCTTTGCCCACGATTAGCCTAGCATGGTTTACTCTGGTAAGTTACACACCACTTAGAGACTTGGGTTCCTAAAGCTTTGTCTTCACTGCTTCTCAGACTCGGGAGTACATTTCAGCAAACAATATTAATGATAATAAGCACCCTGTTCTGAGGCCGTAGGCCACGTATACCATTCTAACTGCTTCACACGTATTAACGATTTAATCCTCACGGTAGCCCTGGAGGTAGGTACTCACCCCCATTTTACAGGCAAGAAAACCGAGGCCTACAGAGCCAAGTTACTTGCTTCTGGCTGCACACCTAGAAAGGTAGCAAAGCTCAGATCTGACCCCGGGCAGTCTGGCTCCACAGACCGTGGCTTTACCACTGCACTATTCTACATAGTCCCCAACTTTCGAAGGAGGGTCTCTGCTTCCCCCTGATGCCCCTCCACTGGCTCCCCTAACCGGGGGCTCTTCTTCCCTGTCACTAAGGGTGACCAATGGCCGGTCTGCTGAAACCACCACAACTCTTTTATTTCTGCAGTGGCTTCGCCTAATTTTTCTTCGAGTCGCTGCAGCTGTTCAGCCCTCAAACTTCTCTCATCCAGGCTGGGCCAGTGTGGCTTTCTGGGGTACCTGTGTTCATTTACAGAGCTTCCTTTGCAGCGACTTAACCACAGGTGGCCCTTCAGCAGTCAGGCTGCACATACCTTCTTTCTCTGCACAGGTCACGGGCCAGTAGCTCACAATCTCGCACAACACTCTCGCACCTGCACCACGCTTCTGTCTCCTAAGGGACCCTGCCCATCGATCTTAACACAGCTGGGCACAGGTTTTCTCTTCTTGGCCATAAAATTATGGAACAGTGGGGCTGGGAGGAACTTTGAGGACTGTCCACTTTAATTGCCCATTCTACTTCGTCTATAAGAGAGAGGTGACAGTCCTCGAGTAGTCTCACCGAAGTGTTAATACAGCAGCAGGCACAAATCCTCATTGTCATTCTGTGGGTTACTGAAGAAAGACCTCAAATCCACCAGATAATCGAATATGCAACCCGGTAAAGAAGAACATCTCTAGTTTTAAAGTCACAGACTAGTATGGCCCTATGTTCTGCCAGGATTGTGAATTGCTGAAAGCCATTCCAGGAATCACCTCCACCTCTCAGAGCTAATCTGGGAAGCACTTTCATCACATATGACAAGGCCCACTGAGCCTGGCTCATGATAACTAAATTAGACCTCGTGCTCTTGATGTCCTGCTCCACCTCAACCACATTATCAGAATTGATAGCTCACCCCAGCATGCGGCCAATCCGGCCCCCTTGTGCTCATTCATCCTAGGACGTCGCATATGCCGCTCGTTGGCAGAAGCCGTGGCTCGTGGTCAGCTGCCGCAGCCTCTCGGCACCACAGCCGGCATCTGCTCACAGAAGCCCACTCTCTCCTTTTCCTTCCAAAGCCCTTACTTGGGCAGGCTGGGTCCCGTCTTTCCGTCTATCTGCTAAAGAGACTTCTGTTCTTTAACCACCTAACACCAATTACGGAGAGGTCCAGCCCAGGGGTCACAGAGAGACGTTGCTGCTCTTGAGAACACCTACGTTATTAGTTAGAACTCAGAAGAACATTCAACCTTCTTTGGCTTTCCCACCCCCCCCCCCCAACCCCACCCCTGCTCTTAAAAGAGCTTTATGCCCATTAAAAAAGAAAGGGAGAAAGAAAGAGAAAGGAAACTGCTTAGTCCAGAAATGTGCAAAGCAGAAAAAGAAAAGCCCATCGCTGCCCCCCAGAGATAACGACCATCGAACAACCTCCAGGCCTCTGTGTCTGCGGACTGCAGAGCCTCGCAATCTGTCCCCTCGACCCCTAATTCCCCATTCCCCCTTTCCTGGGCCTCCTGGAGCAGCTGCCTGGCTTTCCACCACCCAACGTGTGCCCTCCAGTCTTCTTCACGTTCCCCAGCCAAGGCTTCCCGGCCGCCTCACTCTCCCCGGCCGTCCCCTCTGCCTCCTTTGCTCTGTCCACCTCTCCCCACCAGCCTCCTCGGGAAGGTGTGCCAGGGCTCAGGCCCGGGGCTCTTCCCTCCTCCGTCCACACTCACTCCTCATCTACTGTCCTGGTTTTAAGGACCATGTAGCCAGAGGCTCCTAAACGTGTGTCCAAGCTCTCTCCTTCTCCAGCTCCAGACTCCTAAGATTTGTTTGCCTACTCTAGATCTCCATTTGGGTGTCTAAAAGCACTTCCGATTTGGCATGCCCAAAACTGAACTCCTGAAATTCCTCCCTAAGCCTGTTCCTCCTAGACCCTTCTCATAAGCTGAGTCATCCTGACTCATCCCTCTCTGTCCTACTCTGCACTCGACACGTCAGGAGATCCTGTTGGCTCTATTTACAAAATATAAGCAAGATCTGCCCACTTGTCACACCTCCACTGCCACCATCCAGGTCCAAGCCATCCTCGTGTCTCACCTGGAGGACTCTAACAGCCTGATGGGCAGTCTCCCTGCCTCCACCTTCGTCCACACCTACAGTCTACATAGAAGCCAGAGTGACCCTTTGAAAATGTAAGTCAGATCACGGCCCTCCTCTGCTTAAGACCCTCTTATGGCTCCCCTTCCACTCAGAGTAAAGCCAAAGCTTACAGTGGCTACAAAGTCCTCTGTGATCTAGGTCCCTTGTGACTTCTCTGGCCTCACCTCTTCCTACTCTTCCCCTGGACCACTCTGTTCCAGGCCACCACCATGATTCCTTAAGTAGCCCAGGGAACCCCACTGTTCCCTCTGCTTGGACACTCGTCCCCCAGATGTCCATGACTCACTCTCTCACCTTCCCTGAGCCTTTGCTCAAACATCTCCTTCTCAGTGAGCCTATCCTATTGTATTTGAAATTGTAAACTATCTCTTCCCTACCACCTAATAATCCCTTTATCCTGCTCTACTTAAAAAAAAAAATTTCCTACGCTTTTGTTTATTGTTAAGTCTCTTCCCAACCAGCATGTAAGCTCTATGGGAACAGGGATCTGTCTATTTTGGTTTCCAGTATATCCTATGCCTTCACCAGTGCCTAGCACATGGCAGGCATTCAGCAAATGCTTGTCAATGAATGAATGAGACATCTCTTAGGCCTGCCTAGCTGCTCTGCAACCTTTCTAGCACTAATACCTATTAAAAAAAAAATATATATATATATATATATACACACACACACACACATATGTATATACATACATGTATATGTATACATATATATTTTTTAAGCTTAGTTATTTATTTATTTTGACAGAGAGAGAGAAAATCCCAAGCAGGCTTGGTGCCGCCAGTACAGAGCCCAACTCCAGGCTTGATCCCATGGACCGTGAGATCATGACCTGAGCTGAGATCAAGAGTCAGATGCTTAACTGACTGAGCCATCCAGGTGCCCTAAAACCCTTTTTGTACTGAAGAACTCTGGGGCTCACTGACTTGGCCCATTGGCCTTCTGAGCACCCTGTCTCCTTTCCTCCTCTCGGCCAGGTACCTGCCATTGCACCTTCTCCCTGTGCAGCCCCACTAACGGAATGGCTCCCGCTCTGATGCTCATCCCAGCCCAGGCTAAGCTCTTGGTCACTCACCTGAAAGTCCTCCTCATCCAAGATCTCTTTTCTCCACTTGATCAAGAAGGCTGCACACACGTAGAGATGAAAGTGGGAGAACCCTTCCGGTTCAGACTGGGAAGGGAAAGAACAGTTAGGTCTCCAGGCCCTGACAAGGAGCCGGCTCTAGTCCTCTTGGTCCCGGTCCTCCTGCAAGGTAGGAGCACAGCAAGGCACTCCTTTCACGGCTGGGCACACGGAGGCCTGAACAGACTCTGTAGAGGCCCTGCCCACGAGGCCAAGGCAGACACAGAAATAGAAAGGAGGTAGGGGATTCTGAGCAGCTACTCTCCACCAGGGCAGGGAGCTGGGGGCCTCAGGGACAGCCTGGCATGGAGAGGGCAGGGGTCCCCGCATACCTGGTATGTGTCCCATAGGCGGATGGTGCAGCGAAGGGGAAGCTCCCGCATGAGCAGGTTGTTCATCCAACGAAAGGCAAACTGGAGGTATTCAACCTCGTACCTCCTGAAGTGATTATGTACCTGCTCTGAAACAGAAAGTGTCATTGGCCCCAAGACCACAACCTAGGGGACTGACTGGACCCTGAAAGGGTCGCATGAGCCAAAAGGGCAGTTTCCATCTCCTTCTCCCCCCTTCTCCTGGGGAATACAGGCACAGAAGGGCCGAACTGGCATCCGACTGTCCTTTAGGTTGGATTCTGCCATCTCACAGCCACACCACATGGGTAACCCAGTCCCACACTCGGCAAAACTATTTTAACACCCATGGTGACGCTCTGGGTACCTTTCCTCCTTCACAGGGCTCCTCTGGCCATAAAGCGGCAGACGTGAGGTTCACTTGGCTGCTTGACCCCATTACTCTTCAGAGGAGGAGGCAGAATGGAACAGAACCATGGGGGTCACCTTGGCCATCCTCCTGCCAGTGAGGACTTCCTCCTCAGCATCCCTGACAGATGGCAGCCAGCAGGGACTTAAACACTGCCAGAGAAAGAGGTTCACTGACTCCATCAAGGGCAGCCTCTCCCACTGATGTATTAAGTGATTCGCCAGAAAGTGCTTCGCTGTATTCAACAGAAACTAGCTCCTTCCTGACTCCCACCCTTGGTGTTTGTGTGGTGTTCTGGAACAACCTCAAACAAACCTGATCCCTGTTCTACATGACAGCCCTTTAAATAGTGCTTAACAGCATTAAAAAAAAAAAAAAAAAAAAAAAATTATTATCCTCCTCAGTTTCCTAATCTAGAAAATGCAAATAATTATTCGTACCTCAGAAGATTCGGGGGAGGAGAAAATGAGAAAACAAAAGTGCTCACAGCAGCACCTGGCATGTGGTAAATGCGTAAGACACATACTTTTTGAAAGAATAATAACAATAGTTATTTCTGGGGAATAGGATTTAAGGAGGGTAGAGGATGTTTACTTTTCATTTTGTGCTTCTCCCAATTGTCTTAATTTTTACAATGTCTATTGCTTCTATGATTCAATGAAACAATAAAGATATATACATTTACCAATCCAATATCCTAAAGTACTATGTCTTATCAGGTATTCGCGAGGGCAGAAAAAACAAGGAGAGGGCAGACGGTGGCAGAAACCACAGCCCTCTGCCCTCCGGGCCCACGCTGAAGCTCACGGCTAGGTCAGGGCGGCTAGGTCAGGGCGGCTAGGTCAGGGCGAGAAGGGGGAAAAACCGCCTCCGGACGATGTGTCGGAAACAACCGTAAATCAGCAAACAAGACAGGAAGACGGAAATCTTGTCATGAAAGGAATCTGGAGTGAGTGGCACAAACCAGGGAAGGTTTTCAAGAAGAGAGAAGCTGGGGAAGGAGAGAGAAAGATACGCGGTTTTTGTATGGGGGCGGGGTGAAAGGCGATGCCTTGATGAGGCACAAAATCCACACAGAAAGCCAGGAAATGAGGTTTATTAGTTGTGTCGTGTCTGGTAGAGTCCTAAAAAAGCTCTACAGTGTAAATGGTGCTACGGAGCCCACTTAACAGAAGATCTTGCTGTGAGGTTCTAGGCTATCTTTATGAAACTTAATTCTGACTTTCTCTTTCTGGGCCTCGGTTTCCTCATCAGTCAAGAGCAGGGCTTCCCAGCTTGCCTTTTAGTTCTAACATTCCATGATTCCAAGCCAGAGCCAAGGAATTACTGGAGGGCTCTCGCCCCTCAGAGACCTTCTGTGCCAGGAAGAGTCATGTCTCACTTCTTGCCCCCGCCACCAGCCCAAACTAGTCGCAGAGAGCTGTGGAAAGGCCTGCCGGATATCAGCCAGACTAGAGGACTCTGCGTCAAGTCCAGGAGTTCTGAATGACATCACCACCTGAAGGACAAGGTCAGAGTACAGCTTGATGCTAGAAGCAACGGAGAGCCACAGGAGGCTTCAGAGCAGGAGAGGGACGGAACCAGGATGGTGCTCTGGAAAGATGCAGTCGTATCACAGAAGGTTTAGAAGAGGAAAGAGTACAGAGGAGGCAAGTCCTTATAGGAGGAAGCTGCAGAAATCCAGGCATGGCTGGATCAGAGCTGTGGCCAGGGAAATGGAGAAGAAAGGGCAAATTTGAAAAGAAGAAAAAGGGAGGAAGGGTTGGAAAAAAGAAAAAAAAAGGGTGAATGTGATGAGAGATGCTAAAAAGAATGGACGGAACTTGGTGACAAAAAACAAAGGGGGAAAAAGAACTCGAGGGGCCCGCAGACCTCTCACCTCCCCTTCCTGCCGACGTGTGGAAGGATGCACACGCGCCAACAGCCCGGACGGAACTGGAGAGGGTGGTGGCAAAGAAGCGGGCAGAGGAGAGGCCCCCACCAGCACAACTGGCTGTGTCGGAACCATACCGTGCTGCTACCAGAGAATCCCTCTTCTTCCAACCTACCATCAATCCGGCTGACGAGCTCTTCCAGCGCCTTGACCTTCTTCTGGATCCCTGGTTGTGCAAAGGTGTAGTTATCCTGCAAATGACACAGAGCCCGGGATGAACAGGGACTCCAAAGGCGTGCTACCGCTCTCGACTTCACTGAAACACGTTTAAAAGCACAAGCTGTTTTCCACAGCTGGTGCCGGCGTTCTGGAGAACAAAGGAATCTACAGAACAGCAGAGGGTGGGCAAATCCTGATGGAGCCCTGTGCTGTGGAGGAACGAGGAAGAGCCGTGCTGGGCGGTGGCGGGGGGGGGGGGGGGTGCTTCTGGCTGACACCGAGGAGCAGTAAGGAGCTCAAAGGCCTGCAGGGAGCCCCTGGACCCGGGCAGCCCGCATGGGCAGAGCCGGCTCACCTGGATCCCATCTAACAGCTTGCTCATGCACCAAAAGCTGTCGGCTTCAATGCTTCGAAGCACGTCCTGAGACAAATTGGTCACGTCAAAGTTCTCCACGTCCTCTTCTGTAAAACAAAAGGTGAAGAAAGTCCAGAGGTCTTCTCTAAAACATGGAGAAAGCTAGAGACTGGGATCTTCTACGGGGTCCTTCAGGCCAGGGGACAGCCAGGCTAAAGTGATGTGAGGAGTAAGGGCCTGTCCTCCTCCCCTGGTCAGGTGGGCAAGCGGGTCCCAGGAGAGCTCTTGAGGATCCCGTTCCAACACAGAACAGGCCACTTCTCACACTGGTTCCACCGGGTCCAACATATCTTTCTCGGCTGTATTTGTTCATTCGGCTTTAGGAAAAGATATTTCAGTCCTCATGCTCAGTGAGCTACGTACCCAGACCCTTGGAGGTGGTCTGGAAAAATTCTTGATTTCAGAAATTCAGTGACCTGTCTAGCATACGCACACCTGCATGGACTGAGAAAGGTGGGATCAGATGGACCCTGTGGTTCACTTTTTTTTTCCTTTGGCCCCCCATAGTTCATTTTAAAGACAGAATCTCCATATTCTGACAGACCCACTGCTGAGACCACTCAGAAATGAAGATGAGGGTGTGAAGGCAGATGGCTCGAGCCTGACGGAGCTTCTGGGACTTAATTTCACCAGGCTGGTAGTACCTAAGCTGGGTTCCGTAAAACATCAAACCTATAGGGTACTCCAGAAGAAGGGCGTTCCGTAGACAAGTACGGTTGAGAAATGGCAGTCTTATCTCGGAGATTCACAAAGATCATAGCGAACAAATGGATTTGGGAAATTATAACAAATTTTGCATTAAGTAAATCTATTTAACCTTTTTTATCCAGGACTTCCCAGGCTTCTTTAGCCACAGGACCTCTTTTATTTATTCTATTTTTTTTAAAGTGTTTTTTTTTTTTTTTCTTTTTGAGAGAGCGAGAGTGCATGTGTGCATGCAAGTCGGGGAGGGGCAGAAAGAGAAGGGGACAGAGAATCTGAAGCAGGCTCTGTGCTGACAGCACAGAGCCCGATGTGGGACTCTAACTCAGGAACCATGAGATCATGACCTGAGCTGAAGTTGAACACTTAACCGAATGAACCACCCAGGCACCCAGGGACCTCTTTTAGAGACCACTTTTAGCTTCTCGTGGAAACCCCACACTAAGTAATAGTAGTGGGAACTAGTCTGTCTCTGAGATCCAAGTGGGGAGAACATCAGAAGTGCTCTAGAAACCTGAAGAAGGAAAAGGCCATGGGATGTGTCCTTCCTGCCACAGAGGTGGGAGTACTAAGAAGGTTCTGCTTGCTAACATGACAGGCCACCTCAACCCACAGGCCCCGGCATGCCTGGCAGAGGCCACACATGCAAATGTTCAGGCTGGAATTCTGTGCCAAAGGCGGCTTTTCTCCTTAGACCCACAGCCTTATTTTGAAAACAGGATGTTCACTGCAGTCCCATGTGCTGCAAAGACACAGGCATCTGACAACATATATTCAGAATCCAGCCCTTTCATTTATGAGAATTATTACTACGACCTACAACTAACCCCCCTTGGGACAACATGTAACAATTTTCAGATTTTCATTCTGTATAAACAGCATTTTTTAATGGACATCAAAGACTGTAAAAACCCTTTTGAGGGGGTTAGGGTGCTTTGTTAGAAAAGCTATAATCCTGGGGCGCCTGGGTGGTTCAGTCAGTTGAGCATCCGACTTTGGCTCAGGTCACGATCTCACAGTTCGGGAGTTCGAGCCCTGAGTCGGGCTCTGTGCCGACAGTTCAGAGACTGGAGACCGCTTCGAATTCCGCGTCTCCCGCTCTTTCTGCCCCTCTCCCACTCGCGCTCTGTCTCTCTCCCTTTCAAAAATAAATAAACATTAAAAAAAATTTTTTTAAAGAAAAAAGGAAAAGCTATAACCCTGGAAACAACCTAAAAGCTCAACTCCAAGTACAGCTACAGTTAATACATGTAAAGTGCTAACTATCGGGCCTGGCACACAGTGGGTACAATATAGTCTATTTCAGATGAAGCTTATCAAGAATTTGTAACGACAAAGGAAAGTGTGTCACAGTGTTAAGGGAAAAGAGCAAGATACAAAATTATTTATGGTATACTCTCAACTACTCTACATACAATATTTATGTGTGCTTATATAAGCACAGAGGAAAGACAAAATATACCACAAGGTTTACAGTGTTTATTCCCTAGGCAGTAGAGATAAAAGATTTTTATTTTCTTTAAGCTTTACTCGACTTCTCAAAATTTCTACAATAAGCATAATTTTTATAGTAGGGGGAAAAACGTACATTATTTTAGAAAAGAAAGGGCTACAATTGACTACACCTGTCTTTTATCACCAAAAAGGAATAAAGGCTTTGTAAACTAACACTAAGCTTGCAGAAACTAAGACTTCAGATAACATATAAGGGTCCATTTGAGAAATCACATGAAAAAAAAAAAACCACAACCTTCTAAAGAAATAGCATCCGCCCCCCCACCAACTTAAACACCTACTATGTGCCATATACATACTATTAAAGAATACCGAGCTCTAAGACCCAGTTCAGAACCTTCCTCTTTCTTTTTGCTTCCTATTACATTTCTGAGACCATCCTGTACCTGCAGCTCGCTGCTCCACACGCGTTCCACCACTTTACATGTCCACCCCCCTAGGGACAGATAGCAGGTGGCTCTGACTCCCGCTACCACAGACAAGGCCCTGAGAGACGACCCCCTCCGACCCTGTACAGGAAGTGCTCTGAGCCACAGGTACAGGCAGCGAGCGCGCTCCCCGGGGCCAGCCCAGCAGCGACGAGGAGAGTGCCGCCTCCTGGATCGAGCGCGGCTGCTCACACTAACTGTCCTAGGCAGGAGCCCCCCTTTCAGAACGGGGCTGGAAGAAAACCGTAAGACCCACAAGGAAGGCTCAAGACCAAAACCACTCCTGCCGCTCCCACGCATTTCCCAAATGAGGATCCAGAACTCCATGATCATTCGAGGAGTCCTCTCCACCCGGGGCACTCTGCAATTCCAGAACACCACAGTGGAAATGTAACTGGGAGTGGGAACTATCCACCGCAGAGTAGCAACGGGGGGAAAAGAGCCTGGGTCCCCGAGAACGGGGAGCACAGCTACCGTATCAGCCCTGGCAGCCTGTGGCGTTTTTGTCAGACTGAACGGCACGTGGCTAAGAGTACCGACTCTGGAGCCAGACTCAAGTCCTGGCTCCGTCACTCGCTAGGTGTGTGGCTTTGGGAAAGGACTTTACTTTGGTGCCTCAATTCCTTCTCTGTTAAGGTGGTAATATCCTACCAGTGTCACAGGATACTGCAAGGATTAATACATGAAATGTGCTAACAACAGTGCCTGGCACGAGAAGCGTGACGTAAATGTTAGCTGGTATTATCGTTATTAAATGAGGCCCAAGCAAACTTCCATCTCTTTGGAGCCTCTGTTAGTTTGGATCTCTGTTATTTGCAGCTACCCCTAACCTAACTCCAATATGTACCTTAAAGATTAGCTAATTTTCAAAGCCTTCCGTTTCCCCCATTTGGTCTAAAGGAGGAAAAATCTAACAACGTAAGGTCTTAAGTCGGTAAGATGCCACTCTCAGGAGCTGAACCGATTCCAAACTATTAGCTGTCCAGGAGCAGAGGGACCAACAGACAAGATGCTGAGCCCTCTTTGGGGGCCTCGAGTCAGGGGCTCTGTCTCCCCGTGTGCCTGGCCTGCGCATTAGACCTTTGTTTTCACAGACGGTGGGACAGTTCACCAGCCTTTCAGGGAGTGGGAGGAGAGTTTTGTTCTAGTGTTCTGCCTGCTGGGAGGATAAAATTCACACATTCAGTCAAAAACTGTGAGCTGAGTGCACCAGCAAAAAAGCAGCAGAGAAAGGAAGGCCCAAATGCTCTCTGAAGAGCTTCATTCAGCATAAACAGTCTGTTCAGGAGGATCATTAAACATTCCACTTGAGAAAATTCAACATATAATTGAAGCTGGAACGGGAACCCATGCCAGCAATGTAGTCTCGAATGGGGGCAGCGTCTTTGGTTGTCATTACAGAGCGTACAACAGCCAGGACTCCGACTGGAGGCAATGAGATTTGAAGGATATTTTCTGGCTATTTTAAAAGGCAAAGCATCCAAAAAGAGGAAACCCAAAAGCTCTTGATAAGAATCAAATTGCCCACTCTGGGCTCGACGAGAACATGTCCATTTATTAGCTGATAAAACGTACTTGAGCGGTGACTCTAGTTGAGTGTTTATTTTTCTGAGAACCCCAAGTCCTGGGCCTGACATCAGGCTCGTGTATGCCTGAAATACTCAAAGACAGCTTTGGGAAGAACTAGTTCTGCTTAAACTGACAAGAGTAACTCGTCTCTTTGCCGCTCTAGGCAGTTCCCAGGAGCCATCTGTGATTGCAGGGCAATTTCTAGATTCTGTGATCTGTTGGGGCAGAACGATTCGGCCCGACTGGTGGGCAGGAGAAGATTCAAGGCATCAGACTGCAGATAGCCTTTCTACTTCCTAAAGCCTTTGGTTGCCTGATTCCTGTCTTTATAGTTTTAAAACTAGACACAATACCTTACATAATATTTTCTGAACACAAAAGTAAGGAAAGGGAAAAATAAAATTTTGGTCACCCATCTAAAGCAGCTCATAAAATCAGAACGTAAATACTACATCCAGAAAAACACCGCTTTAAGAAAAGTGTCAAGGGATTCAAGGTGTCACTTGCACGTAATTATTTTTAAGTGGTTCAAAATGCGACATAAACGTATTACGGGGCACTATTCACCTGGCATTTGCAGGCAGGTACACGATGGCAGCAGCCAAGGTGAGGATGTCACTGCAAACCCTAGTACGGGGAGGGTGGAGGGGCTCCCGGCTCATTCCTGGAGGGTCAGACGACCCGGCAGAGCAAGGAGGGTAAAGAGAATTGGTCTCCTGCAAGGAGGAGGTCAGACGGAAGACTTCTTCTGAGGCTCCGACAGAGCAGAGACCCGCAGGGAGTCGACTCCGGTTCGTGAGGACCACGCCGCAGACCGTGAGAGAGGCGGCGTGCTGTCTCAGAGATGCAGGGAAGCAGCTGACCAGCGAGCCCTTCCTGACACTGTGCCTGACGGTGCAGTGACTAAAAGGTAACTGTTAACTCGGAACGACACACGATCTCTGGCTGTTCACTTCTTAGCGTGGAGCAGCCTGAGCACACGTGCATCATGAGACCCTGGTTAAAATTAATTTTAAAAATCAACACACCACCCCATTTTTTCTACTTTTCTGTATTACTTTTACTTAGCAAACGTTACTGACTCGGGGTTACCCCAGCCTCTTGGCACTGGCTGTGGGAGCCCAGATTACATAAACCCAGACTATGTATTTGGGTTAATGGGCCAACGAAGGGCCAGGTCCAGCAAACACCTAGCCTTCTAGGACCTGTCCAAAGATCACCCACAGAGACAGGCAGCATGTCCCCAAGACACTGTGGATGCGAACAGGCTTGGGGAGTCCAGGGCCCCCCAACGTCAGCTGCTCTGAGGCTCTTCATCTGGGCTCAAACGCCTTGAGTATGTCAGCTGTCACCATCTCTCCTCTGTTACAATTTCTCGCTTATTCCTGGGTCAGATGCCAGGCAGACAGAGCAAGCAAGCAAGCACGTGCCACTCAGCTCACTGCCCGCGAGAGAGCAGGCTAGGTCTCAAGGTTCCCGAGGTGATAAGCCACAACCTGCCCTTGGAGAACTTCCCTCCGACATGAGAGGAAATCCAGCACTGGACATCCCACTGGACATCCCACCAAATGCACACACTGCTCTCAAGTGCCAGCTGGAAGTGGCTCAGCTCAACACGCTGGCGGGGCTACACCCACATATATGTGTGCGGCCCGGAAGAGCCTCAAATATTCCTCAACTGCCTATCATGTACAAGGCTGCTTCATCTAGGAAGACCGGGACAGGAGGCACCTTGAGGAAAGCATCCAAAAACGGTGGGCACTAAACAATTCAACATCAGGGCACCTAGGCGGCTCAGATGATCAAGCATAGGACTCTTTAAAAAAAAAAAATTTTTTTAATGTTTTTTCATTTTTGAGAGAGAGAGAGAGAGAGACAGAGTGTGAGCAGGGGAGGGTCAGAGAGAGAGGGAGACACAGAACCTGAAGCAGGCTCCGGGCTTGGAGCTGCCAGCACAGAGCCCGACGCGGGGCTTGAACGCACAAACTGGGACATCATGACCTGAGCCGAAGTCAGACGCTTAACCGACTGAGCCACCCAGGCGCCCCTAAGCATATGACTCTTAATTTCCGCCCAGCTCATGATGTCAGTTTGTGAGATGGAGCCCTGAGTCAGGCTCTGCGCTGCTTGGAAGTCTCTCTCTCTGCCCCTCCCCCACTCTTTCTCTTTCTCTCTCTCTAAGTACATAAATAAACTTAAAAAAAAGCTTTCTTAACAAAATGTATATTAGGCTTCACGTTAAAAAGCAAACAAGTAATGTCCTCTTAAGACAATAATGAAAACCCACCATTACGAAATAAGTTTGTCCAGTTTCATCTTTGGCCTCCACTCCTCACCAGACAGGGGACAGGATGAGCAGGGTGGCTATTGCAGGCAAAGGGTCAGATATGAGATAGAGAATAAGGCCTCCCAGGAACTGAGAGCGTGGAGCTGGAGTATAATCCACAACAGCCCAGGACCAAGACAAGGAGGCAGTGTCCGTGGTACCTGGGGGAGTGCAGGCAGTTACTAACAGCATCCCCTTTTCTCTGAAAGTGAGTGTTAACTATCAGAAACTAACTGCACGGCCAGCCCCTCACCTCCTTCAGGACCTGGCACAAACACCCTCTCCTCAGCGTGACCCTGGCTCACTACCCTGTTTAGGGCCTGCTCCCGTTTCCACGCTAGCCAACAGGGCATATATCTCTGCTTCACTTTTCTCCATAGCACTTATCACAATCCAGCAAATACTTTACCTGTTTTTCTATTCATTGTCTGTTTCTGCTCATCAGAAATCTATGAAGGGATTTCTCTTTATTTTTTTTTAATTGTTTTTTAAACATTTATTTATTTTTGAGAGACAGAGAGAGTCAGAGCACAAATGGGGGAGGGGCAGAGAGAGAGGGAGACACAGAATCTGAAGCAGGCTCCAGGCTCAGGGCTGTCAGCACAGAGCCTGATGCGGGGCTCGAACCCACAAACTGTGAGATCAATGACCTGAGCCAAAGTCGGACGCTTAATCGACTGAGCCACCCAGGCACCCCATCTTTATGTATGATTTACTTACAGTAGACGACACGTAAGTGCACAGTTCTGTCTCGACCCACGTATACATCTGTGTAAAAGATGCCTCAGTCCTTGGGCACCTGGATGGCTCAGTCAGTTAAGCATCCAACTTCAGCTCAGGTCATGATCTCACAGTTTGTGGGTTTGAGCCCTGCATTGGGCTCTGTGCTGACAGCTCGGAGACTGGATCCTGCTTCAGATTCTGTGCCTCCCTCTCTCTCTGCCCCTCCCCCACTCACACTAAAAATTTTTTTAAAGATCTCGGTCCAAATAGAGAACATTTCCAGCACCCCAGAAATTTCCTTATGTCTCTTCCCAATCTCCCACCATAGTCAACCACTGCTTTGATCTCTACTGCCATGGATTATTTTTGAACCCCATTTACGTGGAATGATACAATGTGTCCTTTTTTGGTATCTGACTTGTTCAACACAGTGGTTTGGGGATGGTTTCTTCCATGTTGTTGTGTTTATTGATAGTTCATTCTTTTTATTGCTAAATACTAATCCACTGAATTTTCCTGTTAACAGATAATTGGTTGTTTCCAATTTTTGTCTATATGAATATAGTTGCTATGAATATTCTTGTACAGTCTTTTGGATACTGTAAGCTTTCGTTTTCCTTGAATAAATACCTAGCAGTAAAAGACTGTGCTTTTTCTCTACTTTATTTATTTATGTTTGTATCCCTAGTGCCCAGAGCAGTGCCCGGCACAGTACAGATGCTCAATGAATACTCGCTGAGTGAGTAGTGCTACTCCTGTCTCCATCTCTTAGAAGAGATAAAACTTCCGGCTAATTCAGCATAGTATCAAAATATTGTAATTCACTGCCCCCTGGCGGCCAATCCTGGCAATGCCATACTAATTCCTAAATATCTTACAAAGTTAATCGTGAACTCTTTATTCTCTCATTTACCTAGACATGTATGGAGTGCCTATTTTGGACATCAAAATGAAAGCACTAGGAATCTAAGATATTTAAAATAGCCTCTAGTCTTAAAGAATCATATAATCTGGTGGCAGAGGGCAGGAGGACAATACAAACAACAACCAGCATGATGAAGTGCTATAGAAGAAACGTACGGGGGTTAGGGACACAGCACTGTTGTGGGGGCGGGGGCAAGGCGAGGGTGAGGGCAGGCTTCCTTTATAAAGGAGGCACAAAGATTAGCCCAGGGGAGAAGAAGGGCATGGTGCAGGACAGGCTTTAGATTAAAAATGTCAATTTGGAGCGGCTGAGTTTAAGGGGTGTGGGAGGGAGCAGATCCCACAGGACCTTGCACAAGCTAGGCAACCTGGACACACTTGAACCTGTACGTGAGGGGATGTTACTGGAGAGCTTTAAGTAGAGGAGCCGCATGGGCAAGTCTGTATTTGAATGGTGTGTAAGATGGACTTGAAAGGGGATAAAAGCAGAGAAGGGGAAACACACGTGGCCATTTCAGCAACCCAGGTCTGACCCAGGGCAGTCACAGAAGAACAGAGAGCAAGGCACATGCAAGAAACATTTAGGACATAAAATCATCAGAGGCTTGTAAATGATTAGATAGAGAAGGGTGAGACTCACGCACAATTCTTAGCATTTCTGACTGAAGAGTCAAAAAACTCTGCCAACTGTGAGAAAAGAGTGGCTGGGTCCGGGGAGAGAAGGAGTCGGTAAAACACGGAGTGTGAGGAGCCTAGGGGTAGCAAAAATTGCAGGCTGTCCCCAAATAACTGTTCCCTTTTACGTCTTGGTGAAGGGACCCCTAAAGAGTACTGGCCACCTGGCATATAGACTGTTTTCTGGCCAGCTATGCTCACATGACCAAGTGTAGACAAAAGAGATTCAAACCTAAGCACCATATACAACTTTGGGAAGTGTCCTTAAATGGAAAGAGTATTCCTTTCTTCCCTTCCTTCTCCGTACTGGATGGAATACAGACGTGATGGCTGGAGCACAAGTAGCTATCTTGGATCACAAGAAGGAAACCACATGCTGAAAACGGAAGAACAAGAGTGAGGAGCCTGGGTCCCTGATATCTTAGGGCAGGCTAAGCCCTAAGATACAAGCCCTGGACTACTTACCTTTTTTTTTTTTTTTTTTAATTTTTTAAAATGTTTTTATTTATTTTTGAAGGAGAGAGAGAGAGAGAGACAGAGGATGAGCAGGGGAGGAGCAGAGACAGAGGGAGACACAGAATTCAAAGCCAGTTCCAGGCTCTAAGCTGTCAGCATAGAGCCCAATGCGAGGCTCGAACCCACAAACTGTGAGATCACGACCTGAGCCGAAGCCGGACGCTCAACCGACTGAGCCACCCAGGCACCCGACCTCTCGTCTTTTTATATGAGAGAAATTAAATAAGCTTTTCTATCTTGCTTAAGATCCTATTATTTGGGGTTCCCAGTCACACGCAGCCAAGCTAGCCCTAACTGATCATCTACGACGCATCCAAGTGGAAATGTCACACAGGGGCCAGGACTCGTAAGTCAGAGGTCTGGGAAAGACTTCCCTTCTGGCAGTTCCATCGCCATGACGCTTCTGAAAACATCACGCTTCAAGTAGAACTTGAAATGAAAATCCTACTATGCTGCTTCATGCAGACGAGAAGAGGGAGAGCTATTCGATACCAAGGGTTTCATTTTGTACTGATGGAAACCACCAGACAGATACCACTCTGCCTTTGGAAACAAGACGGGTCATGAGCTCCGCTCTTCTACAGGATTTTTTCATATGCATCACTCAAAAGTTGCCAGTAAGCAGTTTGTTTTGATGAGGACCACACTATCAGGTATGGTGGACCTTAATATGTTTGGGGCTAGATCAATAATATTGTGTAAGCACAAACGTTCTGGTGGATGAGAGTTTACAGGTATTCTGCAGTCTCAGGGATCACAGGCCAGAGACTAGATCTCCTTTAGCACTGTCACCCTGGGCCCAGACACAGCTGGCTTATCCAGAGATAAGCTTCTATGTGAGCAGCTGTCTTCAGCAGATAAAGAAGCTGCGTGGGGGCCAGGCTAGCTATAGACAGCTTCTCTATCAACTCAGAGGGAGTCACTGGATCTCCGTTTTTAACTCTTTTTACAACAAACATGACATACCACGAAGCAAGCTCAGGTGCTACTTTATAGACATGACGGAGTGCAAATAGGGGACGAGAAAGGAGAGAGACTCTGATAGAGCAGACCCTTCAAGCTATGGTTCAGGGAGATGGGGCAGTGGGCCAAGGCTGCCTGGTGGCACCTGCCCAGGATGACAAAGGCAAGAGCCTGGCTTATCCCACAGGTGAAAGATACCTGAGGCCTCCTGAAGCAGGGGTGTCATAGCAAAAGACTTTTACAGTAGCTGCCTTATTAGGACACAACACCATTAGAGAAGGGGAGGAAAGAAGCATTATTACCTAAACAAGAGAATTTTTTTTTTTTTTAATGTTTATTTATTTTTGAGACAGAGAGAGACAGAACATGAACAGGGGAGGGGCAGAGAGAGAGGGAGACACAGAATCTGAAACAGGCTCCAGGCTCTGAGCGGTCAGCACAGAGCCCGACGCGGGGATCGAACTCACGGACCGTGAGATCATGACCTGAGCCGAAGTCGGACGCTTAACCTACCGAGCCACCCAGGCGCCCCCTTTTTTTTTTTTTTTAATATAAGCTCTATGCCCAACGTGGGGCTTGAACTCACCACCCCAAAGAGTCACTTGCTCTACTGACTGAGCCAGCCAGGCACCCCAAGAATTATTCTTAAAGGTCATAAACAATATTGTATCTCTGTTCAAGACGACCTTGAGGCTGGGGAGAAGACTGAATGCCTTATTTCTTTAAAACGTAACTTATATCCATCAACTGGTGAATACATAAATAAAACGTGGTATATCCACACAATGGATATTTGTATTTGACCAAAAAAAAAGAATGAGGTACAGACAGATGCTACAACATGGATGAATCTCGAAAACATGCTAAGTGAAAGAAACTAGGCACAAAAGACCACACACTGTAAGATTCCATTTACATGAAATGTCCAGGAAAGGCAAACCCATAAAGACAGAAAGTCGATTAGTAACTAATTAGGGGTAGAGGGGATGGGAAGCTTAAGGGTGATGGCTAAGGGATACAGGCTCTCTTTTGGGGGGTTATGAAAATGTTCTCAATTGATTGTAGTGATGGTTACACAACTCCGTAAGCTAAAAACTACTGAACTGTACATTTTAGTGGGTGAATTGTATGGTATATGAATTACATCTCAATAAAGCCACTACAATGAAAAAGCCCACAAAACTTAATTTATAAACTCACTGTAACTCCAGTAAAAATTCTAAAAGGTTCCCACTGCCTGAATTTGGCAGGTTGATTCTAAAGTTCATGTAGCGGACAGAAGAAATGAGTGGACATTTCACTAAAGAAGACATCCAAATGGCCAATAAACACATGAAAAATGCTCTACATCATTCACCACCAGGAAAATACAAATCAAAACTGCAATGAGATACCACCTCACACCTGTCAGAATGGCTAAAACTGAAAACACAAGAGACAGCAAGTGTTGGCGAGGATGTGGAGAAAAAGGAACCCTCACGCTCTGTTGGTGGGAACGCAAACCGGTGCAGCCACCGTGGAAGACGGTATGAAGGTTCCTCAGGAGGTTAAAAATAGAACTACCCTATGATCCAGCAATTGGACTACTCGGTATTCACCAAAAAAATACAAAAACACTAATTCAAAGGGATACGTGCATCATCACGTTTATAGCAGCATTATTTACAATAGCCAAGATACGGAAGCCCAAGTGTCCATCAACTGATGAATGAATAAAGAAGTGGTGTATACACACAATGGAATATTATTCGGCCATAAAAAAAAAAAAAAGAATGAAATCTTGCCATTTGCAATGACACGGATGGAGCTAGAGTGTGATCATGCTAAGTGAAATAAGTCAGTCAGGAAAAAACAAACACTGTATGATTTCACTCGTACGTGGAATTTAAGAAACAAAACAAATGAGCAAAGGGAAAAAAAGAGAGAAAGGCAAACCAAGAAACAGACTCTTGACTGTAGGGAACAAACTGATGGTTACCAGAGGAGACATGGTGGGGAGGATGGGTGAGACAGGTGACGGGGATTAAGGGAGCACTTGTCATGATGAGTACCAGGTATTGTATGGAAGTGTTGAATCGCTATATCGTACACCTGAAACTAATGTAACTGTTAACTATACTGGAATTTTTTAATGTATTTTTTAACACTTATTTATGATTGAGAGACAGAGACAGGCAGAGCATGAGCATGGGAGGGGCAGAGAGAGGGGGAGACACAGAATCCGAAGGAGGCTCCAGGCTCTGAGCGGTCAGCTCAGAGCCCGCCATGGGCCTCAAACTCACAAATCGTGAGATCATGACCTGAGCCGAAGTCAGATGCTTAACCGACTGAGCCACCCAGGCGACCTTATACTGGAATTTAAAATAAAATTTAGAGGGGCACCTGGGTGGCTCAGTTGATGGAATGTTCCGTTCTTGGTTTCGGCTCAGGTCATGATCTCATGGTTCATGAGATCGAGCCCCACATCAGGCTCTGTGCCGACATCACGGAGCCTGCTTGGGATTCTCTCTCTCCCTTTCTCTCTCTGCTCCTCCCCTGCTCTCGCACTCTCTGTGTCTCAAAAACAAATAAATAAACATTTTTTTAAAATAATAAAAATTAAAATAAAATTTAGAAAGGAAGGTAGAAACATGAAAATAAATTAAAGTTCACATGGAAGAAGAGCCAAACCAAGTTTTTAAGAAAGGTGTTGAAAGGGACTGGCCCTGGAATAATGACAAAACACACTACAAAGCTCAAAACCCCAACTGTGTGCTGTTGGCATCGAAATGGAAATAAGTGGAACAGAATAAAGAAGGAGAGCCATGTAAATAAAGGAATTTATGTTGTATTACCAAGAGGGATTTCACACCAGTGAAGAAAGGATGCATTATTTATAAATGGTGTTTGAAACAATGAACCATTCAGTTGCACAGGAACTTTAATCTCAACCCTCACCATTCAGGAAAACAAATTAATAATGAAATTTAAAGAACTAAATGTAAAAACAAACCCACAAGAGTATTAGAAGAAAACAGGAGAGAGTATTTTCATAATTTTGAGGTGGGGAAGGAAAGACTTCCTAAGCAAGATACCAAACCCCCAAACTAGTGGTCTCCTTCGCGACCTCAGCACCATTTGCCAGGACTGGTTTACTTGTTGTTTGCGAGCCCCTCCACTAGAGGGCAGGGCCCACCTCTGTCATTTTAGCCTCTCTATCCCCTGGCAGGCAGCAGGAGCTCGATAAACACCTGTCAAACGTGCAGATTTGACTACATAAAAATCAGGATGTTCTATATAAGGAGACACAATCAACAAAGTTAAAAGACAAATGATAGTCTGGGAGAAAAACAATATTAGGCTGAACCATATAAAATTCTCATTTGGCAGTGGGGGGTCAAAAATGGTTGAATATTAGCAATTTTGTGTGGTATAGCCTACTATTTTTAACACATACCAGGTAAAGGAGGAATATATCTAATCTACAAAAGTTTTTACACAAGACCAACAATCCAACAGGAAAAAGTGGCAAAGGATCTGAACAAGCAGATCCCCAAGAAACAAATGCTAATATGTACACAGAAGAAAAGATAAACAACCTCACTCACGAACAAGCAGAACAAAAACAAACACAAACCATGGTTTATTTGCCAGATTGGTGAAATAGAGTTAGATTAGGATATCTAGTTCTGCTAAGGATATGAAGAAAAGTGCACCCCACGCTAGTGGCTGGAGTATAAACTGGTACAAACTTAGAATTTAGACGTGTAATTTAAAAGTACCTAAGGACGCCTGGGTGGCGCAGTTGGTTAAGCATCCAATTTAGGCTCAGTTCATGATCTCACAGTTTGTGAGTTCAAGCCTCATGTTGGTTGGGCTCTGTACTGACAGCTCGGGGCCTGGAGCCTGCTTCCGATTCTGTGTCTCCTCTCTCTGCCCCTCCCCCACTCATGCTCTCTCTGTCTCTCAAAAATAGATAAATATTAAAAATAAATAAGTAAAAAATAAAAAAAAGAAGTACCTATTTGGCATGCTCTTAGGACTAGCAATTTCACTTCTGGGGCTCTCTTTCAGAGAAATAAGGTTTGTTTTTTGCTTGTTTATTTATTTATTTTTAAGATTTTTAAGTAATCTATATCCAACGTGGAGCTTGAACTCATAACCCTGAGATAAAGAGCTACACGCTCATCTAACTGAGCCAGCCAGGCACCCCAGGAGAAATACGTAGTTTAACACAAATGCACAAGAAAATATATATAAGGATATTCAAAATAGGTATATTATTTATAATAGCTAAAAACTGTAGACAACTTAAATGTCCTTCAATAGAGGAATCGTTAAATAAACAAACTGTAGTAAAGCCTTATTAGGGGAACAAATGTCATTGCTGAAAATGATAAGGTAGATCTGTATGTCCAGACTTGGAAAGCTGGCCGTGATTTTTTTTTTTTTTTTTTTTTTTTAAAAAAAAAAAAAAATAATAAAAAACTATGGATAGCTGGGCACCGGGGTGCCTTAGCTGGTTAAGCGTCCAACTTCAGCTCAGGTCATGATCTTGCAGTTTGTGAGTTTGAGCCCCGCATTGGGCTCTGTACTGACAGCTCAGAGCCTGGAGCCTGCTTCAGATTCTCTTCCCCCTCTCTCTCTGCCTCTTTCCTGGTCATGCTTTGTTTCTCTCTTTCGCTCTCTCAAAAATAAATAAATATTAAAAAAAAATTTTTTTAATAAAAAATAAAAAAAGAAAAGAAAACTATGGATAGTTGAAGCACTGGGCTGGCTCAGTTGGTAGAGCTTGCGACTCTTGATCGCAGGGCTGTGAGTTCGAGCCCATTGGGTGTAGAGATTACTTAAGAATAAAATCTTTACAAGCAATTTTTTTTAATTTTAAGTAGGCTCCATGCCCAACACGGGGCCCAAACTCCTGACCCTAAGACCAAGAGTCATACACTCTATCATTGAGCCAGCCAAGCACCTCCCCCAAATAAAATCTTTAAAAGAAAGAAAAGTATGAATAGTTTAAACCCATTTTTTTCTCAACACAATAAAGAAAAATAGTATGTGCAGTACACACAGGGAAAGGTCTAGAAGAATATACACCAGATCAGAGTGGGAAGTAAGGGAGGTAACAGCATTTCTATACTGTTTTGATTTTTTTCAATGAGTATGTACTTTGTACCGCAATTTTTTTTTTTTTTTTTTTTTTTTTTTTAAAGGCAAGGAGCAGTAAGAAACGTACTGCCTGCTTTGGAACAGAGAATGGAGTAGAGGGAGCCATTAGAAGTCTGAAAACAGGGATCTAAGTTGAAACAGCAGCAAGTCATATTAAGAGGACAGGTATTAAGGTCAAAAGACCTAGGTCTGAGTCTGGAAAGCTTATTAAATCCTTGAGCCTGGGATTTCTCCCTGTAAAGTGAGTTGTGCATCTACCTTAAAGAGATACTGGGGCCTACTAAATGAAATCTGGTAGGCCACAGTGCTTTGCAAAATGGTAAAGTGCTTTAAGAATCAGGGTGTTATCCCTGGTTGGCGTGGTAAAGCCCTAAGCTGAAAACCAGAAAAACAAGGGCTAAAGCTACAAACTCCTAAGGAAAAAAAGAGGGATGGGAACTGATGGAATAAGAGAGATTTAAGAGACACATCAACCAATTAGAATGTGTGGACCCAATCTGTACCCCGATTCAAACAAACTATTAAATATATTTACAAGAATCAGAAAAACGTGTATGTTGATTATATATGAGATTATACTATGGAGCTATTACAACTTTTTAGATGTAATAACTGCATTATGGCTGTGAGTTTCTTTAATCACTATCCTCTAGAGCTACACATAGAAATATCTATGGATGAAATGATATGATGTCTAATTGCTTCCCAATAATTCACAAAGAGGAAAGGATGAAGAGAACGGATAGAGGGATAGATAAAACAAGCCTGGCTGGGAAAGCTGGGTGAGAGCTATATGGAGATTTATGGCATGATTTTTTCTACTGTTACATCTGTTTGAAACTTAACCTAACAAAAGTTTTCATAAAAAAAAAAAAGAATGGGCCCACCTTCCTCAGTCTAGGAGGAGGTACCAAGACCTTTCTAAAGTCTGTTGCAGCAGTAAAACTGGGCATGGCCTTGCCAAGACTGCCTCCAAGGAAGGGTGGAGAAGCCCACGCTTTAGTGCATAAACGCCGTGGGTCAGCAGGTGCGGCTGCCAATACCAAGATCAGAATGCTGGCATATCTATCAAAGAAAGGCACAGTACTTGGTGGGACCAACAGAGCTGTGCCTACAGAAAGGAAAGGAAAATCTGGCATACAATATAAATGGCAGCTAACGAGATAATTAAATATCCAATTAGAGACTGCAGCTGCTGAGGGTTATTTGTAACTGGCATGATACTGTTACCGAGATTCCACGCCAGCATTTACACTTCAAATGTAGATTAGTGAACGGATTACTACCTTCTTAGGCTCATCCTTTAATAGTGTTTTAGAAGAGTACTATTGCAAGGAAGCAACCCCCAAATCCCAACAGATTAGCTGCACTGCTCTTAATAAAGTTAAACACACAGAATTAAGCTGCCTCCGAAAGCTGACCCATTAATGTGAAAGGGAAAATGAAAAGTCCTCTAGCAAAAGCATTACCTATCTGCTTTTCGTAGCTACATTTTTTTTTTAATGTTTATTTATCTTTGAGACAGAGAGAGGACAGAGTATGAATGGGGGAGGGTCAGAGAGAGGGAGACACAGAATCGGAAGCAGGCTCCAGGCTCTGAGCTGTCAGCACAGAGCCCGACGCGGGGCTCGAACTCACGGACCGCAAGATCATGACCTGAGCCGAAGTCGGCCGCTTAACTGACTGAGCCACCCAGGCGCCCCCGTAGCTACATTTTAACTAATCTTTCTTTTGCTTAGGACCCCCAGATAGGGTGGGCAAGAGAGACCTTCCTCCCAGTCCTGCTCAGCTTGCTGCCAATAAAGGGAATGGGGGATGGTGTCATTTAGTTGTCTTACTTTTCGGAAACTGCCTCATAAAAGACCAAAACACCATCCATTGAGCCCTATGAGAAAACAATGAATGGGATGGATCGAGTGAGATAGTTTCATGCCCTTACCCTCCAAGGGGCTCCACTCTGGTCTACTTCTCATTACCCTCTTCCTCTCCCACACCGGCTTCCTCCAACACCCGCAATAACCCACCACCTCCAGCGCCTACAGAAAGGCTTCTAGTCTTTGCTCTGCCACCAACAAGGAGACAGGGCATCTCACAACCCATTGGTGAAATGAGAGGATAGATGGATGATGTTCTGAGACCCCCTCCAACATTCTGATTTCCACATGAGCTTCTCCTTAACTGCCTGAGCAAACACACATGACACATGGGTTTTCTTGGGAGTCTCTAAGCACAAGCGGATAAAGAAATCAAAAGGAGAAGGGGAGGATCCTCAACCCCTTTTAAGACTCTGCCCAATTCAGGCCTGGCCAGAGGAGGAGGCTGGAGCTGTAAGAAAACCTAACTGCCACCACGGTATCCAATCACCCTATCCAAAGTGACAAGAACCCAGTGGGATTAGAGGAGCAGGAGGAGGGGAGAAATCAAGGTCCTGGAGCTCTCCTCGGCCTGTTCCAGGACCTCCAACGTGCGCTTGATTCTGATGCCAGCACCTTTCATGCTGCCAACATACAGCATGTGAACTGGAGTGTGGAGGCCTGGTGTACAATCTAAAACTCCAGCTTCCACGATGAGGGCCTGTGTCTGAGACGAGTTCAATATAATCCTAAAAGGACCTCAAATAAAGCATCAAACCATCTGCTTACGGTAGAACAAAAAAGGTATCCATTTGGTCATTCTGGAACCAAGTGGGTCCTTTTTGGGTGACGTCTGTGGCCATCTCTAGAGATAAATTCCAGGCTGCTTCTGCTGTCAGACAGGTTTAGCTGTGTATTCGAAGGCCACTACCTCTTTTTTAGCAAGACTTGCCTACTGGCTGCACTCTTGGGAGAAACAAACAGACCGCAGATAAGAAAGAGCAATAGTTTGTTCAGCTTGGTACTCATGCTTCTTACCCACATATTCTGAGAGGAAGACGACAAAGAACGGAGTGACCAGGTCATTAATTCCCTGGACGTACCCACTGGCAGGGTGTCGGATGGCCCAAATAAATAGAATTCTTTCGAAGATCTAGGAAAAGGAGAGAGAAGACAGGACTGTTAAATCATAGGGATACCCTCCCTCCCTCTATTTACCTATGTCACAATTTGCCTCAGGGATGCTGCCAAATTTTTAGGAAAATTCTAAAGCTACTCTGGGACAAAGGAAGTTTATAAATGCAGAAAGTTTCTAAGATGCTGGTTGTTTTTAAGCAGGGGTGGATAGACAGTTCTTGCCTTTGTTTCTCTTTTCAGTATCCAGCCACTGTGATATAAAATGGGGAAAATGGGGGGGGGGGGCCTGGGGGGCTCAGTCGGTTAAGCATCTGATTTCAGCCCAGGTCATGATCTCATGGTTTGGGGGTTCGAGTCCCATGTCGGGCTCTGTGCTGACAGCTCAGAGCCTAAAGCCTGCTACGGGTTCTGTGTCTCCCTCTCTCTCTGCCCCTCCCCCACTTGTGCACGCGCGCGCTCTCTCTCTCTCTCTCTCTCTCTCTCAAATAAATGGATGTTAAAAAATAAAATAAAATGAGGAAAACGGGAAGGGCAGGGACACAAAGGGCTTAGGAAAAGGTCTGCTTATCGATGTCCCTAACCCAGGCCACCCCACTCTCATTTGTAGATAACGATTTCTTGATTTCCAGAAGCAAGATGGTAAAACATCTAAGTTCTGATACCTTTTTGACACCTTTTTTTATCATCATAGGATGTGGAGTAGAAACGCCTTCCCCACCACGCTCCCCTTTCTCCCCGCTGAGACGGAGGAAAACTTATACCTAGACTTACTCCTAGCCCGACCTGACTGAGAACTATCAACGCAGGAAGTCATTGTGTGTATCAGGATGCAACCCAGACATTTGCTGGGGAAAGGAAAGCAAATAAACCAAATCCTACAGCTGGGAATTTGAGAACAGAGAAATCAGCCTGGGCCTCCATGAGGAAGCCACCGGGGTTAACTATATTAGCCACAAGAGACCAGAGACCTAGACTGGGGAGAAGGAAAAGATGTTTAGGGTCCCTTTTCAGAGTCTGGTCCTGCCCCATTCAGCTACACTCCCTCTGCCTTCATTAGGCTCTCAGCTATCCCCCCGTCTTCTCTGATACTATTCATCCCTGGGCTTCATCCTGTGGCCAAAACTGCCAGTCCGACACGTTCCTTACACTGGCTTTGACTGGGCTGCCTCGTGTCTCTGCGAGCCACACCAGAGGGACGGCAGAGCTGATGGTGACCACGTGTGGGGGGCACGGGAGATGAGAGGGCCTCCACTGCACACACACGGGCTCTGGGGGCAGACTGAAGAGGCCTTCTTAGAGGTCAGGTGCAAGGAAGAAAGCCCCCCAGGGAGAACAACGGGAAGGAAATGCTTGTATGGTTTTGGAGTTGGTAAGCTAGCGCAGAAGAGAAGTAGAGAATCTAGAGACACAATAAAGGATGTGTCCCAGCCCCCGTGTTGAGTCTGCCTTCCAGCTGCAGAGGGAAATGAGACACACGCCCATTGTCAACACTCTTCCCCTTACAGGCAGTGAGAACAAGCCCTACCAGGAAGCAAGCTGGCCTCTCTGCCTCCACTAGACTTGCCCACTTGCTCTTTGGGGCTGAGGGAAGGGCGTGACATCCTCACATGGGTTAGGCCCAACACTTTAACGGGGGCCCTCTTACATTCTTTCCTCCCTCCCTTGAAACACAAGCCCAAGCTCAGGCTAGACCCACCACGTTCAGGAAGATCCCAAGGGGCTCCTGCCTGCCTCCTGTAGCCTGTGTCTGTCTGGACGTCTCTGTTAGTTCTGAGAGAGGAGGGGAGGGGCAGAGACAGAAAGAAAGAGAGAATCCCAGGGCTTCTGCTCCACACTGTCAGCTCCTCGTGAAAACACAGATCCTCGCTGACTGGTTTCAACAGTGGCCAAGGGCATGGAGGCCAGCAGCTCACAATCAGGAGACCTGTGACAATCCCTGCTTAGTAAGGATGGGACAATGCAGGTGCTCACACACTGTACAAGTGAAGATGCCACAGACATGGCCTGGCACCAGGCCTGGTTACCAGGGGAGACCGTGGAACCTTCATGACAGAAAACAACCTGGGATAATCTTGCCTTGTGGAGAAGAGTGGAAAGGATAATCCCTGAAGGTTTTTCTTGCACCTCTTGTACTTGGGTAATTCTGCCTTACTGTAGTCAATTCTCAAGTTACCTTTCAGATATGCAAAGCAAGCCTTTCAGTATTCTGTGTTGCTTAGTTCTCTGCTCCTTGGTCGGCATTTTAAGTAATACTCTGTGAGAGGACTATAGCCAGCTAGAAGCAAAGATGATTCAAGACAAAATGGAAAGAATGTAGTTTGAGTTCCCTTCTTTGTATTCAGATTCTACTACTAGAAGCATGTTAAACAAACTGCGTTCCCTGTCTCCAAGTTTATAGTAAGCACGCGCAGGTAAAAGAGAAGTATCCGAACATCTCCAAGTTAAAGCATAAGCAGGGCTGAGCCGTGGGAAACAATGGGAGGCACAAAGGGACCCTCAATGGGTCTTCCGCTTCCTTTGAGCTGAATCTTAGAGTTAAAATAATGCTGTCACCACGCCCTTCAAATCTTCTTAATGCTACTGGTAAGTCATGAGGGATCCCACCAGTGGAGATCTGCATTTAAATAGAATTATGAATATAATCTAAAGTCAAATAGAAATTATTTTGAGCATTTTTACCACCATCGCTCTCTATTCCAAGGAAAACTGAAAACAGGATTCAGAGAGCACTTACACCCAGCATCCTAGCTACCGTGAAGCTGCTAAGGAAATCCCTAGTCTCAAGGAGGTTATAATTACTGCTCGGGTCAAAAGATAACAGTCCCACTGAGACCTTCTATGCGTTTCGTGGACTTGTCAGGTTTCACAATATCATGACTACTTCAACTTCTGGGTATATTCTCAGAAGGATTTAAAACAGGGACTCAAACAGACATAATACCCAAAGTGGAAGCAATCCAACTGTCCACAGACAGAGGACAGAGTAGACGGACAATATGTGTTACACACATATAACGAATATTATTCAGTTTTAAGAGGAAGGAAATTCTGACACATGTTACAACATAGATGAACTCTGAAGATATTATCATGCCAAGTGAAATAAGCCAGTAACGCAAGGACCGACAATATATGGTCTTACTTGTCTGAAGTACCTGAAATATTCAAACTCATAGAGACAGAAAGTAGGATGGTGGTTGTTGGGGATGGAGAATTATTGTTATTTTTTTAATGTTTATTCATTTTGAGAGAGGAGGGGAGGGGCAGAGACAGAAGGAGAGAGAAAATCCCCAGCAGGCTCCCTGATGTCAGCACGGAGCCCAACATGGGGCTTGATCCCATGATCCTGGAATCACGATCTGAGCTGAAACCAAGAGTCAGACGCTCAACTGACTGAGCCAAAAGGCGCCCCCAGAATTATTATTTAATGGATACAAAGTTTCTGTTTGGGCAGATGAAAAAAGTCATAAAGACAGGTGGTAGTCATACCACAGTGTGAATGTACTTGATGCCGCTGAACTGTGCACTTAAAAAGGGTTAAAATGGGACATTTCATGTTACACACACTTACCACAATAAAAAAACCATCACTAGCCCAGCTTGATAAAGTAGAGCAAACACAGGACTAGGAATTCTGAGGTATGAGCTCTAGCCTTCATCCTGTTCCAGTGTGGCTTTAAAGCCCCGGATAAGTCCCTTAACTTCTCAGAGTGTGACCTGGCCCATAGATTTGTCAAGGAGAACAAACGAGAATGCACAAGAAAGAGCTCTGCAGGGACCACAGCTCCGTATCCGAACAGAAGGTACCCCCATGATTAGCCACACACCTGCCCATGGCCGGAGGGAGGTCTAGGACACACACATGCAGAACAGGTGCTGTGGAGGCATGGAGCAGAGAAGGGCCGAGAACGGTTAAGTACTTCCCTTACCTCCTGTACAAGCGGCTGCTGGAACAATGGAATGAGAGGATTTGTCCTTGGAATGTCGATGTGAATCTGAAAAAGAGAAGTCATGTCTAAAAACACAAATGCCAGTTTGTTCTTTTGAGAAGTTATTTTCTTAAGATCTGCGAATCAAAGGGGTAAGAGTGACAGCACAGTATCTTCAGAAAGAACTGACGGACATACCAGAAGAGTCTAATTAAGCCCGCCTGTCCATCTGGAATACGTTTCCATGACAGCAAATAGCTTACTGAAACTGAGGAAACCTCCGCAGATAAACCACTTATGTCGAACAGCAACAGGCTTCACGACCTAAGAGAACCCACGGCCTAAGAGAATCGCCCTGGAGTCTCTTTCACTCTGGGCTGGTGCTTACTCAACAGGCATGATCAAAATGTGCATCCCTCTTTCAGAGTCTTACTCATCAATAGTTCCCAAGAGCGGAGAGAGCTCTGAAAGTGGCAGACACGTGACTGGATTGGGAACCAGAGGGAGCTGGCATTCAGTAACTGTCACTGCCAAGCCCTCACTTCTGTTACCAAAGAGGTCACGACAGCTGGTTTCAGCTTCAGGATTTCTCCGAGCCTTAACGATCGATCCCAAGGACTGTGGCGGTGACAGCAGCAGAAGCTACTTTGGCTCTTGAGGCTTCCTGAAGATAGCTGCCAGCAACCTGGGCTTTTCCCCTCGCCCCTCTTCTTCCTCCCCTCCTCTTTTGGCAGGCGGTGGGGACCACCGTGAGGGTGGTGGAACACTGCCTGCCGAGCCTGCTGGTAACTACTGCTCCTGCAGACACACGGGCCGACATGGGTGCTGAAACGGCACTAGCTGCCAGGTGGACATACTAATGTCACACAGTCTAGAGGGACTGGACCACTCCTGAGTGAGCTTCTCTTTCACTCTGTGCCCGGGGACCCTTACTACTTGCGGCCTGGGACCAGTAGTGTTGACACCGCCTGGGAGTTTGTCAGAAGTGAAGGTCTCAACCCAGACCCACTGAATCAGAATCTGCATCTTATCATAACACTTGGGTGGGATTTTACCAAGACCCTGGATGATTTGTATGCATGTGGAAGTTGGAGAAGCAATGCCACTGATCAGTGCAAAAAAAAAACCAAAAAAACAAAAAAAAACACACAAAAAAACAAAAACTCTATTTAAAATGGCTAAAATCAGAGCTACTCATTAGAAACAGGGGAAGCAGTTCTGGGAATAAATTTAATTCCTAACCAGCATACCAAAGCCTGAAGACTCAGAAATCCTGCACTATGACAGTTCTCCCAGGAGATACACCTGACAATTATGATTCGTAACCAAAAAGGTGACGACTGTACCTGTCGGTAGGTATCCTGGTGATGTTCCTCATTTCGAGAGTCATAATACTGCTCAATGAAGCCAAAATATTCCTCCCGCTTCCGCTGCAGGGTCAACTTCCTCCTCTCGGTGTTTGCTGGGAGATAGCCCTACAGACAGGACCGTGGTTAGACGGGGACACACGTTGGTTGCACGAGTCCTTAATTTTTATTTTAGCCTAAGGATTGGCTTGGCAACCGTCAAAGGGGCGGAAGGACAGCTGCCAAGAGCACAAGAATCCTCCCTTTTTGGGTCCGGCCGCCCAGCGTCTGCTCTCTCCTTCTTCAATGAGACCCACATGTGGGCAGATGAAGCCAGGCCAGCTTTCCCAGGGTTACGTGCACACTCCCGCAGCCCTGCACTGTAGTTGCAGTGCGTGCTGCTGGTGAGCGCCCCGGAGCTGGCTCAGCAGAGCAATGGATCTAGGTCAGTGGGAGGGAACTGGACCCGAGTGGGGGCCTCTGGAGGGCTGCGTGTGTGCAAGGCGATACTTCCGGGAATCCCAGCCCTACGGCCACCTCTACGGCACATCCCAGGGGTGTGCCTTGGAAGTCTGTGCCAGTCACACATTCTTCTCCACGCTAATATTCAGAACTGGCAGCTTAGAAAGCTGAATGGAATCTGTGACACGGGCAGCCACAACGTGCAGACACGGAACTTCTGGCAGCAGCCTCCCGCCTAGCCAAAGCTTCAGGCCAACTTTCCTTCTCACTCCTGGTCTAGAGCCCACTCTCAATTCGTGCAGCTCCCGTTCCCGAAACCACGACCAAATCTACTCTTATTGGCATTCAAACTTATTAGAAGTGGCGGAGGCAGTGATTACATGGCCGCAGGATCGGGACTCGTGGGGAACACTGAGGAAAGAGTCACTTCCTCTCGCAGACATTTATGTAATACATTCCCCAGGCAGGGCCTGCAGAGCAGGGACCAGGCTTCATTCATTGTTGTGTATCCTCGCAGCTGCTGGCACCATGCCTGGCAGACAGCAGGCCCTCAATAATTCCTTGCTAGATGAATGAATGAATGAACGAACGTGACAGGCTCAGGAAGTCCGAGCGTCCCTATCACAGAGGCTGGCACAGTGCTCTGCCCTCAGTGAGAGCGGGACTGGTGCAGGCTCCTGGGGGAGGCCCATGTCTCACCTCCTCACAGTGCCAGAGTCGCTTTCCACCACTCTGGTTATTCCTACTGAGGAAAGAGTGAAGTCTGGGGAGTGTGGGAGCCTGTCCAAACAAGTGCTGAGATCCCTACCTCACTACGCTCTTTCTCCCTGGCGTTGAGCAAGGGGGGATACACCAACAGGGAAAAGCTGTGCTCTTCTATACGTGCATGAATAACTCGCAAGGATGTGTTTATTTAGGCGCAGAAATAAGATGACAGTCCCACAGATCTGCCACACCCAGTGGGACTGGAGGAGTCTATGCAGTAAGATGAATGTGCCCACACTAACCTCAGCAGGTAAGAAGGGCTGTGTGAGGCTCACGCTTCTCTACACAGCGGGCAGAACTCACCGACAGGAGTCTCCAGGTTATGGGTCGAACCTCCCTGGGAACCCCCGGCCAGCTACACTTCCTCAGTTCATCTGCAAACGGACAACGGCTTGATTGGATTAGCCCTTCCCACAAATGCCCTAAGACATCCCTGAGCCAGCACTGCCTGATTCCTCCCACCATTCAAGAAAGACCACCACCACCAGCAGCAGCAGCGGCTACCGACAAGCACGGGGAGAAAGCCCCAGACAACAGCCCTGAGCAGCAAAGTGGCGAAGACACGGCTCTGCAGTAGTGATGCAGTCAGCTCGGAGATCAGACTCAGGGGGGCAAAGAGAGACCCGTGGGTGTGGATTTGAGTCAGAGTTGCCTCGAGGCAGAGGAGACCAAAGCCAGAACAGCTACACTATGGTCTACGGGCCGCAGAATCCAGTCCCACCTAATTTGGTCCCTAATTTCTAGTAACATACTTCTGACTTAATACCTGCATGTCACTGCAATGGGCACCAGATCAGGAGATGCTGGAAAAGTAAAAGAAGGAAGAATAAAGAGCAATAGCTTCCAGGTCTCTGAGAATTCCAGTCACCAAGAGGTCCTACCTTGCCCGGGGCTCATGGGGACTCACCTAAGTCAGTGTTGTGGCTGGAGAGAAGCTGACGGAATTTTTCAAGGCGGGTTTTCTCCCGGACAGTCATCGGGGGCGCCCCGGAAGCATTCTGGTCCGAGATGCGGGCAACCAGGGGGATGATGGGTCGGAGAGGGAGTGACTGCTGTTTGTGGAGTGGATTCCTCAGGCATGTGTCACCTGTGATAATGAAAGAGAAAGAGAACAGGCGGCAATGTAGTGCATGGACGTGGAGGGACCCTGAGCTGGCTGTTCAGTACTGGCCCCTCCGCCAGAACCGGGTCCGAGCAGCTGGCACGCCGCCCCAAGGCGCCCGCTGAGGGCAGCCAGGGGATGGAAACCGTCTGCCCGGGGGAAGGGCTGCATTTTTATCACAGGCTCCCAAGGCATCTTATGTGCTAACAGACTCCAGAGGCCGTAGCAACTGTGACAACTTTTTTGGCAACTCTGGATGGAAATCAAATGTTTCCTTTCTACCCCAACCTGGGATGTGTCTTCATGCCTAATATTGAATGTGGGGGCAACACGGTCTAAGGTAGTGTTTGCCTTCTCTTTCCACATCACAGAGCACGTAAGCAGTGCGTTAAATTCTGACTGTCCTTTCATAACTGTTTCATATTCTGTATCTATCTGGGCCTTAAAAAGCAGGAGTCACAGGGAACCTGAGTGGCTCAGTCAGTTAGGCATGTAAGTAGGGCACATGTAATAAAAACAGGTGGCTGCTTGCCTGAAGCCCCAGGCCCCATGCAGCTGGCCCAAGGGCTGAGAGGATCAATATCCACGGCGCAACCTGAAGCTGTTCTTGGCCCATCAATGTGCCCTGCACAGCAGGTGAGAGGCTCTGGCCCCAGGCAACCCTGTTTTGGGTTCCTCTGTGCTCCTACATTTCCCACCAAGGTGAGCCAGCTTTTAATTCTGCTGGGATATGACTGAAATAACAGGAACACAGACCCCAGCAGAACCACATGGCTGGTTCTTGACATTTCTAACCCAGATGATAGGAAGGAGAAACGCGCAGTATAGGACTGACATTTCCTGAGCTCCTACTACGTATAAGACATCATGCTGGTCACATTTACATAGGATCTCTCATTTGATTCTTGCAACATATGGTAGGAATTATTACTTTACAGATGAAGAAACCACAGCTCAGAGAGGTTAAAAGCGATTTGCTAGTGAGACCTGAGATGCCACCTTAGGTCTGTCTGATTCCAAAATCCTTATTTATTTTACTACCCCAAAGTAAAGTCAGTTTTAAATTCTGACTGTCCTTCCATAACTATTTCATGTTCTTTTATCTATCTGGGCCTTAAAAAGCAGGAGTCACAAGGAACCTGAGTGGCTCAGTCAGTTAAACATCTGACTTCGGCTCAGGTCATGATCTCGAAGTTCATGTGTTCAAGCCCCACATCTGGCTCTGTGCTGTCAGCACGGATCCTGCTTCAGATCCTATCCCACTGTCTCTGCCCCTTCCCCGCTCATGTTCTCTCTTCTCTCAAAAATAAACATTAAAAAAAAAAAATGGGCTAAATGGGTAAGGGGCATTAAGGAATCTACTCCTGAAATCATTGTTTCACTATATGCTAACTAATTTGGATGTAAATTTTTAAAAATAAAAAATAAAATTAAAAAAAAAAAAAAGGCAGGACTCACAACAAGAATTAAATGATGAGGGGTTCCTGGGTGGCTCAGCTGGTTAAGCATTTGGCTCGGGTCATAATCTCACAGTTTGTGAGATCAAGCCTCATGTCAGGCTCTGTGTTAACAGCATGGAGTCTGCTTGGGATTCTCTCTCCCTCTCTCTCTGCCCCTCCCCTGCTTGCATGCATGCTCTCTCTCTCTCTCAAAATAAATAAACATTTTTCAAAAAATAAAAAAAGACAGGGCGCCTGGGTGGCTCAGTTGGTTAAGTGTCCAATGTGGGCTTAGGTCATGATCTCGTGGTTTGTGAATTCGAGCCCCGCGTCGGGCTCTGTGCTGACAGCTCAGAGCCTGGAGCCTGCTTTGGATTCTGTGTCTCCCTCTCTCTCTGCCCCTCCCCTGTTCATGCTCTGTCTCTCTCTCAAAAATAAATGAACTTAAAAAAAATTTTTTTTTAAATAAAAAATAAAGAAATCCTCTCTTGGAAAAAAAAAAAGATGAGCACTCAGCAACATGCACAACTAGAAGGTTTACAGAAGCAACAGTCACAGGGTATTTGGCTGGGATGCCTAGTGTAACATGGGGCCTAGGAAACACAGACCACACACTGGGGGCCTGAGAGCGATGTGCACCTCTGATATCACAGATTAACACATGACGTTCACAGGAGGGGACCTCATAAAGGGAATGTTCTGGATGGTCCTGGCTGTATGAGGGCTGCACCTTTACTAGGGATGGGGGCGGGGAGGGGGGTGCTTCCTCACACTTGAGATCCTTTAACACCCTCAATCACAGCACACAGACACTTCCAACAGCCTATAGCTACGGCCAGTCAGTCAACACCGAACACCCACGTGGGCAGGGCACTGAAGGTGGAACCTGGAGCCCGATCGGCGATGGAAAGTGACTGTGGCATTTTAACAGCCTCACAGCCTAAGTTCATGACCACGTGCTTATTCTGAAACTGCAGAAGTTGTTCTCTTAGAGCATGAGTCAGGACACATGCCAGGCTCTGACATTCTTCCACTTCCCTTCGCCCTTTACCAGTCAGCCATTCTAACTTTCACTGGAATAATGACACTTCCCTCTCCGACTCAGAATAACTGGCTTCCGTAAAACCCTCTAGAGCAAAATTACATACAGCAATGGATAGTTAAGAGGGTACACTGAGAGACCCCAAACATCTTGATAAAACCACCATTACCTCAACCACTTGCAGAAGCCAGTTTCCCAAAAAGAAACAGAAGGCGTGTCTCCTCCCACCCCGCCCCCAACCTGAGGCTGTGACCCAGAGCCTCCGGGCACATGTTGCTCCATTCCTTAGGAACAGGAAAGGAACAACCTTACTAGTGACTGCTCCCCAGGGCCGAGCAGGCCAAACAACAGTGCCACACGTTTGTGAAATTCAGCCACTAACAACTTTACATACATGAGTCAATAACCTTAAACCTGACCAGGCCCAAAGAAATGTGAAGCAACCAAAGAGCAAAAGTTCTAGACCCCATCACAGGGGAAGGAAGAACAAAACGGCAGGCAAAAATGGGGTGTCAGCAAGCGAAGCCCTAAGTAGCCATCAAGGTGTGGGGGCGGAACAAGCAGAGTCTATGACCCATTGGGCTCAAGCTTGAGCTTTCACATTTACCATTCAATGGAAGATCTGAGTAATGCCCTAGAGAAAAACTGTTCATTTGAGGTGCACTCTGCTGAAAAGGGTGAGGCTGTGGAAGGGAGCAGGATGGACTTACTGGAATTTCTGGACAGCTGAGCGTCACTGCTGGACTTTATGACCTTGTAGCTGGCAGGAACATCGGATGTTGTTGACTGGGAGCGTTCTGGTTTCACCCTCAGCTTGCTGTGGTTTTCTAGGACTTGGGCTGCGGTTGCCAGAGCAACTTTTGAGTTTAGAGTTTGGAAAGAAGGGGAGGAAAAGTCCTCTTCCTCATCATCGCCAATGTCCCAAGCATCACTGGTATTCCGGGCAAACTCATGGAAACTGGAGGCCTTCTTATTCTTCAAAGGAACTGCGTTGACTTTTGACCGTTCTTTGATGAAGCTTTAAGAAAGGAGACATCATTACCAGGGAATGATCTGACACTTCTGACCACCTTCACTGGCTTAATATGAACAGTATGACAAACTAGTTGATATATAATCTTTACCTTGTACAAATAAAAACAGCTGTATCCATTCCTCATCTAGAGGCATCTAGACCAGCACTATACTGCAGAGACTGATGGAGCAGAGACAACAATGCTCACCAAATATCCCATGTGCTCCCCTATACTTCCCGGCCCCCCCACCCCCGCCCCGTATTCAGACAAGGCTAGAAGACTAGTTCTGGCCAATAAGCTGAGGAGAGAAATGAGGAAATCACTCCAAAGCCAAAGTAGACAAGCACAGGGATGAGTTCTCTCTCTATAAGCTTTCTTCTACTGTGGTAACTGGCCAGGCGCCTCCCTCACCTGGGAAGCAGAGTGACTGCGTAGGGTAGAGCCTGCCCTCCACTCCCACTCAACTCCACTCTGGACACGTAGCATGAGAAAGGAATAAATGAACCTTTGTTGTGACAATCCACTGAGATTCCAGAGTTAATCTGCTACGGTAACATAACCTAAACTATTCCTTAGAGTAGGACATGAACTCCTGGCAGAACCAGAGATAATTTTAGGCAGTCCATATGTAGCATGAAACATCAAGTTCCAGAATGAATGAGATGTTCCTTTTTCATTCTGTTAAAGTCCTTCAGCTAGCCTAAAGGAGACAGTCTCAGTATGGTGCTACTCTGTCTTTAAGGCTATTTTTTAACAAAGAGGACAGCCTCAGATCAACATGTTTGCAAGCAACATCAGCTGGTTTAGAATTTTCTTAATAAAAGAGTTTTGTTTTTTTCACTGTGTTTACTTTTAAGGTTACTTCTTCTATTTTTGGCAAATGATAATTAGCTTTCCACTTCTAATTTACAGAAGTGATGAGGTTTACTTTAAAATATCAATGTGGGGCGCCTGGGTGGCTCAGTCGGTTAAGTGTCCGACTTCAGCTCAGGTCATGATCTCATGGTTCATGGGTTGGAGCCCCGCGTCGGGCTCTGTGCTGACGGCTCACAGCCTGGAGCCTGCGTCGGATTCTGTGTCTTCCTCTCTCTCTCTGCCCCTCCCCCACTCATGCTCTGTCTCTCTCTCCCTCTCAAAAATAAATAAACATTAAACAAATTTAAAAAAAAAAAAGATAAAATATCAATGTGGAATTATGGAAAGAGCCTAAATGTCCATCAACTGATGAATGGATAAAGAAATTGTGGTTTATATACACAATGGAGTACTACGTGGCAATGAGAAAGAATGAAATATGGCCTTTTGTAGCAACGTGGATGGAACTGGAGAGTGCTATGCTAAGAGAAATAAGTCATACAGAGAGAGACAGATACCGTATGTTTTCACTCTTATGTGGATCCTGAGAAACTTAACAGAAGACCATGGGGGAGGGGAAGGAAAAAAATGGTTAGAGAGGGAGGGAGCCAAACCATAAGAGACTCTTAAAAACTGAGAACAATATGAGGGTTGATGGGGGGTGGGA